>NC_136470.1:90178585-90686085 GCF_902686455.1 Sciurus vulgaris
ATGATGTTTCTACCACTTTTCCAGTGGAATATAATTTTTATTACAAACTAATTTCAGTAGGTTCAAAGTAAGGTCTGGTTTATTTTAACTGATGTCAGAAGAGGCTGATACCTAAGCCAGAAAATAGTTAATAAATGTATGCCCAGGGTCACATACCAGCAGGATCAGAATCCTGTGATGGCTGGTGACTATATCCCTTCTTCTACAGGACAGTGTGTATGGGAAGCCAGATGGGTGCAGTCATCTGATGTCCTTGTGAGGTGTCCCTGATAGCCCCATTTTCAAAAATGTCTGAACAAGGTGGAGCCAAATCCTTTTGCCAGCTGATTGTTACACCCTCTTTTTCTGAACAGAGTTAGATCTTTTCTACTTCAAATCTAGATATTCACTCACTTAGTAACAAATTCTTCATTCACGGAAACTGATTGGGTTATGACTCTTTAGTATTTTCTTATGATGTGCATTACCTTAAATGCATTGGTGTATCTTTAGGCCATCATGAGGAAAGTTTAGAAACATCATTTACATAGTAGCATTGTGCAAATGGTTTACCTATCCATTTTATGCCAATGTGTTTCATTTTATCCCAAAAAGCAGCCCCCCAAATCTGGGAAAATCTTTCTCTAGAATCCTTTATGCTAAATGCCAGTATCAAAAGCAGTAAAATTTCAGTGACCTCTTCAACTTCAAACAGAAGAATTATGTGTGGGATTGTAATTCACTAGATTGACCAGTTGTTATTTGGCTAGAATCTTCATTTAATCACTAAGTAGTGTTTTGAATTATGCTGAATTTTTAGAATTAAAAAAAGATAGGGGGTGGGAGGAGGGGAGGAGGTATGGGGACAGGGAAGATGGTAGAATGAGACAGACATTATTATCCTATGTACATGTATGATTGCATGAACGGTGTAACTCTGCATGGTATACAACCAGAGAAATGAGAATTTGTGCTCCATTTGTGTACAATGAGTCGAAATGCATTCTGCTATCATGTATAACTAATTAGAATAATTTAAAACATTTTAAAAAAAGGTTTCATTGAAAAATAATAAATACATAATTGAAAAACTAATGTGATTACTATTCACTATATCCTTTTGGCGACATTCTACAAAAATAATCCAGGTCTGAGTGTAACACCTTTTAGAAATGTTATGGTGAGTCAGGCATAGTAGCACATGCCTGTAACCCCAGAGACTCAGGAGGCCGAAGCAGGAGGATCAAAATTTGAGGCCAGCCTCAGTAACTTAGTAAGACCCTGTCTCAAAATAAAAAATTAAATGGACTGACAATGTAGCTCAGTGTTTATACCCCTAGGTTTTATCCCCAGTACCAAAACAAAAACAAAACAACAACAAAAAAAAAAAAACAGAAAGTTATGGTGAGTCTCTGAATAATGCTAATCAGCATGACTACCGTTAAATAGGAAAATACACCAAACAGAAGCCTAAGAGCCCCAAAGCATTTAAAAATCAAAAGTAGAATCAACTTTTCATGATCTCAGTGAGAATAAGCAAGTATTTTAAATACTGTATTCAAGGCCTGAAATTTTTTCTTACTTTGTTATCGTTGGCCATGTTTTACAGAACCTTGCCCAACCCTCAATGATAATAACAGCAAAGATACATTGATTATTTGGTGTATGTTAGATACTTCATTAAACACTTTCCAAAGATCATTTCATTTGCATTTTCAGAACAGGTCAGTGAGATCAGTGCTATTAATGTCAACTTTGTAAATTACTGATCTCTCTGAGCCAAGGCCAGAGCATAGAGAGAGATAAGTAACATTCCAAAAGTGACACTAAAAGTAATTGGAGGAGCCAGCACTTGAAACCCTCACTCTAGGAACATAAGCATAGTTGCCTCTGCGCCATGCTGAATTTCCATACCATATTAGATGCACGAGGGTGTTCAAGTTTCTCTGGTGAGTGACAGAAATACGTAGGGGAGAGAGAAACAAGTTTAATGACTCTATAATGCTGTAAGAGAATTTGGAGTGTTCCTGGCAATGTCTTTATGATGATTCTACTGGCATTTGTGTCAGTTAAATGCTTTTCATATTTTATAAATTGAAAGAACATTAATCTGTTGTAATTCGAGGAATTTTCTTCTCAGAAAGTTAAAGCATGTTGACAAGATAGGGATAGAGAATTTTCATACACCCAGTATAAAGTCTTTGAAGAAACAGATACACTGATGATGTGGAGAAGAGGGGAAAAAATATCTTTGTCCCCTTTTTTCTGTCAAGAAATTCACCACAGGCCTGGAGTTGTGGCTCAGTGGTAGAGCACTTGCCTAGCACATGTGAGGCACTGGGTTTGATCCTCAGCACCACATAAAAATAAAATGAAGGTTATTGTGTTCATCTACAACTAAAAAATTAAAAAAAGAAATCACCATTTGGAAGTGTGTGTTGGGAAGATGGATGGGGTAGTGATTAACATTGCAAACTGTGGAGTTTTTGTAGTGTTTGACTTTTGTGAACACTTTCATTATTAAGCTTTTTAAAAACAACTAATGAAGAGAAAACTCACTGTTATCATAAATCAGGATGAGGGGAGAATCATAATGATGTTTTATGTGCAGAAATCCAAATATTCAAGGAAGAGAGAGTTCATCCTGCCAAGTCAGATTCTTCCCAAGAATAGAGAGCTTGTGAAGAAGCTCTGTGTGAAGAAGGCAGGCATGGGGTTTTGTTGTGGTTGGGGGCAGCAACATGGTGAAGGAGGAGCCATGAGCAAAGAGGCACATATGGGAAGTACTAATTGGCCCATTTCCCCATTTGGTTGGAGCAGAGGTCTGAGTGTGTTGAGGAAAGGTAGCAAATAAGGCTGAGAGATTGGAGCCTTCAAACCAGGCCAAGTATTTTGAATATAGCTGGGACAAACTAGGAAGCATCAGCTGGAAGGGTTGAGACAGGAAGCAGGAAGATCCTGGAGGATCTCCTCAGAGCCATCCAGACCTGAGACAGCCTGGCCTGGGTCAAGGTAGAGGAATGGGAATGGAAAGGAAGGCATGCATAATACAGATTCTCAGAGGAAAGAATTTGGTAGCTGTATGGGAACCGTTGGAGGTGGAAATCGAAGAAGGATGAGGCAAGGATGACAGGTTGTAAGTACAGGTAACAGGAAGGATGGTGGCAGTCATGAAGCTCCCAGGTCAGGAGGGGACAGTGATTTGTTGGACCCAGCATGATCATTTTAAGATGCCAGTGTAGCATCCAGCTGGCAGTGACTAATCAGAGTTCTGGAGAAGGAAGGAAAGTCAGGGCTAGAAACAGATTTAAGCTGGCAGCATGAAAACGATGGTTAAAGTAGCAGGAGGTAACAAAATGACTTTGACCTATATACTCTGCCCCATGAAACTTTCTTCTTTTTTTTTCCCCCTGGTGCTAGGGATCAAATCCTGGGCCTTGTGTATTTTAAGCATGCATGCTACCCCTGAGCTGCACACTTACACAGAACTTGATTTCCAACTCCTGGGATAGTCTTCAACCAATTCCATATTCATATAATAGCATGAATAATTTCCTAAACTTGTATAGTGTATTACTGTCTATAAAGCACTGTCTCACTTATTTAATCATTGTTAAATTCTCATACCCATTAAGTAGCTCAGAAAATAAAGGCTCAGAGATTTGGTGACTCAGTCAGGACCCCAGAGGAAATCAGATTGCAGATTTGGGTCTTAAACCAGAACTTCTGTTTATCAGTTCATTGTATTTTCTGCTATGACACTGCAGATTTTTCATTGCAGGGCAAATATGGAAAATATTCTATAACTTTAAGATATCTAAAACTGAATTTTTAAAAAAGAAAAGTTTGAAGTTCATCTTTATTGAAACCTGCCTGCCAGATGCTTTTCTAAGAAAAAGCCTTTATTTCCAGGGAATGAAAAAGATGATGATTCTTTTGTGAACAGCTGGTTATCTTAAGGTTGAAAATGAGATTTTTGGCATCTCAGTTATTGAATAAGTGAATATCTTCTAATTTTTCTTTAATTTTCCCCCTTTTCCATAAAGATGTAGCAATAGCTGTTACATATAACCATGATGGGTCATATGGCATGCAGGTAAGCTTTAATCAGGTTTTATTCTACAGTTCAGAGCTAACTCTGGCTTCTCTCCTACTGAATGGGTGTTTTTTTCACTCTCCAGTTTCTCTTGAGCCTTTGACTATTGTAGTTAGGAGAATGTTATGTGCTTTTATTTCAGTACAGTTTGGGGAAATTACCCCATATAGAGTTTCTAACTCATTATTTACTCATTTTGGCCATGGTTTCCTTAAGAATAAAAACTTGGCAAGAAGTAATAGCCTTGAATCAGACATGCAGCAAGCCCTTAAAGTTGTATATGTGTTTGCATTAAAATCAGCAGTTCTCAAGTTTTTGGTGTCAGAAACACTATACATTCTGAAAAAAATTATTAAGACACCTCCCAAAAGATCTGTTGTTTATGTTAGTTACATCTATTGGTATTTACCATTCAGAAAATATAACTGAGAAAATTGTGTTTTTTAATTATGGCAAAATACACATAACACAAAATTTACCATTTTTGTCATTTTTAAGCATACAATTCAGTGGCTTTAAAATACGTTCACATAGTTATGCAACCATCCAACTTCAAAACTTATTTTATCTTGCAAAACTGAAATTCCATAGCCATTAAACAATATTAATTCCATTCCCTTTTACTCTCAGCTCCTGAGGACAAATTCTATTGTTTTTTAGTGTTGTACCACTGCAGCTAGCTAGTAATTCTATTTTTCACGTTGAGAAAAAGCCGTACTGTTTTCTATAACAACTCTACTGTTTTGCATTCTGACCAGCAGTGCACAGGATTCCAATTTCTCCATATCCTGACTACTACTTGTTATTTTCTGTTTTGTTTTGTTATCAGGAATTGTTGTTTTTAATAACAGCCATTCTAATGGGTATGAAGTAGTATCTCATTTTGACTATAATTTGCATTTCTATAATGACTAAGAATATGGAAACGTGTGTGTGTTTGTGCGCGCACGCGTGTATGTGTGTGTGTGTGTGTGTGTGTGTGTGTAGTACTGGGATCAAACTCATTCATGCTGGGTGAGTGCTCTACCAGTGAGCTACACTCTAACCTGAGCATCTTTTTTATATGCTTATTGGCCATTTATGTATCTTTTTGGGAAAAATGTCTATTCAGGTTTTTTGCCTATTTTTTAATCCAGTTGTTTTTTTGTTACCACTGCATTATAGGCTAAACAGAAAAATTTAAAACCTACGATTATACAAGTACACATTCCATTAGCCATCAGAATGATATCATCAAATGTCCAGTAGCTTGTAGAAAATTCCACTAGGTACTCATGAGAGGATGAGGGTAAAAGGGGGAAATATCTTAGTCTTATTATGAAAATAGTTTGACTTCATGGCTCCCCAGATGGATGTTGGGAACCCCAAAGGATCTACGTAAGAACCTCCAATGTAAAGCTCACGATAGTCTTCAACTAATGTTAAGTCCATTAAGTCAAACATAGTAACACATGCCTGTAACCCCAGCAGCTCAGGAGGTTAAGGCAGGATGATGGTGAGTTGAAAGTCAGCTTCAACAACTTAGTGAGGCTAAGTAACTCAGTATGACCCTGTCTCTAAATAAAATGTTTTTAAAAGGGCTGGGGATATGGCTCAGTGGTTAAGCGCCCTGGTTCAATCCCCGGTACCCAACCTTTGAGATACACTGGTTTTCTTTCTCTGAGATCCAGAACACCATAAGACGTCTACCTACTTTGGTATATGAGAGTTGTTACTCATATTGGTGCCTCTTTTGAGGACCTCTCTTGTCCCTTGATAACTAGTAATTGTCAATTGACTCTATATCAGTTAATGAAACTAAATCTACAAATTAAGAAGGTGCTTTTGTGACTCTTTAAACAAAACTGTTTCCAATCTAACCTTTACGTCCTGAGGATTTGTCAAACATTCAAATTACCATTTTAGAAGGTTACAAAGCAGAGTAAAATGTCATATTTAACTTAGGATAGATGAGAACCAATATATAAATACTGCAGTATGACCTATTTCACCTTAGCCTACATAATATGTTTGAAAAGAATAGCCATAGGATTTCTACACTGACATCATGGGAACTGAAAGGAGAAGTACAGAGAGATTTAAGCAAATTGTCTATGCATAAGAGAATTTTTCCCTTGAGTGTATCTGTGAGAAGATATTCTTTAAGCAATTTTTCATGTTCCTTTTGTCAGCTTCCTTGAAACATTACATCTGAAATCTGTTCTTTGGCACACAGTCTCTTAGAGTGAGAAAACTGTGGTCAATCTTCAGCTAATTTGTCATCTTAAATCATAACTAAGGCTCAAGAATTGGATCTACACGTTGATGAGATGAAAGAAATACCATCTAATTATGTGGTTCTAGCTTTTTTCATTACTAACACTGGCAGAGGAAAACCAAATTTGACTTAAACTCAAGTCCTCAGAAATGAATATTAACATGTAACATACCCAAATGAATTTCAATAATTTTGCTTTATTTGATTTGTATTTTTATTGCTATTTTTTCTGTTCTTAAATGCAACTTTATTAGTGACATTGTGCTTTACGTAGTTTTTTTTTTTTTTTTCTTTCAATTATCTCACTGTTATTTCTATCTAAAGTATTTTGATTTGAAATCTTACAGGAAAAGATCCTACATGGATTTTTTAAAGTATATCTTACATGTTACCTTTTGAAACTACAAAATAAAGATTGATTCTGATTTTATTAGTTCTGTAGGATTGTTCAATTACTTCAAAAATTGTATTTTTCTGTTTTTTTCAGATTGAGGATAAAACTTTCCAAGTCCTTGGTGATCTTTATAATGAGGGAGACTATACTTACCTGAACTGTTCTGTTAATGGAGTTGCTACTAAAACTAAACTAATTATCCTGGAAAACACTATTTACCTATTTTCCATGGTAATGTCTCTTTTTATAATATCACTCTTAGGTTTGGGACAGAATTGCTTGACAAGAGGCATTTCATTGAAAGGTCAGAAAGATTCCACTTCCTTTAGCCACCATAATGATAATTTTGCCCTCAATTTCCCTCTCCATTTGTTTCTCTTTGCCCCTTTCCAACCTTCTCCAAGTGCTCTGTCTCATTCACACAGGTTCTCATTATTAGATGCATAATCATTCTCTTCCTTGAATTCTAAAATAAGACTTGCATACTCCTCGTGAGTCCCCCTGGTCAGTGGGCCATGTTCTCACAGGGCTTTGATGCCTGCGTACCTTCCCCAGCCACCATCCTTCTGACACTGGGAATTCTGGGGATCTGAGAGGAGGCAACCACTGGGAGAAGAGTCTGTTGGAAGGTGGGCGGTAGGAAGGAAGGTGGGGTTAGTGGTGGTCTCTTGCAGGTTGTGCACGGTCTTGGTTAGGAAGCTGCTGCCTGCTGAGTCCTTATCCCCCTGTCTAAGCAGAAAGAGAATGAATTACAGATATACTCTGGCCTTTTTGGAGACTCCTCACATTTGGGAGTCCTCACAGTGCTTGGTGATGAGATGACTCCAGTAGTCTATACGTGGAATCAAGGATGATCCCACTTTCCCAGGCACTTCTTTCCACGGTTGACTGTGTCATAACAATACAGTGGTAAAGACAGAACATGGAGTGGTAGAGAGCAAGAGTTCTAGAATGTGAAGCTGCTTTGTTTCAAAACCTGACCCTGTCTCTTAGCAGTTATGTGACTTTACACTGTTAAACTGGACTTCAGTTCCCCATCTAGGAATAGAACTAACAGTATCTCTCTCATAGAGTTGTTGTGATGATTAATGACATAATTTGTATACACACGCACATGCGCGCGCGCACACACACACACACACACACACACACACACATATGTCAAGTTCCTGGGATAGATTAAGCACTCAATAGTGAGAGTGCTCCTAGAAGTCACTTCCAGACAGTGGCTATTACCCACAGCTACATGCTTTAAGTCTTTAATCCCCAATGAGACATGTACACCATTATTTCTTTATAATGGGAAACCATCACCAAGAGAAAAGAAGTTCAGTGATTTGTTCATGGTCACAAAGCTAGATTAGACCCCAGTGTTCTGATTAGAACCCACAGTAAGAAATCAGTGATGACTAAGTTAACAAATAGCTTGAAAACAATCTTTACCTCAGGTTTACTAGTAAAACACTGTGATAGGATCTTGAGTCCATCTTCAGGTTGTTTTCTTTTTATAGGAAGGAAGCATCGAGATCGGCATTCCAATACCCAAATACTTGTCTTCATCGAGCTCAGAAGGAACTCAGGGAGGTACCATAGCTCCTATGACTGGAACCATTGAAAAGGTAATCACGTGGCATCCACAGGCCTTGTAAGTGCCTTCCTTGAACTTTGTCATATATATTCTTTTTCCTCTCTAAATCATGCTTATTGGAAAGCATTCATTTAAATAAACTAAGATTCAAGTTCTGTATTTCAGTCTTCAATGAAAATATCTATTTACCTAATTTATGATATGACTACTGTTTGTTTTGTTTGTTTTTGGTGCTAAAGATTAAACCCAGAGCCTTGTGCGTGCTAAACGCCTCCTTTAACTTTGAGCTACAACCCAGCCCAAGACTGCTGTTTTTGAAGGTGGGAATTTTTATCAAAGTACCAGTAATCTTGGGATGTAGCTCAGGGCCCCGAGTTCAATAAGTAAAAATGTACAAATAATCCAAATTGTGATTAAAATGGAGCATTCACCAAGCATTAGCTAAAAAGACTGTGTTTTAATGTTAAACTTAACGGCAAATAATTTTATCATGAAATGACATATTGGGCACAGGGAGGCTGAGGCAAGAGGATCACAAGTTCGAGGCCAGCCTCAGCAACTTAGTGAGACCCTGTCTCAAAATAAAAAATAAAAAATAAATAAATAAATAAATAAAAGGACTGAGGATATAGTTCAGTGGAAGAGCACCCCTAGGTTCAATCCCCCCAGTTCAAAACAATAACAACAAAAACAGGCAATAATTCTTTATAATCACCTCCCAAAGGCCCAACTCCAAATACTGTCACCTTGGGGTAGGATTTCAGCATGTGAATTTTCAGGGGACACAGATATTCAAACCAAAGCAGAGACTGATATAACTTCAAAGGGTGATAGATCAGTAGCCTCCTTTTATACACTGGAATACAGAAGAATTTTCCCAAATGCATTTAAGTCATAAAAATTCACCTGTATTTTCTTGGTACCCAAAAAAGAAAAGAACTATTTAAACAATGTGGGTGATTCCACCCACTGTCTCCTCTGAGAATATTTGCTCCCAAAGGGCTTTGAAAGGAGAGACCTGGATCTGCCTTTAGCTAGTTCAGTCTTGGTTCCCACAGGCCTCTTGCAGAGTAGCATCCCTGCAGAGGGTCAGTCTTAAAGAATTTTTTGTTGTTGTTGTTTGGTTGGTTTTTTGTTTGTGGTGGTGTTTCATTTTCATTGTCATTGTTACTTATTTTTGCAGTGCCGTGGATTAAACCTATGACCTTGTGCATGCTTGGCAAGTGCTCTACCACTAAGCTACATCCCCCACTCTAGTCTTAGTTTACAAATAGACATTTCATTTAGGTACTATGACCTGTACCTGGAGTCCCAGATACTCAGGAGGCTGAGTAGTAAGGATTGCTGGAGTCCAGGAATTTAAGTCCAACCTTGGCAACACTGTGAGACCCTACCTCAAGTAAAAAATTAATAATTAAAGATAGAGCCACGCGTGTTGGCACATGCCTGAAATCCCAGCAACTCCAGAGGCTAGGGCAGGAGGATCACAAGTTTGAAGTCATCGTCAGCAACTTAGTGAGGCCCTGCCTCAAAATAAAAATAAAAAGGGCTGGAGAGGTCACTCAGTGGTTGAGCACCCTGGTTTCAATCCCCGATACCAAAAAATAATAATAATTACAGATAGATATTTCTCCCATAACTGACCTAACCCCAGAAGTGATTTTTTGGGCAGTACTAAAGCATCACCCAGGATTGGGTGATTTGTGGGACTTTCAATTGTGCTTCTTTCTTTTCACAATTTTAGCTCTGCCCAGTGACTTTAGAACCTAACTTCACTGTGTGATGTTTCTGAAAACTCTTTGGTGACCTTAAAAAGTCAGTGAGACCATATAGGATACTTGAGTTCATTTAAACATGTAAAAGAGAAAGTGGAAATACTTTTCTTGGGTTGCTAATAAGTTGAATTCTCTCAAATGATGGTTATCTACATACTCACTTCACAGTTGCCTGAGGACTTGAAACAGCTATCCTAGACAATCCCAAAAAAATAGTCAAGACCCTCACTTACCCTCTATCCCTGTCTGTGGTAGAGACATTTACACATATTAGTCCTTTCCTATTGTTGATATGTCTTGATTGTACATTCATGAAAAAAACTAAAGGATACCAAGATACGTAAACTGTCTGATTTACGCAAGACTAGATGATTTGGGAGGTGGGGATGGGGGCTGGCAGGGCTGTCCCCTGGCAGGGGTGCCTCAATGCTGTATTAACCTGGAGATCTTCAATTTGTACCAGGACATTTGTCTTTGGCAGACGACACCACCAGATGGACACACATGTCTGCTTTGTATGTTTACATGTCAACTCTAAAGTTAATGAAGGAGCTCACACCTGTTTGGTGGCTCACACCTATAATCCCAGTGGCTCAGAAGTGAGGCAGGAGGATCACAAATTCAAAGTCAGTCTCAGCAACTTAGTGAGGCCCTAAGCAACTCTCTGAGACCCTGTCTCTAAATAAATTATTTTTAAAAGGGCTGGGGATGTAGCTCATGATTAAGCACCCCTGAGTTCAATTCCCAGTACCCAAATATAAAAACATATATTAAACAATAAATTAAAATAACTTAGACTATGAAAGACCTCTCTGTTTTTAAATATTAAATGTATAACTCTGAATTGCTAGGTGTTTATAAAAGCTGGTGACAAAGTAAAAGCTGGAGATTCTCTGATGGTTATGATCGCCATGAAGATGGAGGTACGTGAAATCATGAGTTCAGTTGCCAACTAAACATTGGAACCTCTCAGACCTAATTGTTCTCTTTCCTTATTTTATGAGTAAACACCATTTTAAATATCAAAAGCCATGAATTGGCTAAGCATTAACTTCAGGAAACAGAACCAAAACTATCCTTCTTATAAATACATTCTCATTTTAATTTTGTGAAATTACACCTGTCATTTTCTGATTATGGGGTTATCACTAGCTTGGAATCAGGTCATAACCCAACTGAATATTAGCTATTAGTATTTTCTAAGGCTGAACTTAGTATGCCAAGCATTAACATCAAAGCAAAAACCTCAACCAAATTAAGTCAACTGTCTAGATTTTGAGACAGTTGGAAATTATAGGTGAATGGGTCTCATCCCTTGTCAAATATTACATTTCCCAGAGAAGTTTTTCATGCTAAGTAGAAAAAGTGAGGCTCAGAAAGTCAAGGGATGAACATTTTCTTTCATATGTGGAAGCTAGAGAGAGAAAAGGGGGAATCTCACAAAAAAACAGGAAAAAAATCAGTAGAGTAGAAACCAGGGAAGAAGGAGGAGGGGGGAGGGAAGGGAAAGGAGAAGAACCCGGGGAATATAGTTGACCCAATTATGCTGTGTGCATGTATGGATATGTCACATGCATTCCAAGTTTTTAAATAACATAATGCACCAATTAAAAAATAAATAGAAAAAGTCCGGGACCAGATGGGTTCTCAGCCGAGTTCTACAAAATCTTTAAAGAAGAGCTCATTCCAATACTTCTCAAAGTATTTCATAAAATAGAAGAGGAGGGAACCCTCCCAAACTCATTCTATGAAGCCAATATCACCCTGATACCTAAACCAGACAGAGACTCATCAAGGAAAGAAAATTTCAGACCAATATCCTTAATGAACATCGATGCAAAAATTCTCAACAAAATTTTAGCAAATCGCATACAAAAACATATTAAAAAGATAGTGCACCATGATCAAGTGGGCTTCATCCCAGGTATGCAAGGTTGGTTCAACATCAGGAAATCAATAAACGTAATTCACCATATTAATAGACTTAAAGTCAAGAATCACATGATTATTTCAATAGATGCAGAAAAAGCATTTGATAAAATACAGCACCCCTTCATGCTCAAAACACTAGAAAAAATAGGGATAGTGGGAACATTCCTTAACATTGTAAAGGCCATTTATGCTAAGCCCATGGCTAATATCATTCTAAATGGTGAAAAACTGAAAGCATTCCCCCTAAAAACTGGAACAAGGCAGGGATGCCCTCTTTCACCACTTCTATTCAACATCGTTCTTGAGACTCTGGCCAGAGCAATTAGACAAACCAAAGAAATTAAAGGGATACAAATTGGAAAAGAAGAACTCAAACTATCCCTGTTCGCTGATGACATGATTATATATTTAGAGGAACCTGGAAATTCCACCAGAAAACTCTTAGAACTCATAAGTGATTTCAGTAAAGTAGCAGGTTACAAGATCAATGCCCATAAATCCAACGCATTTTTATACATAAGTGATGAATCTTCAGAAAGAGAAATTAGGAAAACTACCCCATTCACTATAGCCTCGAAAAAAATAAAATACTTGGGAATCAATCTCACAAAAGAGGTGAAAGACCTCTACAATGAGAACTATACAACACTAAAGAAAGAAATTAAAGAACACCTTAGAAGATGGAAAGATCTTCCATGTTCTTGGATAGGAAGAATTAATATTGTCAAAATGGCCATACTACCTAAAGTGCTATACAAATTCAATGCAATTCCAATTAAAATCCCAATGACGTACCTTACAGAAATAGAGCAAGCAATCATGAAATTCATCTGGAAGAATAAGAAACCCAGAATAGCTAAAGCAATCCTTAGCAGGAAGAGTGAAACAGGGGGTATTGCAATACCAGATCTTCAACTCTACTACAAAGCAATAGTAACAAAAACGGCATGGTATTGGTACCAAAATAGAAAGGTAGATCAATGGTACAGAATAGAGGACACGGACACAAACCCAAATAAATACAATTTTCTCATACTAGACAAAGGGGCCAAAAATATGCAATGGAGAAAAGATAGCCTCTTCAACAAATGGTGCTGGGAGAATTGGAAATCCATATGCAACAGAATGAAACTAAACCCATATCTCTCACCATGCACGAAACTAAACTCAAAATGGATTAAGGACCTCGGAATCAGACCAGAGACCCTGCAGATTATAGAAGAAAAAGTAGGTCCAAATCTTCACCTTATTGGTCTAGGATCAGACTTCCTTAACAGGACTCCCATAGCACAAGAAATAAAAGCTAGAATCAACCACTGGGATAGATTCAAACTAAAAAGCTTTCTCTCAGCAAAGGAAACTATCAGCAATGCGAAGAAAGAGCCTACAGAGTGGGAGAATATCTTTGCCAATCATACTTCAGATAGAGCACTAATCTCCAGAATCTATAAAGAACTCAAAAAACTCTACACGAAGAATACAAATAACCCAATCAACAAATGGGCTAAGGAAATGAATAGACACTTCACAGAAGAAGATCTACAAGCAATCAACAAACATATGGAAAAATGCTCAACATCTCTAGTAATAAGAGAAATGCAAATCAAAACTACCCTAAGATTCCATCTCACCCCAATTAGAATGGCGATTATCAAGAATACGAGCAACAACAGGTGTTGGCGAGGATGTGGGGAGAAAGGTACACTCTTACATTGCTGGTGGGGCTGCAAATTAGTGCAGCCACTCTGGAAAGCAGTGTGGAGATTCCTTAGAAAACTCGGAATGGACCCTCCATTTGACCCAGCTATCCCACTCCTTGGCCTATACCCAAAGGACTTAAAATCAGCATACTACAGAGATACAGCCACATCAATGTTCATAGCTGCTCAATTCACAATAGCCAGACTGTGGAACCAACCTAGATGCCCTTCAATTGATGAGTGGATAAAGAAACTGTGGTATATATATACAATGGAATATTACTCAGCCATAAAGAATGATAAAATTATGACATTTGCAGGCAAATGGATGAAATTGGAGAATATCATGCTAAGTGAGATAAGCCAATCTCAAAAAGCCAAGGGACGAATGATATCGCTAATAAGTGGAGGATGACACATAATGGGGGGGAGGGAAGGCTTAGTGTTAGGGTTAGAGCTAGGGTTAGGGAGGGGGGCAAGTATGGAGGAAGGAAGGACTGTATAGAGGGAAAGAGGGGTGGGAGGGGTGGGGGGAAGGGAAAAAATAACAGAATGAATCAAACAACATTACTCTATGTAAATTTATGATTACACAAATGGTATGCCTTTGTGCCATGTACAAACAGAGAAACAACATGTATCCCATTTGTTTACAATAAAAAAAAAAATAAATAAAAAATAAATAGAAGACCAATAAAGTAGAAGAAGGAGATTAAGGGGGTGGGACTGGGGAATCAAAATGGAGAAAACTGTACGCATTCATGAATACGTCACAGTGAACCTCACCATTATATATAACTATGATGCCCTAAAACATTTTTTTTCTTTTCTTTTTTTTTTTTTTTTTTTTTTTTTTTTTTACATTTAAGTCAATGATTTAAAAAAATGAAAAAACTGCTTCTCCAAGTCAAATTAGGATCTCCAAAAGTTGAATTGAGATCTCCCGGGAGTAGGACCCAGGGATTAGTACCTTTTTGTTTGTTTATTTTGTGGTGCTGGAGAGGGAACCCAGGACCTGGAGCATGCCAGAGAGGTACTTCACCACTGAGGTATAACCCAAGCCCTAGTACTCTTTAAAAGTTTCCCAGGTAAGATTATACTGTGAAGCCAGAGTTGAGAACTCTCAGTTAGACCAGAGCTTCCCAATCATGTGCTCGGATGGGTTATTGTTGAATCTAAGTTTGATTGTGCTTGACCGTAAAAATGCTACCATTTTCTCTGTAATGCCATTTGTATTAAAAAAAAAAAAAAAAAAAAAAAAAGTGGGAGAAGTTAGGATGCATTGTGACTATACAATATCAAAATAATTGGCCATATTTTTCATTTTTGTTGGACTTTTTCGACTTGCTATATATTTAGTCCTCATTAGTATTCCAACCATTGTTGTATCTTGTCTCTACAGCATACCATAAAAGCTCCAAAGGATGGCACAATAAAGAAAGTGTTCTACAGTGAAGGTTCGCAAGCCAACAGACACGCCCCTTTAGTAGAATTTGAGGAAGACGACTCTGATAAAAGGGAATCAGTATAAACTCCATCGAAGAAATGGTCAACTGAGCAGTATCTTTTCTATACCAGAAACAGAAAGCACCTCCTGCCCTTCGCTGGGTCTCATGAACAGTTTTACTAAATAAATGATTGTGTGGTTGTGCTAAAACGTTTCACCTTTGAGAATCATGCTCTTGGGTCACAAATGCAACAAAATATCTCAGAAGATTTCATACTAATAAATTTGAATTCTACATTTTAACTGCAAGCCAGTGTTGTTTGTTTCTGCCTCAAATTTTATACATTGTGGTTTCTTTTAGGAAGGAGGGGTAGCAACTTGATGAAAAGAGAACGATTGAAAGAGAAAAGGTCATTTAAGCAAATGAATTGCTTCCCAGTTACAGTCATAATGAAAATTGAGAGTAACATATTTTAGAGACAGATGCCATTGAGCTAAACTCAACCAAGGTTTTGTATTGAAAATAGCAACTTATTAGGCAGTTGAAAGGTAAGAATGTTATTTATTTCTAGTCTTTGTGATTAGAAAGTTTCTCTCTAGACTGCCTCTGCCTTTATTGTCCTGTCCTTTCTAAGCTTGTAAAAAAATATGTATTATGCTAAAATGTATTATTAATATTTAATTTGAATAGATTTGAAAAACACAATTTTACAGAATGGATAAGAAGAGAAAGCCAGGGTACTGCATACTTTTTTTCTGGAGAAACTTTTTTTCTTAATGAAAATAACAGAAAGTTTCAATTTTATTTTCTTCCTTTTGTCTAGATTTTGTTACTATTCACATGCAGCCCTCTGTATTTTGATGTATTCATTGAAGTGTTAAATATCTATTGAATTGAGCTTGTTGAATACATTAGACCATGTTAAATGTTGTAGAGAATCCAAAGAAATACAAAGACAGTTTCTGCCCTTTAAGATGCCTATAATTTAATTGGGAAAGTAAAGCATAATCATGTCAATTTATATCGTGTAGGAAAACGTCAACTCCAAAATTTATCTTCTGTGTGCCAAGGAAGCAAGTTTGCCAGCAAGACACTGGGGGGAAAGGTACCAAACACTAAAATTGGAAATGCTGAGTACTCAAATAAATGTGATTACACAGCTTAGTTAAAATGTCCATTTCTCCAACAAGGCAACCTGAAACTTGATATCCCCAAGATGTGGATGGAAGTGAAGGCTGCTGCCATGTCTGGTGCAGGAAATAGGTATTTTGGGAGATGGGGTGAGTAAGAGTTCTGTGGGCAGATGTGATCATGGTAGGGTTCATGGAGGACCGAGGGGCAGGAGGGGTATGGAAGTTGTAGATGAGCAATGAGGAAGGAGCAGGGTGTCGCTGTTGAAAATGAGCAAGATGTGTTTTGAGCCAGAGCAGATTTGCGCACAGTGGGCAGTGCCTATGGGGGAGGGGGAGGGAGTGCCAATGAAAGTGAAATTTCCATTGGGGCCAGATTAACTAGCATGAAATGTTAGATTCGCGTTTTTCATTTTGATGTGCTTTGTTTTTTGGTAAGGAATACATTGAATTAGTTTTTAGAAGGGAGAGCAGTGACTTTGGGGGGGGGGGGGATGTACATTATTAGAGCCCTTCAAGGAAAACACATTATTTTACAAGATTATATATTTTCATGTCCTATAACTAACATCCCAGTTTTAGAAATGCCCAGATAACACTAGTGCACCAAGAATGTTTGTAGGCCAGATATAGCTCAGTGGTGAGCACTTGCCTAGCATATGAAAGGCATGGGGTTCTAACCCCAGCAATGGGAAGGGGAAAAAAGTTCATTTTCACATCCATAAAAATAAGGCATTAGAAACAGACTTGGTTGGCCGAAAATAAGGTAGTCACACATTGGACACTGTGGAGCAATAAAATAAGCCGATTAATAGTCTACATGGATGAATGCTAGAACCATAATGCTTTGTGATAAGCATGTTCCAGGAAATACAATATAGTACTGTTCAAACCTCCAGAGTCAGCAACCTGACAATATGGTGTTTAGCTCATATATACATATGATAAAACTACCTTTTCTGAAAATGGAATAAAAAAATCCAATGGAAAATAACTATTAGTTTTAGGTATTGATTTTAGTGATTAGTGGTGGATATTGGGCAAATCATTGGGATAGATGAGGTAGTAGTATTTAAAACCACTGTTAATGTTCTAGTTGGGCTGAGTGATCAACTGGTTGTTACAGAATTATATTACATAAACGATTATAATTCAAATGATATTTTAAAAATATTTTTTAAAATTTTCATCTCACATCAATATGCAAGCTGGATGGAGAAAGAGAAGACAAAAGCCTGGAAAACTAGTCAGGAAATAGTTCTTATAGATAACTAAGCATGAGGAACTAAAGAACTAGTGCATCTAAACCAGGGCTTTTCCTACTATTTTTAGCAACAGACTTTTCTGGTCAAACAAAACTTTCTTATTTCTTTCTTTCTTTATTTATTTAAGTGCTAGAGATCAAACCCACGTTTTTTTGCATGCAAAGCAGACACTCTACTACTGAGCTACATTTCCAGTCACCAAATTTTCTCTATAAGAGGAATAAGCAAAGGTGCTCTGATGGAAATTTCTAGTTGTTGCTTGCTACCTTTCAAGAAATGCTATTTGTATTCTTCAGTGGAACAAGGTGGAGTGCTCTGTTTCGTTAAATGACTGTGATGGGGATATGTGGATAAGAAGAAATACAAAGCCAATTAGCCCAATTTCCCCTATTTGTGAAATTCATGGTTTAGGATCACCCGAGCTGTGGTGCTATGTGAGCATAATTTCCTTCTCTTGATTGCCTGTTCATTCTACAGACACTTCCAGAGGAGGACTTGCTGTCTACCAGGACCTCTGGAAACAAAAATGGTAGGAATGTCTTCTGTCTGCTCTAATGGGAAACAGGATCCCAAAGTATAGGAACATATACATAATTGGTAGTAAGTGATAAACTCTGCCTGGGTTCTAAGTGCTGTGGGGGGCCGGTGTGTAGAGAGTAATTCTACTTTGGGTCAGGAAACTGAGAGAAGCGGTGACATTCGAACCAGGCTTTGGAGGTCAGCCATTTGCCAGATGGAGAAAGAAGGTGGCAAGTCCAAGCCACTGCAGGCAGAGGGACTAGCAAGAGCTAATAATAACAGCAAAGCATGAAAGCCACATTGGTTTTGGGGCACGGAGTGATCTGACATGAACTAGACCACAAGGGGTTTGGCAGAGAGGGGCTGAGAAAGCAGCTGCCCAGCAGGAAAAGGGCTTTTCCTGTCCCAGACTTTATTCTGGAGGCAGTTAAAGTCATTAGAGATTTTCTTTTTTTTTTCCTTTCTTTCTTTTTTTCTCTTTTTTTGTTTTTGGTATTGGGAATTGAGCTCAGAGGTACTCAATTACTGAGCCACATCCCCAGCCATATTTAAAATTTTATTTTGAGACAGGGTCTCACTGATTTGCTTATTAGTAACTCACCATTTCTAAGGCTGACTTTGAACCTGGGATTTTCCTGCGTCAGCCTCCAGAGCCGCTGGCATTACAGGCATGCAACACCACACCTGGTCCACTAGATATTTTCAAACAACTATTTTTCAGGTTGTTTAATGTGTACAGTCTGAAGTTCAGATTGGAATGTGGAGAGAGAGTGGAGACCATCCAAAGGAGGCATCCAATGTGGGGGCCTGGAACGAGAAGACAGACCTTGATACCCATCTCCTTGACTTAAAAGTAGTTCTTCTGGGTTGGGGTGTAAATAGATGGTAGAGTACATGCTTAGCATGTGCAAGGCCCTGGGTTCCATCCCTAGCACTAAAAAAATAAAAAATAAAAATCTTCAAGGACCCCAAATAGAGTCATAAACTTGGAAAAAAGCAGTTTGCACTCTTCTTTGACAATAACATTCTGGTGACAGCTGTTTAAGTGTACAATAACCAAGAGAACAATAAGTTTCAAAGCCTTGGTTGCTTTTGTTATTGTTGTTGGTGTTGTGCTAGGGATGGAACCCAGGCCCTCACACATGCTGAGCACATGCTCTACCACTGGGCTACACCCGCAGCCCATGCATGGGAGGTGGTGGTGTTTGGTTTTCTGTTTTGTTTGGTACCAGGGATTGAATCCAGGAATGCTTAACCACTGAGCCACATCCCCAGCCCTTTTTATCTTGTGACAGAATCTCTTTAAGTTGCTTAGGGCCTCACTAAATTGCTGAGGCTAGTTTTGAACTTGCAATCTTCCTGCCTTAGCCTCCCAAGTTGCTGGGATTATATGCCTGCACCACTGGGCCTGGCTTCTGGTGGTTGAGACAGTGAAAGGGCATGCACAAAGTCCAAACAGAGTCCAAGCATCACACCACACATCAGAATCTCACAGGAGATTTATTGTCAGTAGCACATGAGCCAACCCACAAGGCTGTCCCCCCCGGGGAGAGCAGCAGCATGTTGGTTCTTACAGAGCAATTTTATAACCTGCAATAGGAATTATTCCTAGGGGTTGTATCATGGGCTGGGTGGGGTTGACCTCTACATTTTACAGGAAGCTAAGCAGCATTGCCTCAGGATCGAAACTTAGGAGCCCCATAGGTAAAATGGCTTCCAACCTAAAATGGTGGATCCGATACCAATAGGGTCTCCTTAATGCTGAGGTTGGCTTCAAAGTTACAATCCTCCTGCTTCAGCTTCCCAAATTGCTGGGATTACAGGTATGTGCCACCACAACCAGCTGATCCATGATGGTAGCTTTTTAATCCCAGGGGAGAATACATAGCATTGTAGTTAAAATACAGCCTTGGAATTCAAATCTTTGCATTCAGATTCTAGCTTTGCCTCTTACTACTCATATTGCTTATAGCAAGTGATTTAACCCCTCTGAGCTTTGTCTGTGAAATTGAGGTGGCAGATGTACCTCACAAGGTTATTCTGGAAATTAAATGAGAAAATTTAGCTATTGCCTTTAGCATTGTCCCTAGAATGTCATTTATACTCAACTAGTAGTTACTAGTAGTTATTCATTTCTAAACCCAGTTATTGCTAGGGAGCAATTAAGAGAATGGACTAAATTAAGTTTAACAGGTTACACTTGCTAGCAAAAATGCCAGGTCCTTGGGTGGTTAAAACTCCTGCCTGGACATGCATCAGCCTGTGCCCTCTCTTCCCTCCCTCCCCCAGCCCTAGCCTGTTTCAGTGTCACCCAGGCACCTGTCAACCACAAGCAGATTGTATTGCCTCCAGTCGACTGCCAGGCTGGCATGTCACTAGAGCCTGTGTGCTGATGGGACAGCCGCATGCTCAAGGGCAGCTTGCCTCTTACATGAAGGCTGAGCCTGGACTTACTCCATCTGCCCCAATCAGTTGTCATATGCATGTGTAGCTGGCGCTGGAGGGGAGCCTTCCTGGCTGGCTCCTGCCCTAGTGTGGGTGGACATCACCACTTCTGCTGAGTAGCAAAGCAGGGTGGTCTCTTAGCCCAACTCACTCTTTTTTCCTCTGTGATCATCTATCTTCTCTCCTCACTCCAGTACACCTACGGTTCTTAACCCTTAACTAGTTCTCTTAAGGATACTAGAATGTGCATCTGTGCTCTACCTTACCAAAGCACTTCTGCTGTTAAAATATTTACAGTGTTGATAGTAATACTCTGCACTTCTGTCACACCTTTCACCCAGAAGATCTCAAAAAACACTCCGAAACCAGGTGCAGTGGCACATTCCTGTTATGCCAACAGTTCTGGAGGCTAAAGCAGGAAGATCAAGAGTTCAAAGCCAACCTCAGCAATTTAGCAAGACCCTAAGTATCTCAGTGAGACCCTGTCTCTAATAAAATACAAAAAAAAAAAAAAAAAAAAAAAAAAAAAAAGCTGGGGGGTCTCTCAGTGGTTAAGTACCCCCTAAATTCAATCCCCAGTACCAAAAAGAAAAAAAAAAAAAAAAAAAAACCCAGATATTCACATTAACCTTCAAAATTCTCAGGAAGAGGCAACCAGTGATTGAAACTGTGTGAGAGGGAAGGAGCCAGATGTCCCCACTGTTTTGACCCAGGCCCAATGCAGGCAACCTTGGGTCATTGGTTCTTTCCTGCTAATGACACATTGTTCCCTGAGGGCTTCCCCAGGGTGCTGCATTCTTGGGGTTAGTAGTTATCCCCCACCATACCCTGAGTGGAACAGGGCATTCCAGGAAGCCCCGCCCAGGGCGCTCGAGCCTCAGTCTTGTCCAATTTCCCCCAACCCCTGTGAATAACCCTGGGGACACCATTCCTTCTGACCCACAGGGTGCCTGGGCCTTCAGTAGATGACAGCCCTGATATCCATGATTACCCTGCCACACTGACATTTGTCGCCCATCTGGATCCTCAGGGAATCGAAGTGCCTCAGTGCCTCTGACAGTCTCCCATGGTGAGTTCCAAGTACAGTGTGGGCTCCCTCACTCCACTCTGGAACCTCCGAGCCACAGGGTGGATGTGAATTTCCTCCCTGCTAAGAGTGGCTAGTTCCATTCTCTGTTCATATCACCCTTCATTATCATTTTGCTAGATCTTTCAGTTAGGTTAGAAATAATTCTCAAAGGGCTAGAGTGTAGCTCACTGGTAGAGCACCTGCTTAGCAGGTGGGAGGCCCTGGGATCAGTCACTAGCACCAACCCCACACCACCAAAAAAAAAAAAAAAGAAAGAAAGAAAGAAAAGAAAAAGAATTTTCATTCTCAAATCTGAAGGATTATGGAAAATAATATTCCTACAAGATAGCACCCCAAGAAAAATGGAGGAACAGTGTGGCTCAGGAGGAGGGAGGGGAACTTGGTCAAACATTAAACTTCTCTCAGTTCACCCTTTCCCAATAACAATGGGCCCTGAGGGGACAGATAAAGCAAACTTTCATCCCTCCCCAGGTTCATCCCCAGCATCTGCACCAAAAGCAAACATTTACCCCTTCCCAATGAAGGAAGGAGGCAAAGACTGAATGCTGGGCCCTGAACTCTGAACTTCCCCCATGGCAAATTAATCCTAAATGGAAACTCTGGGTAACAATGGATCCCAGAGAAAGTGAAACAATGGGTAAGATTTGAGTACTCATCCCTCAGGATCTGGACTTCTAAAATAATGAATTTCAACCTTTTACAACTACCCTCCTAAGTTAAAGTTCTAACCTGTACAACTGGCCCCGGACTGTCCAAACTGCAAGTCTCAGTCTCCAATGAGACTATAAAACCCAGGCTCCTTCTGTAACTCGGGGGCCATCTCCATACCCAGAAAATGGGTCCTCCCATGCCTGATCCATGGACTTCTCTGCAGAATAAAGGAAAGCTCGCTGATCTGGGGTTTGCTTCCCTTCTCCTGCCTCTGTCATTGTGGGTCAGAAGGTTACAAAACCAACCCTCCTCCCAAACAAAAATCCACCAATAGAAGATAACTTGGGACTTCATCTTCCTCTCAATTATCTCTTTATCATTACCAACTGTATCTTAAAAGCACTGTGAGTTTTTTTCCCCATTATTGAAAGCAGGCTTTATGTTGATTATAATTCAGGCTGGCATCCCCCCTAGATCCGTTCCTTTGTCACCCATCTGGCCCCACCCCCATTTCTCATGAGCCTGTCTATGCAGGCTTCCTCCTCTAGCCGGGTCCATGGGCATTTGTCCTGGACCTTTCTAGTCCTTTCATAAATCTGACTGTACCGGTGGTCTACTTTAAGCTTCGAGCATAGCCCTTGCTGCTCTGCCACTGCAACTTGTTTTTAGAATGGACTTGTTTCTTTCTCTTCCTCTCTCCCTGCTCCTCCCTAATCACTCCTCCTCCCTAATCTCAGGGGAAACAGGATTACCATCCCCATTTTAGGCAGATTTATCTCCTTGAGTACACACCCACCATAGGAAGGAAGCTGTCCAGACTTTGGGGATGGTACCAAGAGATCTCAGAAATGACTATCTCCCAAATTAACAAGTGAATTACAACTCTGACAGAGATCACCTGGAATGTAGCCTTTGAATCACCTCTTTAAAAGCCCCCTATTCCTGCTGATGGGCAGAACCACAGCCTCTAGGACAGGAGTCCACTGTTTTTCTCCTTTGCTTGCAAAGCAATAAAACTTATTTTTCCTTTTTCTCAAAGCCATGTCTTCATTATTAGATTGACACTGCCCTTTCCGTTGCATCACAACCTAGCTTGTCAGTCTGAAAGCTGCTCTCCCCGCCCTTTCCGCTGCAGCCATTTCCCCACCTCCCAACTACTTGTCAGTCCGTGAACATCCTAGCTAGCTATTGGTTCATCAGTCAGCTTGCAAGTATCCTTCTCTGTTATTGGTCCCCTGTTAGGCCTGCGGAACTCAACTGTTTAAGGGTAGCTCCCCTGCCATATTTTCTCTTGCTTTCTCTCTCCTACTCACTTTCTTTCTCTCTCCTCCTCTAGCGCGTGCCTTTTCTCTTTTTCTCTCATTTTCTCGCTTACCCTGCAGGGAGACACTTTGTTTGCTTAATAAACTCCCTTATGTGATTTCCCGTGTCTGGCATGGTTTTCATGGGTTTCTTACAAGGACAAAACTTTGGGTAACATGACCTGTCACGCACCTTAACGATGGAGTCACTTCACATTAATACATCAATTAATTATTCAATATGTATGCAAAACAAACCATGAGTATTTTGTTCCCTGACCATGTAAATATTTTTTCTCTTCCTAATTAAGTGCTCATTTTTTTTGAATAGGTAATACATTCCATGTTTCAAAAATCTAAAACTACATATTAAAAGATACACAGTGAATAATCTCCCTCCTACCCCCCTCTGATCCATCTCCACCAACAACTAAACACTATTATTTATAATAGTTATATACTATTATTTATTTCTTGTATATCCTTCTGGTGTTTATGCACTCAAAAAACAAATATAACTGTACAGTTTAATTTCCTCCTTTCACAGAAAACAAAGTACCATTCTATGCCCATTTTCCTCACTTTGCTTTTTTTTTTTTTTTTTTTTTAACAGTAAGCTTAGAGATCCTTCTATAACAATATAGAGATTCAGCTGGGTGAGACGGTGCACACCTGTAATCCCAGCGACTCAGAAGGCTGAGGCAAGAGGATGAAGAGTTTAAAGCCAGCCTCAGCAAAAGTGAGGCTCTAAGCAACTCAGTGAGACCCTGTCTCTAAATACAATACAAAATAAGGTTGGGAGTATGGCTTGGTGGTTGAGTGCCTCTGAATTCAATCCGTGGTACCAAAATAATTTAAAAAAAAAAAAAAAACAACAATAAAGAGTTTCTTTATTCTGTTTCATAGTTGTATGGTATTCCATTTGTTCCATTCAAAGGATTATTATTTATTCAACCAGATACAAGAGCAGGGACCTAGATTTGAGCAGCATGGTACATAGTTGAATAGAGCGTCTGACAATTTAATGCATCTCCCTCCAACCATGCACACCAATGGCTGCAGAGCCCCCAGAGTGGCTGAAAGTGCTACCAGTTCTCACTCTTCGAATTTCTTGTTTCATTTGCTCATCTCCAGTTTATGAACATATTTTTCTTTAGGTTTATAAATTCAATCATTAGACTGTTTTCCCTAAAATTTCCCAAAGACAAGAATCTCCTGGAGTACTTGCCAAAAGCAAGTTTCTGAATTAGAATTTCTAAGGGAGAGGTCTGGCATCTGTGTATTTAACAAATACCCCAAGCCATTTTTTACCAGCAAGATTTGGGAATGATGAGTTAGTCCAGTGCATCTCAAATACAAGGTCCCCACAAACCACCTGCCAATCCTGATTCCACTGGGCTGAGAGAGATTCTCTATTTTCTAACAAGCTGCTAGGCGCCAGCTGGGAGACCCCATTTTGAGTGCAGCATTAGCAGCCTGGGAACTTGTTAGAAATGCAAGCCCTCAGCCCCGCCCTACAACTACAAAATCAGCATCTCTGGAGTTGGGACTCAGCAACCTGTTTTTGCAAGGCTTCTGGGTGAGGTGTAAATACAATTCAAGAACTGCAGCTCTGTAGTTTGCTTAATTCCTTCTTCCTGCTTCCAGCAGTAAATTATTTCAGTTAACATGCTTATTTCTAATCTTATTTGTTTTAGGTACATTTGTGTAATTTAACTTCATTGGGGAGATGACTCATTAGTACCATTGTAAATGGTTCAGAAATATCAACAAGAAAGTCATCTTGAAGTATGTGGTACGGGGGGACTTGTATCTTGTCAGATTAAAGTTTGTATTAGTATAAAATAATAGGTTAGAATGAGATTTGCAGATGAGAAAGCCTAAAGGAACCAAACATGCTGACACCACCAGTAAGTGAAATTTGGCCAGGGCCCTTGGGACCTGCAGTCTTGGGAAATCAGCGGCTCCTCTGTTCCACCCAGCTAGGGCCAGGTCAGGCCAAGTGGGAATGGGTGCCCAGGATGGTCACATCCCCCATTTTTTTGCATGAAATCTCTTGATTTTAAAAATTTGACCAACTCTTGAAATTCACTGTAGATATTCTATGTTCCTAACCAAGCTGGTTTTTAGTTAGAGCTCTACTAGGCCAGGGAGGTGAATGGCTGTCTTGCTGCCCCTCCCAGGGTCATTGTCTCATAAAGAAGCAAACCAGGGGCTGAGGTCATGGCTCAGTGGTAGAGTGCTTGCCTAGCATGTGTGAGGCACTGGGTTCGAATCTCAGCACCACATATAATAAATAAAATAAACATCTATTGACAACTAAAAGAAAAAAAAAGATTAAAAAAAAAAAAAAAAAAACAAAAAAAAAACAAGCTAAGGTGTATATTTCCAGCTCTAGGGGCCTACCGCTGTGAAATCCAAACAGTGAAAGGCCAGACAGCTCTTCTAAGTAGCTCCCCAAGCAGCCAAGTGTTAGCACTCACAGAAATAATGAGAACATTTTATATTGGGAAATGGACACGTTCACACTGTGTAATCTATCTGAAAGCAAAGAATACCTATTAGAAGAATGGTTCTAAGGACAGATCCAGGTTTTGTGGGTCTTGAAGCAGATACAATTTGGGGGGAACTCTGTATAAAAAAAGATTATTAGGGTGGCAGGGCATTGGTGGTACTTGCCCCTAATCCGAGCTTCAAAAAGTCTAAGGCCGGAGGATTGCAAGTTTGAGGCCAGCCTGGGCAATTTAGTGAGACACTATTGCAAAATAAAAAATAAAAAGGACCAGAGGTGTGACTCAGCGGTAGAGCACCCCTGTGCTGGGGGAAGGCAGATGTCAGGATGTGGAGTGTAGTCAAATGGTAGGGGGCATGTTTAGAATGGATGAGGCACTGGGCTCAATCCCCAGCACACACATACCGCATGCACGCGCGCACGCTCAAAGAAAGAAAGAAAGGTGAAATGACAAGTACAAAATTAGTTACAAAAGTAAAAAGAGGTCTTAATATTACAAAAATCAAATGACCAAATGACCGGGGTCTTGGAGCTTCCAGAGTGTAGGGCTGTGTCCTGGTGGCCACTGGGACACAGGCAGGGGTTAAGATCGGGACTGAAAGTGTCAGAGCTCTTGGGCGGAGATGTTCTATTTCTTGACCTGGCTGGGTAGGTAATTACCCTAGGGGGCCATTTGACAGCAACTTGTTAAGCTGTACACTAATGTTTCTTGTATATTCATGGATACTTGTTATCTTTCATGATTTAAAAAGATTATTTGTTCTAGTAGGTGTAGTGTCTCTGTTCTAGTGCATAAGTCTTTGATCCACTTGGAGTTTGTGCAGGGTGAGAGACAGAGGTTTAATTTCATTTTGTAACATGTAGTTTTCCATTTTTCCCAGCATCATTTGTTGAATAGGCTATCTTTTCTCCAGTGAATGTTTTTGGCACCTTTGTCTAGTATGGGATAACTGTACTTATGCAGGTTTGTCTCTGTGTCTTCTATTCTGTACCATTAGTCTATGTGTCTGTTTTGGTGCCAATGCCATGCTGCTTTTATTACTATAGCTCTGTAGTATAGCTTGAGGTCTGGTATTGTAATGCCTCTTGCTTCACTCTCCCTGCTAAGGATTGCTTTGGCTATTCTGTGCCTCTTATTTTTCCAAATGAATTTCATGATTGCATTTTCTAGTTCTATGAAGAGTGTCATTGGATTTTAATAGGAATTGCATTAAATTTGTAGAACACTTTTGGTAGTATGGCCATTTTGACAATATTAATTCTGCCTATCCAGGAGCATGGGAAGTTCTTTCCATCTTCTAAGGTCTTCTTCAATTTCTTTCTTTAGTGCTCTGTGGTTTTCATTGTAGAGGTCTTTCACCTCTTTTGTTAGATTGATCCCAAGTTTATTTTTTTTTTTTTTGTTTTTGTTTTTGAGGCTACTGTGATTTCTCTTCTAATGAATCCATCACTGATGTATAGAAATGCATTTGATTTATGGGTATTGATTTTATATCCTGCTACTTTGCTGAATTCATTTATTAGTTCTAGAAGTTTTTGTTGGAATTTTTTTGATCTTCTAAATATAGAACTATGTCATTGGCAAATAGTGATAATTTGAGTTCTTCTTTACCTATTTGTGTACCTTTAATTTCTTTTTTCTAATTGCTCTGGCTAGAGTTTTTAAGGATAATGCTGAATAAAAGTGTTGAAAGAGTGCATCCTTGTCTTGTTCCAGTTTTTAGAGGGAATGCTTTCAATTTTTCTCTGTTTAGAATTACGTGGGCCATGGGTTTAGCACAGATAGCTTTTATGATGTTGAGGTATGTTCTCTATCCCTAGTAGACCCAAATCTTCACCATATCAGTTAGGATCTGACTTCCTTGACAAGATTCCTAAAACACAAGAAGTAAAATCAAGAATCAATAAATCAGATGGATTCAAACTAAAAGCTTCTTTTCAGCAAAAGAAACAATAATGTGAAAAGAGAGCCTACAGATTGGGAGAAAATCTTTGCCACATGTGCCTCAGATAAAGCATTAATCTCTAGGATATATAAAGAACTCAAAAAATCTCACACACACACACACACACACACACACACACACACACAAAACACACCAAATGACCCAATCAATAAATGGGCTAAGGAACTGAACAAACACTTCACAGAAGATTACAATTGATCAACAAATACATGAAAAAAATGTTCAAAATTTCTAGTAATTAGAGAAGTGCAAATCAAAACTACTCTAAGATTTCATTTCACTTTGATCAGAATGGTAATTATCAAGAATACAAGTAACAATAAATGTTGCTGAGGATGTGGGGGAACAGGTACACTCATACATTGCTGGTGGGACTGCAGATTGGTGCAACCATAATGAAATGAGTTATGGAGATACCTCAAAAAAGTTGGAATGGAACCACCATTTGACCCCGCTATCCAAGTCCTCAGTTTATACTCAAAGAACTTAAAATCAGCATATGGTAATGCTGCCACATCAATGTTCATAGCAGCTCTACTCACAACAGCTAAACTATGGAACCAACCTAGGTCTCCTTCAACAGATGAATGGATAAAGAAAATGTGATATACACACACACATACACACACGTGTGCGTGCACACATGCATATATATGATGGAATACTATTCGGCTTTAAAACGGAATGAAATGATGGCATTTGCTGGTAAAATGGATGCAGCTGGAGAATATCATGCGAAGTGAAATAAGCCAACCCCCCCCAAAAAAGGCTGAATATTTTCTCTGATAAGCAGATGCTAATTCACATTAAGTGGGGGTGGGTATTAGAGAAGAATAGTTACTTTATATTAGGTTAGAGTGAAGGGAAGGGAAGGGACATGGGGGTGGGAAGGATAGTAGAGTGAAACAGACATTATTACCTCAAGTACATATATGACCGCATGACTAATGTGATTCTACAACATGTGCAATCAGAAAAATGAGAACTTATACTACATTTATGTATGATTTATCAAAATGCATAAATACATTCTACTGTCATGTATAACTAATGAGAACAAATTAAAAAACTTTAAAAAATTATTTGGCCCTTTTTTTGTTGTTTTTTTTGAGGGTGGGATGTACCAGGGATTGAACTTAGGGCACTTGGCCACTGAGCCACATCCCTAGCCCTGTTTTGTATTCTATTTAGAGACAGGTTCTCACTGAGTTGCTTGGAGTCAGCTGAATATGGACTGAAACCCTGAAACCGTGAGCCAAAATAAATCTTTCCTCCCCTACATTGTTCATGCCTGGCATTTTGGTCAACAGCAACAAAAAGCTGGCTACACGTCTTATTATGTTATTAATTATTCAAGTCGCTGTTGCTCAATAGATAATCTCATGCCACCATTATGCGATTCTGGTTTTACACTATAAACAACATGAGAAAGAAGTACATTTTTACTATTTTGAAGGTTTGGTTTCTCTCTCTCTCTCTCTCTCTCTCTCTCTCTTTCCCTCTCCCTTGCTCTCTAATTTTTGTTTTTCTAAACTATACCCCCAGCCCTTTTTAGTTTCATTTTGAGACAGGTTCTCACTAAGTTGTTGAGGTTGGCCTCAAATTTGAAATCCTCCTGAGTCACTGGGACTATCAGTATGTGCCACTGTGCCTGAATGAAGGTTCAGGTTCTAATATCTATCCTAATATCTATTAATATTTAGTTTAGAAGTTCAGAACCTCTTCACTCCTCTAGATTCTTTTCAATTATTTCTATCAAAAGGGACTTTGGTGTTAGAATTTTAACTTTCTGGGTTTGACAAGCCACGTATACTTTTAAGATGTTCTCTCTCCCTGTCGCCCCTCTCTCATAATCCAAAACCACATATAGTTGAAAATGAGCTTGAGTAATATGTATTACCACCCTGAGCTGATATATTCCCACCTAAAGGGAAAGAGTTTCAATCCGTTGGCAGTAAAAAGCATTTCTCATTCATCTAAACCATTTCTAGACTTTTACATATTGAAAACAGCCTGGGATTCATATTGCTACCTTTTTCTGCAGTTGGGATATAGCTCTACCAATTAAATTATAGGTTCAGGGGTGCTTATAAAAGGCTCTGGGTATATAAAACAATGTAGATATTTACCCTTCTCATTAACAGGATTACTATGCAAAAAAGTACATGAATTAGTAATTAAATTTGGGGGTGAATACTTACTGCCATTTTTAATTTTCTGCGAAGTAGGTAGTTTTTTTTTTTTTGAAGCCCCTCAGCTCCTGCCAACCCTCCTTTTTTCCCCTTGGATATTCAGTTCTGTTCAACTAACACTCAAGAAGACCTAAAAATGTACAACACATGGTCCTTGGGGGGACAGGTGTTCACCTCTGGCTCTAGGAGCTGGAGCTGCATAACTGTGGGGGGGCGCTCACCTCTATGTCTAGGAGTTGGGCCTGCACAACTGTGAGCAAGGGATTTACCTCTAGCACTAGGGAGTTGAGGCTGCACAACTGGGGAGTGGCACCTTTGGCTCTAAGAGCTGGGACAGCTTCATGGAGGAGCTGAATGTTGAAAGAGGAGGAGGCTTGTGAAAAGTAGAGAGGGGAGATGGGAAGATGTGTGTTCCTGAAGAGAAGCAAAACCATCAGGAAATTTTATATATATATATATAATTATATATATATTATATATTAATTATATTATATTATATTATATTATATTATCATAAGAATTGACCTCAAGCAATCAATTGCAGAAACTGATCAATCAGTCCTTGTAAGGCTGTTATCTCCGTGTCTGAAGTTGGAGCTTCAAGTCCACAATGCAAACATAAGGAAGGGAGGATGAATGTAGGGAAGCAGGGAAGATGCAGAGCTGGCTGGAACCCACAAGCATCGACTGGAACTTTGCAAGTATGGACTAAATGCCATTGTGTCACTTCTTGTTGCCTCTGATGCTGGTGTCAAGGTTATTCTGCAGAAGTTAGGGCCCCCTGTCACAAGGTTGAACACAAAACCTATCCTGGGACTGGAGAAGCTGAAGGAGCGAGGGGAAAGGAAAGAAGTCGGGTTAGGTGCTGTGTTATCCAAGGAGATGAGTCAGCAATTAGTCAAAATGTTGATGATCTCCGGTGGCCGCAGCTTCCCTTTTCCTCCAAATCGCCCCAAATCTTCTGTATGGCCCACCTTAGTAGGAGACATACAAGAAAGGGAATCCAAGGAAATGTAGCTCAGATGCAACCCAAGCCATCACAGGTTGTGTTCAGAGAATGGAGCTCCTCAAACTCAAGCGAAAGAGTTTGGGTGATACAGACAGTAAGTGACCACTGAAATTATTTTCGAGCCCAGGTGATGAGTGAAGCTGACTGAGACCTCAGTGGTGGGGAGAGATTTGAGGCCTGCCTCTGGAGCCCAGATCATCAGTTGAACGGTGACAAAGTGACTGGGGAGGTTGTAGTGGAAAGGGAAGTGAGAGTCATGACTAGAAACTTTGGGACTAGAATTCAGGGCACAAATCTTGCTTTTGTGTTCTTGGGGAAGAGAACAGGTCTATACACAACGTGTTCCCTGCCCTGGTACCTTTCTCTCATTCATCTTTTAAACCTAGAAAATTTTAACTACACCAAAATCCAAGGTTGTTACCCCTTTCAGCATCTTGAAAGGACAATATCAGTGGATATATGTTATATTTTGTGACACCCAATGATAGCAATTAAAAATCCTTTCTGCGTTTGAAGAATTTTTGACATTAGGGTGTTTCCACCCCACCTAGAAGTTTTCCTAGCTTGCTTTCAACCCAGGGAGACTCCAATTTTTAAGCAAAAGGGAAAAAGGAACCACGTAGTATCACTTTAAATTGCTGAATTACGTTCCACTGTGTAGGTATAGCATATTTTCTTTATCCATTCACCCATTGATAAACATGTGAATAGTTTCCAGTTTTTGTCTATTATGCACAATACTGCTATGAACATATATTTTTAAATATAGCTTTTTGTTGAGTTTGTAATGGTATCTCATTATGGTTTTAGTTTGCATTTCTCTAACAACTAATTATGAACATTTTCATACATTTATTAAACATTAATAGATCTTTCTGGTGAAATATTCATTCAAATCTTTAGTCCATTTAAAAATCAAGTTTCTTCCTGGGCACAGTGGTACATGCCCATAATCTCAGAGGCAGGAGGATCATAAATTCAAGACCAGCCTCAGTACATTGGCAAGGCTGTAAGCAACTTAGTGAGATCTTCTCTCAAAATAAAAAATAAAAAGGACCATAGATGGGCTTAGTAGTTAAGTGCCTCTGGGTTAAATCCTCAATACCACAAAAAAAAAAAAAAAAAAAAAATCTTATAAAAGTTCTTTACATATTCTGGATATAAGACCTTCATTAGTTATGGGATTTGCACATATTTTTCTGCAGTTTGTGACTTATCTTCATTTTCTTAATGTCTTTGTAAGTATAGAAGTTTTAATTTTGATAAAGTCCAGTCTATCATTTTTTTCTTTTGGGTTGTGTTTTTGGGGACATGTCTAATGACTCCTGGACTAACTCAAGGTGATGAATATTTTCTCCAGTGCTTTCTCCTAAAGTTCTACAATTTAGCTCTTACATTTTGGCCTGTGTTCCAAATTTTAGTTTTTAGATTTTTGGGTTTTCTTTATGGTACAAGGTGAACTTTAAATTCATTTTTTTAAACAAGATATCAATGTGTTTCAATGCCATTTATTGAATAGACTATTCTTCCTCCCACTGAGTTGATTTCATACCTTTATTGAAAATTAGTTAGACCTGGAGATGTAGCTCAGTGGTAGAGCACTTGTTTAGCAAGTGTAAAGCCCTGGGTACAATCCCCAGAACTGCAAAAAAAAAAAAAAAAAAAGAAAGAAAGAAAGAAAAAAAAGAAAAAAAAAAATCAACTAACCATAAATACAAGGGTTTATTTCTGGGTTCTTGATTGTGTGCAATTAATTTATGTCTGTCCTTATGCTAGGACTACAGTATCTGGATTTCCACAACTTTCTAGTACAGTTTGAAATCAGGAAATATAAATCTTCTGATTTTGTTATCCTTTTTCAAAATAAATCTTTGAAGTTCCATATACATTTTAGGATAAGCTCATCAATTTCTATAAAGCCTTTTGAGATTTTGATAGTGATTGCATTGAATCTATACAATAATTTGGGGAAAATTGGCTTTTTTTTTTTTTTTTTTTTTTTGTACCAGGCATTGAACTCAGGGGTGATTAACCATACTGCATCCACAGACTGTTTTTTTATTTTTTATTTTGTTTAGAGATGCGTCTTGCTGAATTGCTTAGAGTCTTGCTAAGTTGCTGAATCTGGCTTTGAACTTGTGATCCTCCTGCCTCAGCCTCCTGAGCTGCTGGGATGACAGGTGTGTGCTACCAATCCTGATGAGAATTGCCCTCTTAACAATATTGGCTCTTTTAATCTATGAACATGGGATAGCCTTAACTTAGACCTTCCTTAATCTCTCTTAGCAATGTTTTATAATTTTCAATGTACAAATCTTGCATTTCTTTTAATTTATCCCTAAGAACTTTATTGTATTTCATGCTTTTGTAAATTAAGTTGGTCTCTTAATTTCATATTATTTGTTGCTTGCATGTAGAATTACAATTAATTTTTTAAATATTTATCTTGTATTCAGTGGCCTTGCTGAACTACTTTTTTTTCAGTTCTAGCAGTTTGGGGTGGTGGTGGGGCATCTTAAATTTTTCTATATATAAGACAAAATAATCTGGACACCTTAACATTTCTCCCTTAGGGAACTGTTTGGAACTACAGTATAATGTTGAATAGTAGTGGTGCTATAATTTGGAAGTACTTTGTCCCCCAAAGGTTCATGCATTGGCACCTTGGTTCCCACTGTGGTGGTGTTGAGAGGTGATGGAATCTTTATCAAGTGAGGCCTGGTGGGAATTGATTAGATCATTGGTGGCACTGCCTTTGAAAAGAATTGATGTAGCTCTCCTGGGATCCTGGTTAGTTCTTAAGAAAGCATTGTTATAAAAAGTAAGCCTGGCCCCACCACTATCTCTCTGGCTTCCTGCCTCACCATGTGATCTTTCCCTCTGACACATCCTCCTACCATGATGCCATCTGCTATGATATGATGCAGCCAAAAGGACCCTTATCTTATGCATGCTATTTGGACTTTCAGCCTCCAAACCTGTAAGTTAAATAAATCTCTTTTCTTTACACATTACCTAGGCTTGAGTATTTTGATATAGCAATGGAAAATGAACAAATACAAGTGGTGATATCAGACATTTTTGCCTTGTTACTATTTTAGGGAGGAACATTCAGTCTTTTACCAAGGAATGTGACATGGTGCAAGGTTTTTTTGTAGATACCTTTAATAGTAAGGAATTCCCCTTCTTTCCAGCTCATTGAGAATTGCTACCATGAATGAATACTGGAATTTGTTGAAGGTTTTTTTTCTGCATCTATTAAGCTTTTTGTCTTTTATTCTATTAAAACTATTTTTATATTATGCATTATGTCAATTGATTATTTTCAACTATAAAATCAATCTTGCATCCTTGGGTATTTGATCATGGTGTATAATTTTTTTGTACATTGTTCAATTCAGTGTGCTCATTTTAAAATATATTATTATTATTTTTTAATTTTTGATGGGCATTGAACTCAGGGCCTCACACACATGCTTTACCACTAGCTACACCCCCAGTTGTTTGTCAATATCTTTTCAAGTATTTTTGCATCTATGTTTAAAAAAATAATTCTTTCTTTTATATCTTTTTGGTGGGGGTGATGTTTGGAAACAGGAAAATAGAGTCTATGGAATGGCAACATCTGCCTTACTTCTGCAGACATATGTAGGGATAATTTGCATTATTGTAATTTCTGCAATTATTCAAATGCTTTTCTTTCCTTTTGTGAAACAAGTTTCATAAGTTATAATTAAGGGCTAAACCATATCTTATCTAACAATTGGACCATCATTTGATCAGGGTGTCATCCAAGGATCTGTCTACAGTGCTCTATTGACACTACCCATCTGTCTTTTGCAGTCATGAACAGAGACAGATGACATGTCAGGACCTCAGTGCCTCAGTGTCAAATTGTTGCATTGACTACAGATAGGAGAGAAAGAAGTTGCCTCCTCTTGCTTTCTTTGGTATCACGGAGAGGTTAAAAAAAATGTTTCCTAAATAGTCGTCGACATCATCATCATCATCACCATCATCATAACTAATTATTATGGCCCCTTAAGATTTGGGGAAGAAATTAGATAATGGCATGAAGATATCTGTAGCCAATCAAGTTGGCTGTACTGGTCAAAATGTTTCCAGGTGCTAGAACCATGTCAACTGTCAGAATAATCTGTGTGTTGGCATGGTGTTTAAAGGGAACTAAGTGGGGCCAGGAGTGTAGCTTAGTTAGTAGAGTGCTGGTCTCCTTCACACAAGGCCCTGGGTTCAATCCCCACCACTGCAAAATAAATAGATCAAGGGAACTGATTATCCAATATTGCCCTCAATGCGTAACCTTAATGCTTCCTATAATCATAGGAAGGTTTGGGTTATTTTTTTAGTCTATTAAGTACAGTGCTCCAGTTGAGAGTGCTTTGGGGCAAAAGAGACATATAGGGGATTTTTTGTTTCGTTTTGTTTTGCTTGGTGGGGATCAAACTACTATGCATGTTAGGCTAGTTAACACTCTTTCACAGAACTACACCCCCACCCCCTTGGCTAAAGAGACATCTAAATTGCAAATGAAATTTTTGTTTATCTCTGAATTGTTTAACTGTTCATGGTATATCATTTTTAGTATTACTTTCCTTTTCTGAAAGCCAAACCAAGTCACCTCTGTTAGAGACTTGCTGTTGTTCATTTTTTGGAGCTCCATTCATATGTCACTTCTGCTAAAATGAGTGGCCATTAGATGTCAAAGTTGTCAAAGCCCTACCACTGGTATACAAGTTGTCTTATTTACTTTTCACACAATACTACAAGGTAGGCATTTACAAATGGTGACATGGGGACTCAGAGAGGTTGAGAAATGTGCCATCATCACCTCTGTAATAAAAGGCACACACTGGTTCAAGCACAGATTCAGGTCACTCAAAGTCCAGCTTCTGTTACTAAACACAGCCACCATTATGCTCACAGTCTCCTGGGTTCCCCAGAGGCAGTTCTTGTACAACCTTCTTCAGAGACCCCTTTTCGCCTCCCCTACATTCCTATTACTTGATCCTGAATTTCTGGGTTGAGTAGGTTGGACAGAGGTGTCAGGATTGTTTTGTTCTTTCCCTATAGCCTTAACATTTTATGCTGTGGCTAACCTGTACATATTCAACTAATATTGAAATAGATGACTTAATGAAAACAATTATACTTCCTGGAATTTTGAGGAAAGCTCACATTTCAAGTTGGAAGGAAACCAAAAACTTATTTAATCTAGTTCTCCTTTTATTGTCAGTCAGGGGGATTGAATCTCAGAGAAGCGGGGTATGATTTAGTGATAGCCAAACTAGAATGTGCTTTTAGTCCAGGATTCTTTTACTTAATCCAGAGGCCTACTTCAGAAGTTCCAAGGCTGATGTCACACCAGTCTCTAAGTTATGTAAAAATAATAAAAAATGTGAAAAGAAAATACTGAGAGATCTGAATTTCAAATAATGTAGGAGATAACTTTGAAAATTCTAGCTACAATGACTTCATAAGTGATTATCAATAGTTTATTAGTTCTTTTGAAAAATCCTCCATCTGAAGGATTGAAATAAACTCTCTGACTCTTCCCAAGCACAAAATCAACCGACCAAACAGAACATCTGGCTCAAGGGAGGTAAACTAAGAACAAGGGCTCTGTGCCACCGACTTTGCCCAAGGTACGCGTCCTGTCACATCTGCACAGACTGAGCGAGGTGTTCTTTTCCACATTCCACAGCTATGCTGTTACTCCGTAGGGTTGTATCCTGTGGATCAAGACTGAAAATAATCTCTCCCTCTCCTTTAACCCCTCCTACTGGCTGTTGTATCCAGACAGACCTGATCTGCCCATTGCACTCAACGCCTCCCCAGTGCTCGCCCAGCAGGCCTAACCATGAGGCTTGGTACTTTCTTCCTCTCCACTCAACACCCATCTCCTACCTGTCCCATCCATGGTCGGGATGTCAACCAAATCAAGGGATCTCTTCAAATTCTCTTAAATTCAATATCTTGTTTCATCGTGGTGTTTTGTGGCCCTGACCTTTTCCTTTTCCTTTTGGTCAATTAAGTGCTACTGTGTCACATTTTATCTTTAAAGAACTTGCCTGGGATCTCCTTGCCCATATGTTCTGAAGGATGCTCCCTGGTCTCCCATAATATGTTAAACCATTCAGTTTTCACCTTTTCATTTCATTGAATTTCTCTCTCTCTGTCTGTCCTCAAAATGATCATCTCATAATATTAGCATTCTGTTAGTCATTTTTTCTCATTCATAGTGCTATAGTTTAATCTGACCCCAATACTTGTTTTTAATCTTATAATATTTATGAAGAAAACTTTTCCCCCAAACTCTTCTTTTCCTCACCTGTGCTAAGTAACTCCTTTGCAAAGAGAAATTTTTTTAAGATTTCTCCATTTTCCTTCAGGAAATATTTAATTACTTACTGTATAGCCCCAAAGTACTTGTGAAATGTATTTTGTTGTTTCATATATCATATTTTGATTGAAAAATTCTTGTGTAGAAATCACATTAAACAGGATGACATGTTCAGAGCCAGGCAAATTACAAGTGCTTAGAAGACTTATAAATTTGTATGGATGTTTTTTGTAGTTTGTTATATACACTGGAAACAATTAACCCAGAGATATTTATTTATTTATTTATTTATTTATTGTACTGGAGATTGAACTCAGGGGTGCCTTGATAAGATATTTATTTTTTAAAAATAAGTCTTGCTGGGCACAGTAGCACATGCCTATAATCCTAGGAACGCAGGGGGCTAAAGCAAGATCATCACAGGTTCTAGGCCAGCCTGAGCAATTTGGTGAAATCCTGTCTCAAAATACAAAATAGAGGTGGCATACGCCTTTAATCCCAGTGGCTGGGAAGGTTGAGGCAGGAGGATTGTGAGTTAAAAGCCAACCTCAGCAAAATGAGGCACTAAGCAACTCGATGAGATCCTGTTTCTAAATAAAATACAAAATAGGGCAGGGGAGGTGGCTCAGTGGTTGAGTGCCCCTGAGTTCAATCCCCAGGAAAAAAAAAAAAAAGAAAGAAAGGAAGGAAGGAAGGTCGGTCTGGGGATGTTGCTCAGTAGTAAAGCACCCCTGGGAAGAAAGGAGGAGGGGGAGGGGAAGAAGGAGGAGGAAGAAAGAAAGAAGGAGGAGGAGAATGACGACAATGACAATGACATTGCTCTCTTGCCAACTGTTTTTTTCCAATGGAGGGAGATGAACTTCCCCAGTGCTAAGTATTTTTGTGTCTGATATTGATTTACATATAAATATCTCAGGCTTACTTTGGTTTTCATTGATATCCTGAAGGTAAGAGTACTACAACTCCCAACTGTTGCACATTTACTTCAGGCCAGCCACCGCCTAGGCTGTGCTGACCAAAATAGGAGCCACCACTACAATATGGCAATCAAGCACTTAAAATGTGGCTTGCCCTAATTAAGATATACCTAAGTGTAAAATATTTGTGTTAGTCAGCTTTTCATTGCAGGGGAAAAAATACCTGAGATAAATAACTTAAAAGGAGGAAATGTTTATCCTGGATCATAGTTTCAGAGATTTCAGTCCATAATCACTTGGGTCTGTGGTGAGCTAGTATATCATGGTAGAAACGTGGCAGGAAAGCTGATCACTTCCTGGTGGTCAGGAAGCAAAGAGAGAGAAGAAGGGCCTGGGGTCCCCATATGCTCCTCAGATTATGCCCCCAATGATCTAACTTCCTCTCACTAGGCCTTTCCTCTTAAAGGTTCCACTACCTCCCAATAGTGCCATCATTTGGGAATCAAACCTTCAAAGCATAATTCTTAGGGAACATTTAAGATCCAAACCATAACAATACTCATCAAATTTCAAAGACTTACTATGACAAAAAAAGTAAATTATCTCAATAATAATTTACATTGAATATATGTTGAAATGCTAATATTTTGGATATCTTAAATGTTAAAATCAAACACACGAGGCTCTTTTTTACGTATTCAAATGTCATTACCAGAGAATTTAAAATGTAATATTTGCTCTACATTTGTGGCTTGTCTTATATTGTCAGATAGGGCTGGTATAGACACTTTATATACTTGGAAGGAATGAATGAAAGTGACTGGCTATATTTTCCTGATCTGTGAGGTAAGCTCACAATAGTCTACTAGAAAGTGATCAAATAAACTCAGAGAGTTTGATGGAAATTTATTGTAAATCTAATCTTTTCATTTTGTTCTTGAAAATACCAAATCCCAGAAAAATTTTTATGACTTAAGTACCACCCATTGAATCAAGAGAGGAAAGCAGTGGATGATTCAATACCAGCATCCCTTTGTCATCAGTGGAAAATGCCTTGGTCATGTACCAAAAGTATCCACAGACAAATACCCAGGATTCTGCAAGGATCACCTACCCTGCTCTCTAGGTGTTTCAGTCAGTATGGTATCAGTGAACTCATTCTTTGCAACCAAACCAAGCTGTCCAAGACAAAATCCCTGGGCTGAGTGTGTTTTCATCTGGGACTAACCAAGCTAGGCTGGTTGGGACTAACCAAGATACGATGGATAGTATGGGATAGTGGAACATTGTGACATCATCAGTGATTGTCTCAGATAGCTTCCCATCGCTGATCCTCCAGTCCCAGCTGTTACGCCAAGTCCATTCCTCTACCATGAGTGTGGAGCAGCTAAAATCAACAGATCCACATGTACCTTGAGGTGACAGACTGGCTCTGGTGAATATTTCCTCTTTTTTTTTTTTTTCTTTTCTTAGAAGGTGACCCATTGGAATCCTGTTTTTTAGACAGTCTTTGAGGTTTTTCCTTCTGTACTGATTACCGATTCTTCTTCAAATGGTTCAGAACATGAGGGAAAGTGTCCTAGGCAGTCATTCCTTCAGCTTACTGGTAACATCTTTGGAGGGAGGGGGAAATCCAAAAACTTTTTATTTTAACCCCCACTCTGATTAATTTGGCATGAATTTGGGACTATGGCTTCCTCATGAGACTTCCTATGACCCTGAGGTCTACTTTGTCTGCTTTACCCTTTAAAAAATTGTTATAGGGCTGAGTATATGGCTCAGTGATAAAGCACTTGTCTAGCATGCATGAGGCCCTGGTTTGATCCCTAGCACTGAAAAAGGAGGAGAAGGAGGAGGAGAAATTGTTTAAATCTGGAGGTTGAGGGGATAGCTCAGTGGTAGAGTATATACATAGCATATATAAGGCCCTGAGTTCAATTCCAGCATAAAAAAAGATAAGTATAATTCTGGATTGAAAGATGTAAATGCCATGTTTTGAACCCAACCAAAATAAGTTGCATTGGTCAATCTAATTTACATATTTATAAGTAGGAAAGTCTGAATCTAATAATGTAAATGTAAATATTGGGCAAAATTAAGTCTACCCAAGTGAAGGATGGGAATTTGTTGGCTGTCTGTCCCTGACTAGTGCCTCTGAACTATAACTAACCCTGCAGGCTTAATTTTAGTTAGATGAACTACCAGAAATGTCAGCAATCTGTCTCTTCAGATTTCTTCTGCTCTTTCTTTCTGCTAAAGACAGATTCTGAAAGTATAGAATCCTTAGTTTTATTTGCTGCTTTAAACAGAACTATAATTATTTTATTACTGAACATTATTAACGTGAATTTTTAAGCTTTTGCAGCAACTATTATTTTCATCTTAAAATATCACATATCTACAAATACTCTGTGTTTATGTAGCTGTTAAGTGTACAGTGAATATGTATGTGTATGTGTGTTTTGTGTGGGGAGAGAAAAAGAAAGGGAGAGAGAACAGATTTCAGCAAGATGTTTCCATCTTATTTCTTATTATTGTATTGAGATTGTTACAAAAAAACTCTAGAAATTCTGTACTTGAAAAAATACAAAGTCTTAACCCAAATACTTGAACCCTCATAAAAAGTAATATAAATATGTTAATGAATATCCTTTTGTTAATCAAACATTGTAATGTATGCTTTATCTTCATGACGCTTTTCCATATTAAAAATAACTAGGACAATTTTAACAAATACATTTCTCACACAATGATGATTGAGTAATAATTCCCCATTTCACATTCAGTACTGTAGCTAGGAAGTACAGTGATGGGTACAGTCACTACTACATTTACCATCTGACCATATGGTACAACATACATCTGCCAAGGACAGAAATTCCATTACAATAACAATATAGGCTCAATCTTTTTTGTATATTTATTTGTAGGGTTGGGGATTGAACCTAGGGTCTGGCTCATGCAAGGTAAGCACTTTACCACTGTGCCATACTCTCAGTCCTAGGTAGTCTTAAGACCTTTCTTTCTTTTATTTATCCAGCTATTACTGTGTAGCACATATAATTTACATAGGTCAGGCCCTCACTTTGACACTAAAAGCTCAAAAGATGTATATAACCAGGTCTCTGTCTGGAGCAGTGCACAGTCTGGCAGGGGAGGTGGTCATGGAGGCAAATGATTATCATATGATGTCATAAGTGTAATGGAAGTATATACAAGGTGTCATAGAAGTACTGAAGGAGAAACATGCCCAACTGCTGGAGTCCAGGGATGAGTCAGGAGAAAATCACAGAGAAGACCGTCTTTAAGTTGATTACTAAGGTCTTGGTAGGAAATACATTGTGGTGCTTTTAGAGAATAGACTGTAGTCAGATTGTTTGAATTTAAATTCCAGCTTTATTACTTACTTGTTGTGGAAATTTAGGCATGTTATTTTATGTCTCTGTGCTTCAGGTTCTTCCTCTGTAAAATGGGCATAATAACTAGGCATAACTCAGAGGGTGGAATTGAGAATTACATGTGTGTGATCGGATTAGAACAGTGCATGACTTGTAGAAAACCCTCAGTCAGGGTTAGCCAGTGTGCCAGGGAGAGCAGAATGAGTGAAAGCAAGGAAACATCAAGGAGTATACAGATTTGGCTTGTTAAAACTGGAACATGAGGGCTGGGGATATAGCTCACTTGGCAGAGTGCTGCTTATCTCCCAAGCACAAGGCCCTGGGTTCAATCCCCAGCACCACAAAAACAAACAAACAAACAAAAAACTCTAATATGAGCTGCAGTTGTATGGAGGGTGGTGGGGAATGGCAAGAATGACCAAGGAGAAAGGACCTACGCCTTGCCAAAGAGGCTCATACTAAGATAGTCCTAGGAGAATTTACGAAAGAAATTAGGATTTGCATTACTGAAAGACAATTCTGATGCAGTGGGAAAAGAGCAAAGACCAGATTAGGTAAGAGGTTAGCTGGTGAGACAAGAAAGGGGAGAGATGACAAAGGCTTGAATAAGGAATAGAAGGTAGAGTGCAGATTTAAAAGTTATTTAGGGGATGAAATTGATGAGACTTGGCTAACAGCTTAGATCAAGGCAGAGAGTTGTGGATGATTCTCAGATTTCTAAATTGGATGATCTGGTAAAAAGACCAGAGGAAAGAGGGTTGAGGGATATGATTTTGGATTTGTTGAGCTTGAGGGGGCCTGTGGAATGAGCAGTGTTAGTGTTCAGGTCTGTTGCTTAGGAGCTGGAAGTAGGGGAAATGAGGCTCCTTGAGATATGGGCAGTACTAGCCATTGTAGGAATGTGAGAACATGACACAGTTTTTGTACAGGAAGAGATTAGGGATGATTCTGGAAAGCCTAACATTTAAAAGCCAAAGAGTACAGCCAATAAAGGACAGTGGCCACAGAGGAAAGGAGGAATGTAGAAAATGGAGTCCTGGAAAGTGATGGAAATTCAAAAAGGAAGCCTTAAAATGTAGGAGAGAGGTCAAGTAGAATGAGAACTCAAAACTGTCCTTTGCCATGGGCAATTTGGAAAAACCAGCTTAACAAAACCCACAAGCTATTATACATCAGTGAAGTAGATAGAGCACAGCTGGGCAAGAGATACAGTTGAATTCTCTTTGTTGAGACCCTAGATGTTAGTTAATGTTTTAGGTCAACCTAATATTTTATGTTGCCAGATGAATTCCTGGAGATCACCCATGGATGGGATCCTTTCTCAGGCTTGCTGCATGAGGCAGATCTGGCCTGTCTTTGGAAGACTATCTTCCCAGAGCTTAGCAAGACGCTTACATTAGTATGTACACACTAAATGTTGGTGGAATTAAGGAAGGAATGGTCTGCAGGGGGCAGAGATCTGTCTTGGTGGGAGCCCAGGGGATTCTTACTACACGGCTGCTTCCAGGAAGTGTTAGGAAGCCCTAAGAAGTTACCTACCAAAAAAAGGAGTTGATTTGATAAGCAGTTCAGAGTTGTTAAGATATGGGGGATCTGATACGTTGGGGTGGCGCAGGGGGCAGTTTTGGTGATGACAACAGGTCTACTCCAGTTGGTCTTGTTATGAAACATACATAAACTCTTGCCCCAGTCTTAGATGTGATTTTATGAGTAGGGCTGCTATATTAACTTTCTTATTACCTTCCCTTGTATGGGAAGGTGACTTCTCTCCATTAGGGTAATACAGGGAGGTAAGGGCAGGGAGCACTCTAAGGGAGTGTTATAGTCCTTGCACCACATGTTTGTTCACTTGATCCCCAGCTCAGAATCCTGGTGCTCCTCAGTCCCAACAGACTTAGAACCCATGGTAGGTCATGTTTGGACTGTCCACCAGGTGCCATCTACCTTCAGCAAAAAAAAAAAAAAAAAAAAAAAAAAAAAAAAAAAAATCCCTTAATATTTCCAAAACTTACCCTGGAAAGGCTGAACTGAGGAGACTTTTGAGCAAGCATTCGGCAGGCCCTGATATTGCAACTGTGCTTCGGTGGCTGGCGCGTGGCCTCAACTGCCCAGTCCTCCCGAAGAACTCTAGGGCTATCCCAAGGTTCTTCCTGTGGACCCTTCCATCTGGGAAGAGACTATCCCACCCTAAAGAGCTAGATTAAGATCTCGTCCGGCATGTTCACGTGGGGGAACTTGATGCAGTCCAGATACTGGAACTGGGAGTTGGGGCACTAGGACAGAGGTGTTTTCACTATTTCCTTCTACCTCCACTTTTTTTTTTTTTTGTACTGATGGGGAGGGGTGGTTTGGGATGGATCGAGTGCCTCATTCATTCCTTTCAGTCGCTCCCAGCTTCGCAAGTTAATGATCATCGCTTGTCTCCTCTGGAGCCCGTGTAGACACGACCGCCGCCGTCCGACGGCGGAAGGAGCCCCGTAGGAAGCGGAGGTGGGATGTCCCTCGGCGCCCCCACCCCGCCGCGCTGCAGACCGGCAGGGGCGGCGGGAGGATGCCGGCGCGCGAAGGGCGTGCGCCGCCCGCTCCTCCTTCTCCTCCCCCGCCCACGCCCCCCGCCCCGGGGACCCCCGCGCCCGGGGAAGCCCCGCGCTCGGCGCCGCCGCCCACCCCCGTCCCTCCGCCTCCTGAGGCCCGGGGCTGCCTCCTCGGGCCGCGCCGGGGCCGCTCCGCACTGCGCATGAGCGGGAGCCCGGCGAGCCCGTGAGAGGAGCCGCCGCCGCCGCCGCCGTCCATTCGCTGCGGAGCCGGAGGAGGAGGGGAGAGGCCTGGAGGACACCAACATGGTGAGGCACTGCGGCCGCCCGCCGCCCGCCCGCCCCGCCGGCTGCGGCCCGGCGCTGCCGCGCACCCCGCCCCAGCCGCCCTCCGCCCCCTGCCCCGCGGCGACCCCGCCGCCCCGAGCCTGGGCCCGCGGCCTCCGTCCTGCTCCCGGGCGGGGGCTCTCTTACCCGCCTCTCCCTTCCTCCTTCGCCCCTTCCCGCCCGGGCGCCGCCGCTACGCGAGAGCCGAGGAGGCGGAGCGGAGTCGGGCCTAGTCGGGAGCCCCAGGGAGTTTGGGGCGCAGGGAATGGCCCCGGTGCCTCTTGCCCGGGCCCTGCGCGGGTGGGGGAGGCGTTGGGGCGGGGGGAGGGGAGGGGGCAACGGCCCTGCCCCTGCCCGGCCCCCTCGCCGGCTCCATTGTGTCTGGCTGGGGACGGGGGTCCCGGGTCCTGGGTTCCGGGTGAGGAGCCTCCCCCCGCCCCGGAACCGGGCTTCCCTCTCCGCCCGGCCCCGGAGAAGGCAAGACTTTGCCGGCTCTTCTCTCCCTCCTCCACTCCCGGCTCCGGCACCCCTCTGGTCTCCCAGGCAGTTTTGCTTGGGGCGGGGTATCAGCCCTTTTCCTCTGCATCATTTCCCGATGTGTCCCATGCTTTTGGGAAAGAAGAGTTTTACTGGCCTGTTGGTGGAGGTTATATTTACCTCTCTACTGAAAACAAGGGAGATTGCTGAACTTGGGGGAGGGGGTGTACGGAAGTGCAACCTGTTCTCATTTCATAGAATTAGGGAAAACAGACTTGCTGCCTTTGGAGTACCTATTTTATTTGCTTGGGGTGGGAGGAGTAATTGCTTTATTATAGCAGTTAAGGACCATTTGTGATTTTTAAAAAACAGTTTGTCAAACAGTTTCGTTTAGGGGGTAAAAGTCTTCCAAGCTTAAAGACCCTTATAGTCAAGTTGTTTACTTTGGTAATTACGTATCTGACTTTGTTGGACACTCTTTGTTTTTCAGAAGCGATGTTTGGCATTTTACAGTCTGAGCTTGAGAGGAATTCCTTGCAGGTTACTGTATGAATAGTAAAAATGATATTGTCCTTTTGCTCACGGGGAACATAAAGGCCTCTTGGAGGAGGGTGTATGTGCACCCCCGTGTTAAAGGAATGCCCCAGTATCTTTGGTTTTAGTTGATTATTTTCGCTGAAGGACTTTATCTAACCCCAACATCCCAACTTGTCAGTATTTTGGTTTCCTTACGGATAACTGGTCTAGTTTGCTACATATTCAAGGTTTCTAGTCTTTGGTTAAGTTTCATAATACTTTACAGTTTGTTAGAAAACTTTTCAATGAAGTACAGGTTAACGTTTAGATTGATAGTACAGTGTAAATTCAGAGTTCCACCAGGGACTCTGAACAGTTTCTAGTTTCTTAAGTATTTAAGAAATAAGTAAGTAAGACTCCCAGGAGTTTTCAGACTCTTGGCATTTGGTTGCGTATAACAAGCTTGAAGTAATGAAGTGCAATCCTCTGGTAAACACTAAGAGCATTGAAATGTGCAGTTTAGTATAGTCTCCAGATCAGCCACATCCCCTTAGAATTCAGGGATCTGATGATCATCGTCACTTGTTCAGGTATTCAGGATTGATGTGGTTCATATAAGAGTTCAGCTTGTGTTGAAGCTTGTAAGTTTCTTTCTTTCTTTTTTTTTTTTTGGTTAATATTAAATTTGCTAGTTTTGAAACTTACCCTTAAGTCGTAATTATACTGGTGGTGACAAGATACCATTAATTTAGAACACTGTGGCTGAACTTCATGTTACTAGGATTGTCTTGGGTTTGCTCTTGTTAATTTAAAAACTCAACATGGGCCCATAAATAATTTATAAAGTATTTTATAAACTTTTAACTGTCTAGATAGTTTTGGGGCCAATGTTAATTTTTTGGTGTGAATAGTGCAGCCCACTTCTACAGTACATATTATTATCAGTTCTGGAGCAAACTTAAATGATAGGACATCTGAACTATGTTCTGTAAGAAAGAAATACTTAAGTCAACTTACTCATCCTACCACATACACCAAAAAATAATCCCAAAAGAAGACCATATAATATTTTTGAAAAGCTTCTAAAAAGGGTTCAAAACTAATTGGTTGCTTTTTTATTCGTTTGTAAGAGGACTGGATTGGATTTGATGATTTCTAAAGTTCTACCCAGGTTATAATTTTATGATTGTAATAATTTTTCTTAAATGTGTGAATGTGTAGATTGTAACCTGTTAGGTTTTTATAAACTCAGCATCAGAATTTCTAGACCTGAAATGGCCTCAAAAATCATTTCATTTACTCCTCCCTACTTTTACAGAAGAAATTCAGGCTGAAGGAGGTTTTTAAGTTCAAATTTGTAAGATTGTTGCAGAACTGAAAAGTTTTCTCTTGGCCTCCATTTCCTCCATTTGTGGTACATTTAAATAAATATTTTAAATTACATGAAATCTAGAGATATGGCTGAAAATTGCATTTGAAATTATATTAAACAAAGGGAAACATTAGTATTTTAGTATGTTAAGTAAGAAAATTCAAATTAACAATTGGTGTATGGTATTAAATACCGTATTTTTAATGACTTCTTATAAATGTGTGAACTTTGAAATTTAAGATCCTGGTTTCTACAAAAACCAGAACTTATAAATCCAAATGTGTAAGTTATTCTAGGTTGTCTCTTCAGAACTTGTGCTTTTCTGTGCATATCCACAAGTAAATTAAAGGAGGGCCTTGATCAGTTTCTTTGTTTATTAAATGTTCACTCTGTGCTAAACACTTTTCAAGGCACTTAGGAGATTGTATGTTTTTATGTGTGTGTGTGTGTGTTACACACACATTCACTGAACAGAAATCCCTGCTCTGGTGATGGTTACATTTTTAGCAGGAAAAGACAATAATGAACATAGTGTTTAAACTTTTTCCCTGTATTAGAAGGTGTTAAGTACTGTGTGAAAACAGTGTTAGGAAAAGGGTTTGGGAATGCTGTGGTGTGGTGGAAGTGGGGTTGCGAAATGGTGTCTATTCCACTGAAGACCTCAACTTTGAGTACACTGGGAGATGAGGGAATAAGTCATGCAAAAATATGATGGAGAGAGTTTTGAGGAGTAGTGAGACCAGTGTGGCTGAAGCACAGTGTGTAAATGTATAGCTTTATGGAGCAAATGAGGTATGAATGGAGGAAGTGGGAATAGGATGAGCATTGTGAGGATATTGGCTTATTACTTCCAAGAGAGATGGGAAGTCACTGAAGGATTCTGGGTCTTTGTTTCTGTCATCACAGTGTCCTATTACAATATCATAATTATTTTTTAAAACAACCTTTAAAAGACAAGACCCTTATTAAAGTTTTATTTACCAGGCAGCTTGTGTATACAGTTTTGAATTCTATTTATGATTATCTAATGTTCAATAAAAACTAGTTGGTCATCAAGTTTACCTACCCACACTATGGTTAATAAAAACAACACACCAAAACCTCTTTCATGGATTGTTGAATACACTCCAGTGGTTTTTATGTAGTTTAATGTCTATATGCAGAAAACTGGGCCTTTGGGGAAAAAAGAAAATTGACAGTTGAAAAGATACTGTGTGCTTCTCAGCTTACAACTATTCTCCACTCCCATTTGTGAAATAGTATTACTACCGTCTTTTAGCATATCTGGAAATGTAAATGTAGTGGTTCTAGATAATTTGACCAAGGTAGATTAAGAGCTAGCGTGTGGCAGAGCACCGATTAGAAGCATGGTCTCTCTGGTTCCACACTTTATCTCCTCACTAACCCCCATCCACTCCTTTCTTTTAAACCTAGCAAGCACCATTTGGGTACAGGTGTGGAGTCTGATTTGTTTCACTCTGATTTCTCCCTTATATTGAATAGCAGCAGTTGTTTCCACATCAAATCGAATGATCTGAAATTAACATTTAGTGTATGAAAATTACAGCACTTTTTTGCATACAGTAAAAAAGTTGGAAAGTAAAATTAATAGCATGTGTTTTGTTTTTTAAGTTTTAAAAGCTCATTTGAGTCAAATGGCTATTTTGATTATGGTCTTATATATTAAGCATAAGGAAAATCTGGGGGAAAGCCCCCTTTTAAATTTCAGTATGTGATGTTTAAGTTGCATTAGTATTAGCCTTGACATTTGATGAGAGAAATAATTCCAAATATGATTCAGTGCTTTGTGGACAGAAACAGGCTATCTAGTTTACCTCGCCATTTTAGGTGTATGTCTCATACCATAGAATCAAAAATGCAAGGGAAAAAATGCCTCCAAAATCATCTTTCATCATTTTGTTGAATTGGTTTTATATAATTAGTGTATGTAATGTATATAATCATTCACTGAGAATGATTTGGCCACTTTTTTGTATTATAAAAAATTTAAAAGACCTTACTTTTAAATGCTTTTTTTTCTGCCCACAGAGATAAGTTGCTGAAGTACAAGCCCATTTCCTTGTTATATTAGTGTATTTTAATTTTAATAAATATTTAGTGCTTATTATTAATAGGATCTTAGTATTTCTATTTAAGATTGAGTAGATATTCTTAGAATGGATTTTTTTGTGTTACTCACAGGCACTCAACCACTAAAACACATAACACATCCCCAGCCCTGTTTTGTTTCTTATGTAGATATGAGTCTCACTGAGTTGCTTAGCACCTCCTCTTTGCTGAAGATGAACTTGCAATCCTCCTGCTTCAACCTCCAGCAGCTGGATCACATGCATGCACCACGTTGCTCAGCTGGATTTCATTTTTCAGAGACTATTTATTCTCTTTATGAAAAAAATTGCTTAATTGTTGAGTGCTAGCCATTGTAATAAGGTACCTACTGAACTTTAAAAACCTCATTTAACCTCTTTGAGGTTTTTGTTTTTTTCTTTTTGCCTCAGTAATCTTTTCTTGTTAATTGACTTTCTTTGGAAATAGATGTTTGTAGAGAGGAAAACAAATTTGGTTGAAGTGGGATTTCACTATGTCGGGTGGTGAGAAAATTGTTTAAATTTCCATCAATGGGATACTCTATTAAAAAATATGTGAGGAAAAGTCTACAGAACCACTTTGAATCTTACAGGTATAAAAATATTTCTGAAGTATTTTTAGGTGGATTATCACTATATTTCATTGTTTGTAATACAGTGTATTATTCCATATTTGACTCATCAGTAGTATACTGCCTCTTAAAAGTTAATTTTTACTGTTATAGTGCAGGAAGTATAAGAATGATAAACAGCTTATGCCTAACCATAAGTAATTATTATAAAGGTAATAATTTGAAAAAATACTGTGAGGGTCTTGTTTTTGCTTAACATTTGATATTGCAAACATTTCCTTATATTTTCTGGCCATAGTCTGCATATGTGTATGCATTTTCTGTTTCAAGCCTTCTCATTGGAAAAGAAAACCTTGACTTTTAGTACTCCTGATTTTTTTTCTTTTAACCTGTTCCTCCAAAGCTATAGATTGTGGCCATCTTTGAAAAATAGACTAACAGGACCATAAACACATTTTTCTTCTTGTTTTATGTTGTCTTTAAAATAATCTTATCACCTTCACCCCTACCACCCCCAACAAAACACTTAATAGACCTTCCATCCCCAAATTAGCTTTTTAGTTAGGTTGTGGGAGAATGCTTAATGGGGAATTTTTAGTGAGAATTCAAATTGTTTACATTTGAAAAGGGAAAGATCAGTTATTTAACTTTTCCATAAAAGAAGGTGAAGAAATACTGCTCACAATTTCTGCCCCCCCCTCCCCCCCAGTGCACACGTAAGTTAGTGGTTGCACTTTTGCCTTTTGTTTTCTGTTTCACATGAAGACAGTAGAATAAATGGAAAAACAGTTTTCTTTGAAACTGGAAGGAGAATTTCAGTCCTGGCTCTGCTACTTTTTGGATGAGTTTAAATTATGCTCTGAAGCTTGTTCCTCCTTATTTAAAATGGGATCAGTGAGACCGACCACCTTGCAGGGTGGTTCATAATTAAATACCAGCATAATGCCTAGCACACAGTAGAAGCTCAGATAAATATTATCTTCTAGTTTTCTGACTATGGTTATTATTTTTTCTTTATTTTTTTAAAAAAAACTTACTTTTTTCTCTGGATTTTCTTTTTTATGGATTTGTGTGCTAGTTACAGTTAATTCATATAACCGTAACACCTTATTTATAGAGGAAGATATTAAGGCATAGAGAGTAAGAAATTTTCCCCAAATCAACACAGCAATTAAGAGGCACTGTGAGATTAAAATCTGCCAGTTTGAGCGTTTGTATTCTTAACTGATGATGTTATATTGTCTCTTTGTGTAGGTATAGGGCAAAAGTAGAAGATCTGCTACTACTTAGATTCTTAGCCTGACTTTTTCTGCAGTAGAACTTTCCCCCTAGACAAAAGTATTCCTAGGAGCGGGTAGTTTCATTAATTGAATAGATTTTTCCTACACTTTTGATGTGAGACCTATAAATCTGTGGGAAGACCTTTTTTGTAGATGAGTGTTTTTAGATATTGGTAACATTTGGCTATATTTGCAGAATACTATGTATCATATATTAAAAGTATGATTTTTCTAGACTAAAACCAGCTCTTGTAAATTTCATGTGAAGTTAAATTGTTAACCATGCGATAATCACAATGAGTCAACATATGTAGCTTATCCTGAGAATTGTGAATGATCATTGAAGTGTTTCACTGTTAAAAACATTGACTTTTATGAACTATATTCATCATCAAATAATTAGAATTGTATTTGAAAAGTAATTCTTGTAAAACTGCAAAGACCTGAGTATCTCTTTCTGAAGTTGAAATTGAAGGGTGAGAAGATGAAAATTCAGGGTAATAGAAATAATCAAATGGATCTTGGTTTTTTTGCTTTTAAAAAATATTGCTTACTTATTAAAATGATTTCTGTTTTGGAATTGTTAGGAATTAGTTACTAGAAAGTCATTTTCCATGTTAATTGTTTTTCCTAGGGGGACATATTTAGAGTAGGAAGACTTTATTAAGTTTACTTAAAAAAAAAAAAAAAAAAAAAACAACTATAGGGCCTTTCTAAGCCTCCATTCTTCTGTTCACAATACTTCGTAGATTTGGTGGTAAATTTTATTTGACTATATACTTGGCTACATCCAAAGCACTAGATTGATTTTTTTTCAGATGAACTATTATTATCATTGGTACTGGGGATTGAACCCGGGCTTCATGCATGCTGAACATTTGCTCCACCACTGAACTACATCCCCAACCCTAAACTGTTATTTTAAATGTTATTCTTAAATTTCTTGAGTAAAAAGAATAAAAACGAAGATGTACTAGATTTAAGTATAAGATAATAATGTGATGATAATCCAACCATTTTTATTTTGGAAGGTCGAATAAGTGCATATTATTATTATGGTACTATTTTTAACTTTGCTTATATTGATAAAAGTAGAATTAACATTATGTACAAGATGTAGCATTTTTCTTTTTTTTGCTAGAATTTAATCAAGGTATACCTTGTTTTACAGTTTTCATAATTAACACTTTCGAATTTCCTTGAAAACTAGATAATATGTAGGTAATTTTAACACCTGAGTACTGAGTATGTAATGCTTAATTTTATTTAATGATCACTCTAGTTTGTTTGTTTTAAAAAAGTGTTAAACAGCATATACTACATTTGAGTGCTGAATCATGATAGTTATCACATGTTTTTGTACTTGGGAAGATCCCCACTGGGTTTGTAGTGGAAATAGAGAAAATCCATCTGCTTTTTCTTCCATCTCAGTTTTTTGTCCACCCTCTCATTACCCGTAAGATAATTCTCTAGTTAGTCACCAAGATAATTCTCCAGTTAGTCACCTTTTTTCTCTTCCTCAAGTTGATAAAATTTAAACTTTTGATGCCGTGCTGTCAAAATCACCTTGCCCTGTGCATCTGGTAAAAGGTGTGAGAGTTTTATGGTTCACCTTAATAGACTTGAGAAGGCGGCAAGTATATGTAATCTACTTTTGATACTACAGAATTGGGTGCATGAAAATTAGTGTTAACATTTATTCTAGGCAGGGAAAGCAGACAGAGAAATGGTAAGAGAAGTGGAGCGTACTTATCAGACTTCGCAGGAATGGGATTGCCCGTAACCCTTGGTCTTTCTGGAGTCCATGCTATCAGTTCTTTCCCAGGTATCGTCCATTAGTCTTTATGGTGTTGGAAATGGGTCACTGTGGCCTTTTTCTTAAAATATATTGATATTGCCACAGATATAGGAAATTGCACACAAACCAGTTTTCATTTACATATGCATTATTTATTAAATATGCTTAAAAATAAGATATGACTTGAAATTAAATAATTCATTTGTTTAATTTTATTATTTGTGTGGGTTATACAATCTTTTTTTTTTTTTTCCTGGTTTGCAAAATTCTCTTCAAGTTTATTAATAAAGAAAATTGCCACAAAATAATGGAGACAGCTTTCAAAACTTCACAAATTAGAAAATTAACACAATTTAAAATCAAATCAGTAATTACTTAAGAAAACCACAAATATAATTCTGAATAGTTCCTAGGTTAGCATTTCAGGAAGTTTAGATGTACTAAATTCTCAAAATACAGTAATGTCCATTTTAGTGCCTACCTTTCCCCATCATCCTGCGCCCAGCAAACAGTTCTCAGGCAGCAATCTACCGTTGGAACTTGAATTTTTTTTTATCCTTATTTTCCGATTTTCTAACATCTTGCTTTCTGTTAGGAAGTCATTAACAGTGAACAGCTCTTTTTGACCTATAGAAGCGTCTTTAACTGTTTTTCACTTCTCTTCAAAAAAGATAATTAAAATGTTAGGGAACAGAGCACTGGGTTTAATACCATGTGATAAAACCTCAAATAAACCCGATTGTTGTAGGAGAATGGGGGGAAAGTATGCAAGGAGTTATATCAGATTTAATTAAAAAGTAATTTCCAGGATGTGGATTGTGTTGGTATACTTCCACGTTTATCTCCATTTCCTACCACAGTGACCCTCAGGTACTTCTCTGTTCTTTAGAGAAGGATTAAAACGTGTACCATATGACTCAAGGGAGAAAGGTATATGTTTTAAATAATTTTCAGTAATAAGTTGAAATTGAAATGACTATTTTCAGCCAACTAAGTTGCAAAAATTTAAATTATCATCTTCCTTGGCATTGATTTCATTATAAGTTTATTGTCAATTAAATAATAAATCTCAAGGATGAGTTTTCAAAAGGGAAAGAACCCAAGATCTTTGAAAGCTGTGTTATATAATGGGATATGACTTACCTGGTGTCCAGGGGTTGTAGTTATTAGTGAAGTAGCAGGACGTTAGTAAATTCATAGTCTTTAATTTTAATAGAGAACAAAGGTTGAGATTTTAATCTGTAATTCTAAACAGTAACATATTTACAGAGAGAGGAGTATGGCTGACAGATCAGACTCCTGATCATAAACATTTCCTATTGCAAGAGATAGGGTTGACTTTCATAGGATTTTGCATAGTCTTATTTTTACTCTGTGATAGGTAGAAATATTTATATCTTTGGTGGTCTTTCTTGAGACTTTTAAACACTTTATAAATATATACAGCAAGCAGTGTAGTTTATGGAATGGTTACTGGGGCAAGATGTTAGCTCAGTAGTAGAACACTTGTCTAGTATGCATAGCTATAGTTTCAGTCCCAGATCTGGGGATAAAATGATGACTAAGACTTGGATTTGTGAAAACTGTTTGCTTTTATATCCTTCCTACTAGAAACCTGGGTGTTTTTTGTGAACAAATACCTTAACCTTCTGGGTGCTTTGTCATGTATCCAGGCAAGGGATTAAAATTTGTGATCTGTATGTTTGGGCTGTATTAGAGATTTGGGGGTTCTTAGATATGTTGCTTAAACTATACAGTACCTCTTAATGTTTGCCTTACTCAAGTACTTCCCCCCCCCCCCCCTTTGCTTATCTTAAGTAGCACTAGAAGAACCTGGGACTTGGGGGGGGGGGGTGTGTGTGTGCGCGCGCGCGTTGTGGCAAGAGTAATAGTGGGGAGGCTGAAGTTGCACAGGGTGTACAGGGTACCAGCCTGGGTGGAAGGGGAGGGAGAACATGCCCCCCCAACAGTATTTTTGAGCTGGGTCATTTTGTTTTGGGTTCAGGTCAGATGAGAAAAGAAACTGTCAGTATGGGGCAAGTGAAATGTTTGCATTATAAGGGCTGTTTGGAGAGAATAAGAGCCTGTGCTGGGCTCTTTGCTAAGGCAAAGTGGTGATTCCTTCAGGGAAAACAGAAGAAAAAATCTATTAAAAAGTAACTATTAAAATGGGAAGGATGCTTCCTATTTGAGTGAAAATATGAGGAAATTCTAGCCGTCAATTTTATGATTCCTGAATGGCACTAGTAGAAATGTAGAAATGTCTATTACTTTCTTCTATTTGTTAAACATGACAAAACAAGGCACACAGTGCTAGGGAACATGGCACCATAACAGACACCTGATTAACAAACACCTGTTAATCATATTTTTCCCCAGAGTCATTTGCCTGACTAGCTAGATAGTGTCACCTTCTCTCCCACCTCTCCTTATTTATCCTTGGAGCTCTGTGCTTGATCAGGGTTTTGAGTTGCTGCATTTCCTTTCTAAAGCCTTTATGCATGTGCTCAAGATCCACTTAAGGAGAAATGCTGTGCTTGAGCTTCTTCTGCTTGTGTACAACTGTCTTTCCCAAAACTATACCAAATTTCATGTTTCAGAATTTTAAAGAATGTCTTTTTGATTAACAATATATCATAAATAAGTTTAGTGTTTTATGAGGAAAAATACTACTAAAAATGATTAGTCAGTCATATAGAAATACTTAGTCTTATGTGATTTTTACATAAGAGTTTCAGTTTATTTTCTGGTTTTAATAGAACAAGTTGAAATCATCGCAGAAGGATAAAGTTCGTCAGTTTATGATCTTCACACAATCTAGTGAAAAAACAGCAGTAAGTTGTCTTTCTCAAAATGACTGGAAGTTAGATGTTGCAACAGATAATTTTTTCCAAAATCCTGAACTTTATATACGAGAGAGTGTAAAAGGATCATTGGACAGGAAGAAGTTAGAACAACTATACAATAGATACAAAGGTGAGTATTTGCTTGTGACTTTAAATATTCTGAACCAGTTTTCCAAATTATGGGCCTATTGTGAGAAATCATATACTACACAGAATATAAATTGGGTGAGTGTGTTCAGTAGAACTCTGCAGGTCTTAGAATTATTTAAGAGACCTGACAGGAGGAATTATTTTCCTCTTTTCACTAAAATCTCATCTTGGCTTTTTATTTTTTTCTCTTTTTCCTCTCCCATTGTCCAATTTGGGAATAGAAATGAGGGACCATTTCTTCTTCCCCTCATTTTTGTAACGCTCAGCTGAACTAGATTTTAAGAAAACTTACAGAATAACTTTTTAAAGAATTAACAAGTAATGTGTACTTTAAAAGTTAAACAGGACTAGGGATAGATCTCAGTGGTAGAGTACTACCACTAGTACTAGCACTAGGTAGCATGTGCAAGGCCCTGGGTTTGATCCTCAGCATTGCAAAGGGAGAAAAGTTAAATAGCATGTAATAGGTGAGTAAATAAAAGAACAATTAATAGTTTATCTTTTCCTTATTTTTCCGATGTAACCAATATTTAATAGCCTGGTGTGAATCCCTTCTGTGTCTTCTATGTTTATGCAGAATATGTGTACAGTTACAGTTTCAAATATTTCTAAGAGTGGAATATGACATGTAAAACTCATGCTTCATCTGATAAGTAAATATTTTTTCCTTTAAACAATAGACATTGGTATTGTTGAGATTAAGAATATTATTGGTATTCAGAAGTGATTGTTGTGATAAAATGAACAATAAGAGAAAAAAGAATTTTTGTGTGTAGTACTATTAATTCAGAATGTCTGCTTAAGCAAAATATGGATATGCTGAATAGAATCCCTTGCCCATACATAGGAATGTCTGATTTTCTGAAAGTTACAGGTATTGGCCATTTTCCACATGGATTAGTGAGACTTTTGAAAATTAAGTGCACATCTACATGTATTTCTCCTGTATACCTTAATAATGCTATTTAGAGGAGCTTAAAGGCTTTAAATATTGAGAAAACAGAGTAATGTTACTTCATGTCTTTTGGTTTTAAAATAGAAAATAAAGTACTACCTTTTTCAGTTTTAGGAATATAGCACAATAAAGTATGGCACTAATTTGATGTTGCATTGTTATTTTTAAAGATCCTCAAGATGAAAATAAAATTGGAATAGATGGTATACAGCAGTTCTGTGATGACCTGGCACTTGATCCAGCCAGCATTAGTGTGTTGATCATTGCATGGAAGTTCAGAGCAGCAACACAGTGCGAGTTCTCCAAACAGGAGTTCATGGATGGCATGACAGAATTAGGGTGAGTATAGAACCATCATAGAAAATTAGATATAGTACTGTAAGGATTCGGGAACTGAATTATGTCATCAATTTTTAAATGTAAATTTAAAATTTTTACTGACAAACATTAGTCTAAGTAGAAATGGGCTAACAGGCTGATTCCTATGTTAAACAGTGTTCTGGGCTTGCTGAGTTACGTGTTTACTATCACCTATTCTATTTGCATTATATTTTCATCATTTGTTTCGAAGAGAGGTTCACTAGTATTGAATTTATTATATATATTAATATGTAACATGGAAAAGTGCAATGAGTGAGTTTGTAAGTTATTTCCTAGTGTGACGCTGTAAACTCTGAATTGACAAAATCCTAGAATTTAAAAACTGGATGGTAACTTAGAAGTTACTAATTGCTTTTTGTTTCACTTATGCCTTGACAGATGATTAACTGAATGTCTTTTGATAGATTGAAAAGTTATAGGTAGAGATTTTACTTAGGACCTCTAGTTGCTTATTGAGATTATGGCTGCCCTTTCTGTTTTCAATGGGCCACGGTTGAAATAATAGCTAACATTGAATATTATTTTTTTTTAGTAACTGTGCTAAGTACTTCACCTACTTCTTCACCTACTTCTTTGTTGAGAGTAGTAATGTTTTTAAACTTTATTTTAGAGATGAGAAAAGTAGGATTCAAAGAAATTTCAGAATTAGGAAATATTAGAATCAGAATTGAACCCAGACACACTGTTTCTTGAGCTTGAGGGCCATCATAATTAGCAGGGTTCAATCAAGACACAAAAACCATATCAGTAATTTGACCAGGGAAAATGTAATGAACTGTTTTACTATGTAAAAGAAAATTGTGACTGTAACAGAGGTCATTATGTTTGTTACCACCCCTGTGGCTGAGTGAAGTAAACCAACTAGGAAGGAATTTAGGAACTGAAGAGATAACCAGCAAGACTGAGATTCAGACCTTGAGGGGAGAGGGGGTGGCTGCTGCAGGAACAGGATGCCTGTGATGAAGCTTCCACTCTGGTGGATAAAAAACTGGTTAGAGGCCACTTATTGAAGAACTGTGAGAGTTTTCACTGCTGGTAGACACTGCTGGAACCTCTTCACACACTGAAATCATTGCTCTCTGCAGAAAATAAGCTGGGGTAAAAGTTCCTTCTTCCTCTTCTGGCGTTTATTGCCCTCTTTTGGTAGAACCTAACGTTGAGCAAGCTGGTGAGAGAAATGAAGTCTCACAGTTAGTAACTCACTGTTACAAAGTAGGGCAGAAAAGGGTTGGTTTAAATCTGAGATATAATAAATTTAATAACTTGTCAATACCCTTTGTATAGCTAAAGCCAGCCCTGTCTTGAACTTGCTGGAATTGTCTGTGCCAGGTACAGGTTTCATTGGAGTCAAAGAAATCATGTTTTTCTTTTTCATTTGAAACTGAATTCATATAAAATGTGATGAATTCCAAACGTGGATTGATTTGTGGAGTCTTCAAGAAATGGAATATACCTATCATAAAACTGTTATGAGGAAGTTAAGACTGGTACTTGAACCTTTTCAGCTCTTTGAAATTTGAATGTTTTGCCAGTATAGAAAAAAATAATTGATTTGAGATAATTCATTAGGAGGTGGTAGGGGGTTTACTTTGTGTATAATAGGAAGCAAGTTTTCAAAAGGAATGCTTCCTTACCTAGGCAAGAGATCATGCTTCCAGTTGGTTTGAAAGGTAAACATATGTTTAATTACCATGTAAGCAGTGTCTAGTGTGGTTTAAAATGTGTTTTGTAATGCTGTACATTCTTGCCTAGTCACCAAAACTGACTTCTAAAAGTCAATGTGTTAATAGTTAGTGAATTATGTGATTAAAAGTAATAACCCATTTCCTTTAAAAATAGTAATTGTTTCTAACATTTCATCACTCTAAACCTCCTCTTACCTCAGCTAATCCCATTTAAGGAGAGTTCCCTTGCACCATGTGCTTTTTGAGGTTTCTGTGACTGATGATCAATTCTGGTCCCAAATCATTAATTGCAAAATTTTTGAAATAAACAGTTCATAAGTTTTAAGTTGTGCATCATTCTAAGTAGTGTGATAAAATCTCATGCCGTCCTGTCCTGCCTGGGATGTGTCTTCCCTTTGTCCAGTGTATCCACAATTGTATATACTACTCCTGTTAGTCATTTAGTAGCTGTCCGAGTTATCATATCCACTATCAGTATCCCAGTGCTTATATTCAGGCCACCCTTATTTTATTTAATAACGTTTCCAAAATACAAGAGTAGTGATGCTAGCAATTTGTTTATGCCAAAGGAAAGTTGTAAATGCTTCCTTTAAGTGAAAAAGTACAAGATATTTTGAGAGCGAGAGTCCATTATCACTTAACTTTTTTTGTAATATTATTTTATTATTATTAATCTCTTATTATGCCTAATATTTAAGTTAAGCTTTATCATGAGTTTGTATGTATAGGAAAAAGGTTAGTACATGTAGGATTTGGTATTGTCCAAGCTTTCAGGCCATCCACTGGGAGTTTTCGAATGTATCTCCCATGGCTAACGGAGGACTATGTACTTGTTTATGTCATGTAAAAAGATGAAATTCCAACTCTCTGATTTTTTTAAAAAAGAAGTTTTAGGAAATATAAGCCCTCATAGGAATAAATACGTGAAAGCTTAAACTTTATAGTGAAAAAGTTAACCTTTATAAACTTAATTTTATAATGTAGATGTGACAGCATAGAAAAGCTAAAGGCCCAAATACCCAAGATGGAACAAGAATTGAAAGAACCAGGACGATTTAAGGATTTTTACCAGTTTACTTTTAATTTTGCAAAGAATCCAGGACAAAAAGGATTAGGTAAGAATATTTTAAAGTTATATTTGATGTTTCAAATATATTTAAATACATTGATAGTATAACTTTTGTAATAGGCAGGTATGTGTTTTGATCATAAAGTCATTATGAAAATACCAATTTTAGGAAAAAATGAGAAACTGAACTTTTAGTTAGAAAATACTGTGCACATTGGATAATAGAGTATCATTATGAACCACTGATATTTTAAAAAATAAAAATTATATAGAAAATAATTGTTAAAATTCCACTGACATTTACTTATGTATTCTTTTATTCATTCATGATCCAGAAGACATTTTAGGATCTTAGGACCTATAGAAATATATTATTAAGGTTTCTGAGTCATTGAATACCCAATAACTTGTGTGTGTGTGTGTATGTGTGTGTGTGTGTGTGTTTTGTTTGGGATTGAACTCAGGGCATGCACATACTAGGCCAGTGTTCTACCACTGAGCTATATTCCCAGCCTAACTTTTTTCTTTTTATTTGAAAACTAAGAAAAGATGAAAAAGAAAATGATTAACATATATAATTGTATTATCAGGAAACACTGTTAACAGTGAAGATCACCTTAACCACTCAACCACATAATCTCATTAATAATTTAGATCAACCAATTTATACTAAGTGTAATATCCATACTTGTGCTTTTGGGACAGCTAGGAGACATGAAAGTAAAAGATATACTTTAATTTACAAATTACCTAAAAAGTTTAGGTATAGTAGATAATACAAAATAAATTGGGTGTAAGGGTTTTAGAGAAAGGGAGGAATGAATAAAAGCAGGAGTGGTTGGGAAATGCTTTCTGAGCAGGTGGTATATATGAACTCCTCAAGGATTTGGTATTTGACTTGACATGGGAAGATAAAATGTATTCCAGTGAAAGGATAGTTAAGAATGAGGGTCTAGGACCTTAGAAATAAGCTTGGCTTTTCTGTGGTTTGATTTCAGTGGGAATTCTTGTTTGGAGATTTAATTGGTGAGACACAAATAAGGCTAACTAAATAACCACAGGCTTCTTTTGAAAATGGGACAGAAGGTTTAAATTGGAGTATGTGGGAAATATGAACCTACTGAAGATTTTGATGATAGCAGTAACTTCCATTTGTGAGCCTTTGGTGTGCCTGGCAGTGTGCTAAATAGTTTACACATTGCTGATGTTTGTCGTGTTAAATGTAATGTTTAATAATTTTATGAGTTATTTTTTACTTTAGTAATTTGTCACCTACTGAGTGCCAGATATGCAGGACTAGAGTACCCCTGAGTCATTTTTTATCCTTAATTAGCAGATAAAGAAATTTAGGCACAGGAAGGTTAAATAACTTGGCCATTGATGGAAATGATTTTTTGTTTTGTTTTGCTGGGGATTGAACCCAGGACCTTACCCATAGTAGGCAGGCACTCTGCTGAGCCCTAATGTGAACTCTTGTACTAATAATCCTTTGTTATATTTTGGATTGGGGGCAGGGAAGTGTTCAGAAATGGATTTTATGAGTAGGTATTAGACTGAGGAAGTGATTGAAAACTAGAGAGGAAAGGATAAGTGTATGACATTTATTTATATTAGAGAATATAAACAACTGAATTAATTAAAGATTTATAAAATATCTAATCAAAATTTTAATGAAACCTCCTTTCTGATTGTTCAATATAGGTTGGATTTTTTTTAATTAAAAATTTTAATTCACATGGAGTAGTCATGCATTTTTGTAAGATGCATTGTGACACTTCAGTACATGTATATGATGCATATTGATCAAACCAAGATACATTTTATTCTTACAGGAAATCCTCATTTTTCAGGCAAAATAAACTGGGATATCTAGAGTTGGTTTCTCTTTATCTGTAGCCACCAGCTAACAGGCTATTTTTTCTAGCTGCTGCTTTTCCTTCTCACAAATAAAAATCTGTTAAAGTCTTAGAATTTGTGTTAAAAGAATTATTTTGTGGTCTTTAGAAATGTAGCACAGTATTTTGATAATATTAAACTTGAGTTGTTAATGCCAAGTAAAGAAACTGAACCTTTTTCTTTGTTATAACTCTACCTTTTACAGGAGCACAAAATAAATGGTTTTGGGTGAATATGTAGTTTTGATGTTGAAGCTGAGTTTTTAAAAATTTATGGTGAAAAAACAAATTTTTATAACTTGGATATTTTAATTGGAAATTTAGGTTACAGGAAAAATTGAGAAAAAGATAATGTGAAGATGCTATATTTAAAATTTTGTTTACTATCTAGTAAGTAAGAAAAAAGTGTAATATTGCTTAATGGTTAAAGAATTTCTGTTTTGTAAGGTGAAGAGAATTCTGGAGATTGTACCTAAGCATGAGTGTTGTTAACATTGATGAACTGTATACTTTAAAAGGTTAAAATGGTAAATTTTATGTTTCATGTATTTAACCACAATCAAAATAAATTATTTAAGAAAACCATAAAACATTGAATGTATAATAGCAGAGTGAATCCTAATGTACAGTACAGACCTAAAAATGGATTTATATTACTTCATCGATTACATAAAGTATACCACACTAAGATGTTAAAAATAGAACAGGGCTGGGGGTGTGGCTTAGTGGTAGAACACTTGCCTATCTTGCACAAGACTGGGTTTGATCCACAGGCATCACCAAAAAAAAAAAAAAAAGAAAGAAAAGAAAAAGTTGAAATTGAGGGATGGGAAAGGAGAGGAGAGTTTATGAGAACCTCTGTACTTTTTGCTCAGTTCTTCCTAAAACTAAAATATAGAATGTATTAATGGAAAAAGAAAAATATAATAAAAGGCATATTATAGTTTCTCTTTGTTTTGCATTGGTGTTAGGTGTCATGAAGTGTAGTGATTTGCTTAGTTGAAAAGCTTAATTAAAAAGCAGTTTTCTTGACAACTTTGTAAGAGTTCACAGGTTTCTTAAATTACAAGATTTTGCAGAGAGGAATTTAAAAAATCATAGAAGAGGTGAGGCCCAAAACAAATTGGCAAAGAGTTATAGTGACAGCATTGTGGTTTGTTTATTAATAGCTATGCTGGTTACAATGAGAGTTGGTGTTTTTCTTATTTTTTTTTAATCTTTTTTTTTTTTTTTTTTTTTTCGGTGCTGGAAATTAAACCCAGGGACTTGTGCATGTGAGCCAAACACTCTACCAACTGAGCTATACCTCCAGCCCTATTTTTTTAATCTTAACTTTCCTTTTTTTTTTTTCCCCCATGGTGTTAAGGATGGAACCCTGGCCTCACAAATTAGCTAGATAAGAGCTGTGCCACAGAGCTGCACCCAGAGATCTATATAACTTTATTTCTTGTGACAACAGGATAGGGTCCTTCCTCTTCCACCATGTTTCAGTCATCTGCCATTTCTGATAGTTGTTTGTATCTTAAATTTGAAAGGGATTCTTAAAGTCCTCTGTAAAAGTTAACCTACCTAACATAGTAGTCCTACCTGATGCTCATTTAGTTTCTCCTTTTGAACATACAGGATGAACATTGTTTTAGAAAGTTGTCTGTTCCTTTCACAAAAAAACTTGTTATTGCTCAGTTCTTTCTTATTAAGCTAACATCTTTGTCTTTGTAACTTCTACCATTGCTCTTATTTGATCTTTAGTGTGCAACACAGAGGAAGTCTCACCATTTGAAGGTCACTATCATTTATCCCTTGTCCTTTTTTTCCCCCAGTTCAGCGTTCTAATTTATTTTAACTGTTCTTCATTTGAGGATGTTTTTGTTATTCCTGTTACTGTCCCCCCAAATACATTTCCAGTTAGTTGGTTTCTCTCAAAATAGAGCTTTTAAAGCTAAACATGAATCTGGGCATGGTGATACACCATCCCAGCGACTCTGGAGGCTGAAGTAAGGAGGATTGCAAGTTTCAGGCAGGCTTCAGCAAATTAGCGAGACCTTGTCTCAAAATAAAAAATGAAAAGAACTAAGGATGTGGCTCAGTGATAAAGCCCCCACTCCCCCCCCAAAAAGCTGAACATGATATTCCAGAAGGGGGCTGTTTAACATAGAGTACTATTGGTATATTATTTTTTGTGAGACTGTTCATTCTATTAATTTTGCTAAAGATGATGTTTTCTTTAGCAGCCATAGTCATCAGGACCGTGCTGAACTTTTATTATTAGTAAAGTCCATAGGTCATTTTATTGTGAATTGTGATTCAACTAAAATCTTATAACTGTGTAATTGATGTAAAAGATTATTAAACATTTTGATTATAGTTGTTTATAAAATATTATTAAACATTTACTATAAAGCTAGGTGCAGTGGTGCTTGTCTGTAGTCTCATCACTCAGGAGACTGAGGCAGAAGAATCACTGGAACCAAGGAATTCCAGGCCAGCCTGAATGATGTAATGAGAACTCCTGAGTCAAAAAAGAAAAAGAAAATTTTTTACTTTAATGTATGGAAATGATTTCAGAGTGTTTAAAAGACCATTTTCATCTATATAATCTAATTTGGTTCTCATAACCCTTTGATTTAAGTAAAAACCATTATTGTATTAAAATACTCATAGACTGACATTAAAAACACACAACTTTATAGTTGGTAGAACTAGGAGTAAACCTCAAGTTACTTATGACTACATTGTGTATGCTTTTTGTTATGTTATCTTGTTCTAACTGGGGATTTCTAAAAAAAAAATTAAGGCATTGTGAATGTGACTTTTTTAAGCATCATTCCATCCACCCTAGTGAGTTGGTAACATTTTGTCCCCCTTAGGGACTATCAATACATTTCCATGTTCATTCTGCACTCAATTGTTTTTATGAAATTGAACATTGCCATTGTTGATTTTTGTTTGAAAGAATGACATTGGAAAAAATAAAATAATAAACTAAAATAACAAAAAATAGAATGATTTTGGGAGTATCTCTTTGCATTTTAAATTTCTTTAAGAATTTAGGATTCATTCTCTTAAGTTTCTCAGTTTTAGGAAACATCGTTTTTAGGATTTATCCTGAATTTGCTCTTTTCCAGTTCTTCAGAATCTGTGATAACTTTTAAAAATTGTTAAAAATTAAACTAATATTAAGGACTAAATTATTGAGTACTATTGTAAATGTTTTATATGCATTAAGTCAATCCCACAACAACCATTGAGTGTAGGTACTGTTGTTTTTATATTAAACTGAATCACAAAGAGGTCAACTTGGTTGCCAGAGTCACAATAACTAGGGGAAGAGTTGGTGTTTACTAAAACTCATGCTCTGAACTACTGTGTTCAACCACCTCTTGTCTAGTGAGGCTATTTTCTCTTTGTCATGCTTTCTAAATAGCATTTTGTTCTATAACAGGAATAATTTACTTTTACAATTTAATCTTACATATGTCAGTTCTAATTTATTCCTCTTTTTGAGCCTTTTTTTATTCAAAAATATTTATCTACTGCTTACTCAGAACCTGGAATTAGCAGCATCTTAAATCTTGTCTGGGGAAGTTTGTAATGTCTTCAAAAGATAATAGTTTTTGAGCCTGATGGATGCATATTTTCAAGGCCAAAAGAAAAAAGAAGCCATTTCAGGTGCAGGGATTAGTATGTTCACTGGTCAGAGGTGAAGTAGTTCCTTTGAGGATTTGCAAATAAGTTTGTTTGACTAGACATACAGATATTTTCTGAATACAACAGGAAATCATTGGAGAATTTTAACATAGAAGTAACAATAGATTCATGCTCAAAAGCCCATCTCTAAGACCTGTGGTCCTTTTAAAAGGAATAGAAGGATTTGAAGAAGAGATACTGATTATAGAGCTATTGCAGGGAGTTTGCTATAACTGAAGAGTACCCTAATCTAGGCCCTCCATTGGGGATAAGAAATACATTTAAAATGTACTTAAAAGACAAAATGAGAGTGCTTCTATTGGATGTGTGAGATGAGGAAGGAAGTGAGTCTTCCTCAGGGAATTTCATTCAACACCTTTAGTGATTATTTGGAAATCTGTAGGGTTGTTGTTTGTAGTCACAATGACCAAGGATTTGTCCTGGCATTATAGGGGTGCTGAATGGCCTACAGTGCATAGAATATTTCCTTACTGTCAGAAAGACATTATTTTTCATTGAGAAACATTGTGGAGTATAGTGGCATTCACTGAGAGTGAAAGGAAGTTCTAAGGAGATAAGATAATGAGTTCATTTTTAGCCCTGCTGAGTTTGAGTTGTTTTAAGTACCCTGTTGAAGAGGTAGATAGCTATGAGAGTCTATCATAATTCAGAGAGTTTTCTAATTTAGTGATCATTAAAGGTGGTTGACTATAACACGTGAAAAAAGGTATAGGTTTGAAGATCTGCTGAAGAAAGTAGAAGTGGTTGTTAATTAACACACACCTTTACTGAATGCCAGCATTAATAGGTGAATGGAGGAAGAGAAGCCAGTAAAAGAATGAGAAGCCTAAGAGGACAGAAAAAATTGATAGAGTACTATCATTGAAGCTGAAGGAAGTGACATTTCTATCCTAGAAGATGTACTCAGTTCTGTCAAATATGGCAGAGAGACAAATAAATTAAGAACATAAAAATTCTTAATTTGGCAACCAGAACCGTCTGATGACTGAATTTCAGTAAGGTGGGTGACAAAGGTAGACACTAGTTAATAGTACTAAACAGTGTGTGGGAGGTGAAGCAGTGGGATGATAAATGTAGACCACAATAAATTCTCTTTCTTTTTTTTTTTCACACACCATACATGTGCACTCTTTAACTTGTCAGATTCTTTCTTTAGTGTATCAGCTGACAAATAGGCATTTATAAATGTCTTATGGTTGTAGAGTATTTCACTGTTGTCCTTGTTTTATAAAATTATTTGAAAATGGATAAAACTACTGACACTAGTCCTAGTTCTCATAAATTTTACACATTTGGAGTGGAGTGAAATCAGGCATACTAATAATAGCAAATCTTGCTTTCATTTGAATATTTACTGTGCTTAAACCAGACCATTGTGTTGAGTTAGTGAAGAACAGAGTTAAGAGCTAATGTTGTGGCTCGGTGGTAGAGCACTCGTCTAGCATGTGGGAGGCACTGAGTTCGATTCTCAGCACCGCATATAAATACTAAAATAAAGGTTCATCGACAACTAAAAAAAACTAAAAAAAAAAAAAAAAAAAAAAGAGAATTAAACAACCTGTAAGGAATATTGAATATAGAAATTTAAAGATTGCAAAGACTTAAAAAGGAGGTACAATTAGGAATTGGTTTACATCATAGATTTTGAATTTGAATTATATTTTTCAGTATTCTTAAAATTGGAGGATCTGAGTCTGGTGCAGTGGGTAATCTCAGCGGCTTGGAAGACTGAGGCAGGATCATGAGTTCAGAGCCACACTAAGCACACACAGCCTGCCACAGCCTCCTGAGCTGCTGGGATTACAGGCGTGTACCACTGCACCCAGCTCGTTCATCAGTTTCTGAATACCTAGTTTTGTTGCAGTCTTCGAGTTTAGGGATATGTAGCACGTTTCCTTGTAGAGGTTAAGATCTGGTTAGATGGGAGATTAAAAAGAATAAAAAGACAGGAGTTTTTTGTGTTTGTGCTGGGGTAACGACCCAGAGCCTTGTGCATGCTAATCATGTGCTTTGCCACTGAGCAACATTCCCAGCTCAAGGTGGCTTGCTTGCTTTTTGTTCTCTCTCTCTCTCTCTCTCTCTCTCTCTTTGAGGGCAAAACTGGGGATTGAACTCAGTGCCTCATGTATGCTAGGCAAGCACTCTGCCACTGAACTACATCCCTAGCCCCAGTGATGCCCATTTTTAGTAGGTAAAACAGTGGACACCTTGCTAAAGTTGTAAGTTATTAATTTGATTACATCAGTGTTTAAATGGTGTTTTTGTCAAGGAGGATCAAAGGTTGTGCTCATCCAGGATTATAATTTTGGAGAGCAGTTGTGTCTGGAAAGGAAAAGGAAAGGTTAAGAGGATTATATAGAAAGAGTATGGTTGAAATAAAGCACCGTGGAAAGGGAATAAAGGGAAGGGATCTTGAGACTGAAGAAGAGCTTTAATGTTAAAAGAAAAAGAGCAAGAGATCTGCAATGACAAAGAATGTATGTGAAATACTGGTTTTTAAAGCTTAAGAGTCAGAATAATTTGGAGTAGTGTGTTAGCTTGTCATTGCTTTGAGCAAAATACCTGACAAGAACAGTTTGGAGGAGGAAAGATGTTTCTTGGCTCATAGTTTCAGAGGTTTCAGTTCATGGTTGACTGACTGCAAGGTAGAAACATCATGGCAGAAGGGTATATCCTGGGGTAGGGTGGGAAAGGAGTCTGAGATAAAATGAAGTCCCCAGGGGCACATCCCTCCAGCTGTGTCCTGAGTACAGTTAACACTACACCCCAGTGTATTAATCCACTGATGAGGTCAGAATCTCATAATCCAGTCACCACCCAAAAGCCCCACCTCTGGATATTACTGCATTGGGAATGAAGTGGTCAACACATGAGATGTTGGGGAACATTCCAGATTCAAACCGTAATATCCTTCCCCTTACCCCCAGAGCCTCATGTTTGTCTCACAAGGCAAAATGCATTCTGTTCCATGGGGTCCCTGTAATCTTAACAGTTCCAGCTTTCCTAAAAATGAGATTTAACATAAAAGCTCATTAAATACTTCAAATGTATAATGGCACAGATTAAATATTCCCATTCTGAAAGGGAGGAATAGGAGTGTAGAAAGGATAAGACCAAAAGCAAAATGGAAACCAAGCAGGGGAAACATTAAATCTTCTAGCTCCATGTCTGAATCCAGGGTTCATATAGGTGGCCAGATAGGGGCACTGGTGACCTTCTTGGTTGCAGCCCACGTGGCCTCTCTCTTTGCTGACTGCTTATTCCCTGCACTGTTTCTTGGTAGATGTTCCATGTTTCTGGCATCTCCAGTGCAGCTGTGGCTTCTCTTGGACAGCCTCAGACATCACTTCTCTCAGGGACTGCTTTAAGGTATTCCCAGCCCTAACACACATTGCTTGGTCTCCCAAGCCTTCCTTTGAAATCTTGGTGGAAACTTTCATGACCCTAAAACTCCAGCATTTTGCATTCCTATAAAACCAGCACCATGTGGATGATGCCAAAGTCTACCACCAGCTAGAGAATACCTGTGCCCTCTTGGACCATTGCTGTAGCAGCCTCTGAGTGGCAGGGCAGCTGAGCACAGTTAAATGAACCCAGGGGAAACAACTTCCTAATTAACCTCTGTGGGCAGGGTGCCTCAGCTCTCTGGTTTGAAAGCAGCATCTTTCAAATGAGCTTTCACTTTTACATTCTTGAACCTGTGATAGGTGGGGCCTCACAAAGCTGCTTCTCTGATGTCTCTGTGTAGAGTACTTTTTGTTTTTAATAGTGCTCATATCTTTTTCTGTTGTTGTTCTATTTAGTTATACATGATAGAATGCCTTTTGATTCATTGTACATGAATAGGGTACAACTTTTCATTTCTCTGGATGTACACAATGTAGTGTCACACCATTCATGTAATCTTACATGTATGTAGGGTAATGATGTTTGTCACATTCTACCATCTTTCCTTCTTCCTGCCCCCTCCCCTCTCCTCATTTCCCTCTACACAATCCAGCATTACTCCATTCTTCACTTATCGCCCCCACCTCTTTTCATGTATCAGTATTACCTATCAGAGAAAACATTCGACCTTTGGTTTTTGGGGATTGGCTTATTTCACCTAGCATGATAGTCTCCAGTTCCATCCATTTACCTGCAAATTCCATAATTTTATTCTTTATGGCTGAGTAATATCCCATTGTGTATATATACCACAGTTTCTTTATCCATTCATCTATTGAAGGGCATCTATGTTGGTTCCACAATCTGGTCTTTGTGAATTGAGCTGCTAATAACATTGATTTGGCTGCATCACTGTAGTATGCTGACTTTACGTTCTTTGGGTATAGATCAAGCTTGGTCAAATGGTGGGTCCATTTCAAGTTTTCTGAGGAATCTCCATACTGCTTTCCAGAGTAGCTGCATTAATTTGCACTCCCACCAGCAATGTATGAGCGTATCTTTTACCCCACATCTTCGCCAACACCTATTACTTTTATTCTTGGTAATAGCCATTCTAATTGGAGTGAGATGAAATCTTAGGGTAGTTTTGATCTGTATTTCTCTAATTGCTAGAGATGGTGAACATTTTTTCATATATCTGTTGATTGCTTGCGTATCTTCCTCTGTGAAGTGTCTACTCAGTTCCGTAGTCCGTTTATTGATTGGGTTCTTTGTATTTTTGGTGTAAAGTTTTTGAGTTCCTTATAAATTCTGGGAGATTAGTGTTCTATCTGACATGCATGTGGTAAAGATTTTCTCCCATTGTGTAGCTCTCTTCACATTATTGTTTCCTTTGCTGAGAAAAAGCTTTTTAGTTTGAATCCTTCCCATTTATTGATTCTTACTTTTATTTCTCCCACTTTAGGAGTCTTGTTGAGGAAGTCAGCCAACATGATCAAGATTTGGGCCTGCTTTTTCTTCTGTTAGGTGCAGGGTCTCTGGTCTAATTCCTAGGTCCTTGATCCATTTTGAGTTGAATATTGTGCAGGGTGAGAGATAGGGGTTTAATTTCATTTTGCTGCATATGGGTTTCCAGTTTTTCCAGCAATGGTGCTAACATATAAGCAAACACAGCTTGTTTGGCCCTAATTTTACATACGCTTTTGTAAGTTGTGTAAATGTACAGTTTGGCCAAAAGTTGGCCATACTACCAACTTTTCAAATTTTTCTGCTGTTTATGATTTCTGAACAATGAACCTGACTCCAAGCCACCAGCAACACCTGTACTACCACCTAACTGCTGTGGTGCCTTGAAATTTACTCTGCTAGATTAGTTTGTTGCCTTCAATTTGGCATCACACTAGGTCTCAGGACATAGACAAAATGTAAACAGGTTCTTTGCTTGACTGTAACACGTGTAGCCTCTAGTTCATTTCCCAGTAAGAAAACCTCATTTCCATATGAAACCTCGTGAACACAGTCTTTACTGTCCATGATCCTGTTGGCATTCTTATCTTCTGAGATCACACCAGAATAATCCATTAAGCTGTCTTTACAACATTCTAAGGCTTTTCTAGCCTGCATTTTAAACTTTTCCAAAATGCTCCTGCAAACCAGTTCCAAAGGTTTCTGAATACGTGATCAGGTATAGTCACAGGAATGACCCCATTCCTGGTACCAATTTTCTGTTAGGTTTTCATACATGTAACAAAAATAACTAACAATAATAACTTGGAGGGGGGGAAAGATTTATTTTGGTTCACAGATTTCAGAGGTTTAGGTCCATGACCTGCCAGGTCCAAGGCAGAAGCATCATGGCAGGAAGGGTGTTGAAGGAAAAAACTGCTCCATTCATGGCAGCCAGGAAAGGGGCAGCTGCACTCCAGGACATGATGTAAGTCCCCAAATTGTATGCCCTGGTGACCTGCCTTTTCCAACCATGCCCTTTGTGCCTACCACCTCCCAGTAGTTCATTCAGCACTTGGTGGATTTATCTGCTGATAAGGCCAGAGCCCTCATGATCCCATCATTACTTCAAAACTTTACTCCTGAACCTTGCTGCTTTGGGGACCAAGTCTTTGACACAAAAGACCTTGAGGGACATTCCAGATCCAAATCATAACAAGGGTATAATGGGTAAGGTTCAGGATATTTTACTTCAAAAAATTTTTTTAATAACATGAAATAACTTTTCATTGTTATGGGATGCAATGTGATATTTCAGTATATGCATGTGGTGTATACTGATCAAATCAGGATATTTAGTATTTCCATCTCTTTTTTTATTGTTTGGAGGTTTTGGATTTCTTCTAGATCTTCGTAAAATGTATAATAAATCATTGTGAACTGTAGTTGTCCTATTGGGCTGTGGAACACTAGAACTTACTCATCCTGTGTTTTGGTACATTTATTCAACCTCCATCTATCCCCCCACTCTTCCCAGCCTCTAGTAATCATTATTCTACATTCAGTTCAACTTCCCCATGTGAGAGGGAACTTGCAATATCTGTCTGTATCTTATTTCACTTAATATAATATCCTCCAGTTCCATCCATTTTGCTGCAAATGGCAGGACTTCATTCTTCTTTATTCTTTAGCGTACTTAGTTTATCCATTGATATGCACCTCAGCCAATTCCATATCTTGGCTCTTGTTATAGTGCTACAGTAGACATGGGGAGCAGGTATCTCTTTAATATGCTTATTTCATTTCCTTTGGATATATACCCAGAAGTGGAATAGCTGGGTTTATGGTAGATCTGTTTTTAGTTTTTTGAGAAACTTCTATACTCTTCAAGTTGATGCTCTAATTTATATTACATTCCCATCAATAGTTTAAAAGTACATTTTTCACTGCATTCTTGTCAGCAGTTTTAACTTTATTTTCTTTTTTGTGGATGGACACAATACCTTTATTTTATTTAATTTTATGTGATGCTGAGGATTGAACTCAGTACCTCACATGTGCTAGGCAAGCATTCTATCACAGAACTACAACCCCAACCCCATGACTTCTTGTTTTTAAAATTTTTTTTGTAATGTAGATCGACAGAATGCCTTCATTTTATTTATTTTTTATGGGTACTGAGATCAAACCCAATGCCTCACACATGCTAGGCAAGCACTCTGCCACTGAAATACAGCCCCAGCCACCCCCCCATGACTTTTTTTTTTAATAGTAGCTGTTCTAACTAGAGTAACATGATAATTCACTGTGATTTTGATTTGCATTTCCCTGATTGCTAATGATAATGAACATTTTTTTTTTCACATATTTCTTGGCCACTTATATTTGTCCTTTTAAGAGATAACTTGGTCAGATCATTTACTGAGTTTATTATTGTTGAGTTTTTTTTTTTTTTTTTTTTTTGATATCAGGGATTAAACCCAGGGGAGCTTAACCACTGAGCGACATCCCCAACCCTTTTTATATTTTGAGACAGGTGAGTTGCTTAGGCCTTCACTTTGTTGCTAAGGTTGGCCTCAGCCTCCCGAGTTGCTTTGATTATAGTCATGTGCCACCATGCCCAGTGTTTTGAGTTCTTTATGCAGTCTGATAGTCATTTATCATATGAATAGTTTGCAAACATTTTCTCCCATTCTGTTGGTTGTCTCCTCCTTCCTTTTCTATGCAGAAGCTTCTTGGTTTGACAAAATTCATTTGTCTGTTTTTGCTTTTGTTTCCTGTGCTTTTGGGATCTTAATCTAGAAAAAGTCATTGCCTGTTTGAATGTCCTGAAGTGTTTCTTCTTCATCCTAGTAGCTTCATCATTCAGGTTCTCTTCTTAGGTTTTTGATCCATTTGAGTTGACTTTTGTATAGGGTAACAAACAGGGGATACACTTCAGTCTTCTGAATATGAATATCTAGTTTTCCCAGCATTATGCACTGAAGAGGCTGCACTTTCTCCATTGTATGATTTTGTTGTGTTGGCAAGAACAAGTTGACTGCAGATGCATGGGGTTATTTCTGGGATCTCTGTTCTGTCCAGTGATCTGTGTGTCTGTTTTAAGCCAATACCATGATGTTTTTTATTACTATAGCTCTGTAGTATGTCTTGATATCAGATATATGATGCCTGTAGCTTCTTTCTTCCTTTTTCTTTTTCTTTTTCTGGTACTGGGGATTGAATTCAGGGCCTTGTGCATACTAGGCAAGCACTGTGTCATGGAGCTGTGTTATTTGAGATCTTTTGTGCTTCTGTATGAATAATAGAATTTTTTTTCCTTGAAGAATGGCATTGGTATTCTGATACGGATTGCATCCAATCCTTAAATTGTTTTAGGTAGTTATGGACATTTTAACAATTCTGTCCATGAACATAGAATGTTTTACAACATTTTTCAACATTTTGGGATGTCTTACCATTCAGATCTTTGGTTGAATTTAGTCCTGCATATTTTATTTTCTTTTAAAGCCATTGTGAGTGAGATTGCTTGCTTTCTTAGCATGTTCTTTATTGGTATATGAAAATGCTACTGGTGTTTGCATGTTGATTCAGGGTCCTGCAGTTTAACTGAATTTGGTTGATTCCATTTGTCTTTTGGTGGAGTATCTTTTAGAGGAATATGTTTACTTTTGGACTAGAGTAGAGGCAGGAGCAGTCCTAATATATTGCATGGTCATATGACTTTGCACACGGACATTGAAGACCTTCAGAATAGTGACAGAACATGACAAAAAAGACTGAACCAGTTACCAAAGACCGGTGAATGTGGCAGATTTGACTAGGAGCTTGGTAGGATAGAGCTGAAAGGGGATTAAGTTATATATATCTAGTTTTTAGGTGTTTCCTAAAGCAGATGACTGATTGCTTGAAGGTAAAAGAATAGTGATTTGGATGTGGTGGTGGAGAGCTAAGAAAAGTGGCCATGTTCCTTTGGGGGAGGGATAACTAATAGCTGCCACTTGAAAGCAATGCCAGAAATTAGTGTCCTATTGGTAAAGCTTGGCTTTAGGGGATTGAGGGAGCATTCTCTAAAAAAGTTCAAGATGCAGAGAGTTTAGTTTATTGTAATGGGCTTTTGAGGGGTGGGGCACGGGAGTATCAGAAAGGAGGACCTACAGGGACAATAAAAATCGGGGGAAAAGGTCAGTTATGGGAATTGGGATGAGCATACAATAGATAGATTACCAGAGAGGTCTGCAGATGGAATTAATAACTAGGTATGATAAATGGGATTAACTAGTCTGAAAATTTAAATGGAATTCTGATAAAAATTGTTCAGTGTTTTCTTGAGTTCCTACTAGGATAGTGTCTATCAGAAGGAGATTAGCAAAGATGGTGAGGCTATTGTAGATACTATTACCAAGCTTTAGCGTATCTTTGTTCAAATCACTAATGAGAATGTTGAGTGGAGTGGAATTATTAACAGAATAATAATGTTTCTGGAGAGATTTTCCTTCAGATGGCTTTATTCTCTCAACACTTGGGAATAAGGTTGTTTAATCAGTTAACTTTTAATTATCCTAGTCTCAGATTTTCTTCGTATGATAGAAAACATTCTGTATTATTAGAAAGATGTTGAACACCTCCCCCTTCTGCCATTCTAAGAAACCTCATTAAAGAAAGTGAGATTGGTTCTATACAATTTTCTCTTTATGTCTTGGGTATCAAACCCAGGACCTCACTCAGGATAGAAGTGCTCCACCCTGAGCTACATGCACAGCCTCTTTCTTTCTTATTTTGAGACAGGGTTTCACTGAGCTGCCTAGAGTGATCTCAAACTTGGAATCTTTCTGCCTCAGCCTCCTGAGCAGCTTGGATTACGGCTGTGCATTTTCCTAGTCTCTTATTTGTCTTTCAGTTTTGTTCTGGAGATATAAATTTGCTCATAAAAGCTAGATCACTTTCTATTTTAATTCCTTGAAAGATCAGCTCATGCTGTCATATAACAGATGTAGTTGTCTTGTTGGTAGTATTGCTTCTTCAGTTGTCTCTGCTCCATGACCAAGTAAAAGGCCATTTATGGACTGTGATTGTAGCTCAGTGGTAGAGTACTTGCCTGGCATGTGTGAGGTACTGAGTCCGATTCTCCACACTACATAAAAATAAATAATAAAATAAAGATATGGTGTCCCTCTACAACTAAAAATATTTTTTTTAAAAGGCCACTTATGTTGTCTTTAAAAACTTTAAAAGAAATCTTATTTTTTTATCAATTTAAAATTTTAAATTTCTCTTCATGTATATATAGTGTGTGCATGTGTGTGTGTATGTTAATTATTATTTGTTATTTTACTTACCTGCAGTGGTAGGGATAAAACTCAGGGCTTCATGTAAGCCCTCTAGCACTGAGCTACATTCCCAGCCTATATCAGTATTCTTGATGGTCTCTTTGTAATCAGGACCAATTAGCCAATAACTTGGGAGTGGGAGATTTTTAGGATTGTAGCAGTCCTTTGCATTCCATCCTATAGTGGTGTATCAGTGATTCCCAGCTGGGGACAAATTTGCCTTCCAGGGGATCTTCGTCAATATCTGGAGATGTTTTTGTTGTCTCCACCGGGTATGAAGAGAGACTGCTACTGGCATTGAGTGGGTAGAGACCAGGGATTCTGCTGAAAAACCTACGTTTTTGACAACCCCCTACAACAAAGAATTATCTCGCCCAAAACGTTTACAAGTGCCCTGGTGTACATTAACTAACATCTGAATATTTAGGAACTAGTCAAGGGTTGAACTACATGATCTAATTTAAACTTTAGAACATTTCTGTGAGGTTAGTGGTAAAGTGGTATTATCTTTATTCTGAAGACTGAAGGAACCATTCATAATGAGCAGACAGGATACAAACTAGGAAATTTTCAGTACATAAATATTCAGGATACAAGTATTTTTTTTGTTTTTTTTTTTAAAGTCTTTAATTTTTTAGTCTTGTTCTTTTGTAGGGACACATATTTATAGCATGGAAGTACATAATTTGTTTTTAATCTTACAGATCTAGAAATGGCCATTGCCTACTGGAACTTAGTGCTTAATGGAAGATTTAAATTCTTAGACTTATGGAATAAATTTTTGTTGGTAAGTTCACATTTTCTGTAGTTCCCTTTTTTTCTATGATTATGCTGTACTTAACATATTTTAAAGCATGTTTACTCATCTCAGAGCATGTAATGGACATAGAATGAGAAATTTGATTACCAGAATTACATTCTTGTATTTAGTATCCTCTGGATTATTATTTTTCTAACTCTTCATAGTGATTTGAATGTTTTTATTTTTCAATAGGAACATCATAAACGATCAATACCAAAAGATACTTGGAATCTTCTTTTAGACTTCAGTACAATGATTGCAGATGACATGTCTAATTACGATGAAGAAGGTAATAACAACTTTTTGCCCTGCCTTTTTTTAAAAAAAATTTGCTGTATTTTGTGTGTGTGTGTGTGTGTGTGTGTGTGTGTGTGTGTGTGTGTGTTGGGGGAGGGGCATACTACGAATTGAACCCAAGGGTGCACTACCACTGATCTACATTACCTGCCCTTTTTTATTTTTTTGTAATAGGGTCTCAGTAAGTTGCTCTTCCTGACCTTGACTTTAGAATCTTCCTCTCTCAGCCTCCCTGAGTCATTAAGATTATAGGCCTGCCCTGTTTCTTTTTTCTTTTCTTTTGTACCAGGGATTGAAACTGGGATTGCTTAACCACTGAGCCATATCCCTAGTCCTTTTTTTTTATTTGAGACAGGTCTCACAGAGTTGCTTAGGACCTTGCTAAGTTTCTGAGGCTGGCCTCAAACTTGTGATCCTTCTGTCCTGCTAGGATTATAGCATCAGCCACTGTATCTGGCCTCTAATCTCTTTTTATCACACACTCCTGAACTTCCTATCCAGAAGCTGTTTTCCTTAGATTTTCCTCTTTTGAGGTCTTACGTGTATACTCTTTTATTCTTTAGTTTTGGTACCTCAGAGTGTTCAATTTTTCCTGTCATATGATAGATGTAGTTCTTTATCATGGTGGTATTGTTTCTTCGCTTATCTCTGCTCCATGACCAATTAAAAGGCCAAAAGGTCCTGGGCATTAGCCAAGATTGCCACTTCTGAGCTATACCCCCAGCCGCTATTTATGCTATTTTGAATATATGAAATGCCTTCATTTTCTTTACCAATCTATATCATTTGGTTTCTTTAAATTCCATTGAGTGGGCTAGAAGTGTAGCTTAGTGGTAGAACACTTGTCTGGCATGTGTGAGACCCTGAGTTTGAGCCCCAGCAACAGAAAAAAACAAAAAAGTCAACAAGTATTCATGTCTTCCAGAAAAACATGAGAAAAGCATTAGTAATTTTCACCCATATTTTAGATTTTCGGTTTAAATAATATATTCTCTACTTAATCTATTTGTATACTTATTTGTATATACTTTTATTGTTTTCTGCTACTTTTATAGGCAAGCTCCTTAAGTTCACTGATTTTACCTAATTTGAAATGCACTGAAAGCTGCTTACTTTAGTGCTATTAGCGTTCAGTAAATATTCATTAATTGAATATTTTTTTGCTATTTCTTCATAAAGATGGTGCTACCATCTACTACCAGCATATACACTTTTGTTTTTTTCAAAGTGGCAATGATTTAAATTTATTTATTCACACATACTTACCTAGTCCCCCTTGAAAATTAGCAGAATGACTTTTTGAGATCGCTAAATATGGTGGTATTAGAAAAGTCTTCTATGTCCTTGACCTCTTTTTAAGTGTCCTGGAACCATTTAAGCTAACCAGGGATGATGTCTCCTCTTCATTTTCATTGTCATGTATCATCTTCACCATGTTTAATCTTGTATATGCCTGGTAATTGCAATTAGGTTTTATGCAAAACTAGAGACCTTCCTGATTTGGAGATGGGCATGTGGAGTGTAGAGATGTGCATATGTGCAATTTAAAATCTTTAGGTAATTTATTGTCATGAAATAGAATAGATTTTGATACTTGCTGTTAATTTCCTTTTTAAGATTGCCACAAAATGCCTGGAAACTTGTTTCTTCCTACTGTGCTTACAGCACTGGCAGCATGTCATTAATGGCCGGTTTTGATCAAATTACTTCCATTGCTAGACTTCAGTGGTCTTCAGGAAACCATAGTACGTGTATTGATTGATTGCCGCAAGAAGAGTTTGTTTGTTTTTTTTTTTTTTTTTTTTTTGCAGTGCTGGGGATCGAACCAGGGCCTTGTGCTTGCAAGGCAAGCACTCTACCGACTGAGCTATCACCTTAGCCCCAGAAGAGTTATTTGTATCATCAGGGAGCAACCATATGTTGGAATAATAGATTAGAGAAATATAAGGAATTTTTGGGTAAAAAACTATAAAACTTAAATTTGGAGAAAAGATAAATTTTTAGGAAGATATTTTTAAAAAAACCAAAGGAAGCTGGGCACAGTGGCACATGCCTGTAATCCAGAAGCTGAGAAGGCTGAGGCAGAAGGATCACAGGTTCAAAACCAGCCTCAGCAACTTAGCAAGGCCCTAAGCAATTTAGCGACACTCTATTCTCTAAATAAAATCTTAAAAAAGGACTGGGGTATGACTCGGTGGTAACTGCCTTGGGTTTATCTCTAGTACCAAAAACAAAATAAAACAACACAAAAAAAAAACCCAACCACAAAGGATCTATTTAAAATATTAGCCTACTTTGGTTTTTCTTTTTTTCCCTTTCCTCCCATATATTTTGTTTTTTTCCAGGAGCATGGCCTGTTCTCATTGATGACTTTGTGGAATTTGCACGCCCTCAAATTGCTGGGACAAAAAGTACAACAGTGTAGCACTAAAGGAACCTTCTAGAATGTACATAGTCTGTACAATAAATACAACGGAAAATTGCACAGTCAATTTCTGCTGGCTGGACTGAACTGAAGATCAATCCTCACAATTCAAACTGAGGGTTGAGACAAAACTTTAAGGATACATCTTGGACCATATCGTATTTCATTCTTCTAATGGTGGTTTGGGCTTGTCTTCTAGTCTGGGCCGCTCTAAACATTTATAATTCCAACGTTGTGGATTTCATCTTATATCTGTGGACCATCCTAGTTTATTCTCCCATAAGTCTTAGAAGCTTTATGGTGATTATTTTGAGGTTTCCATTCTCGCATAAAGCACAATGCTGTCTTCATCAGAAAACAGTTTGGCATAAGAATTAAACATAATGAACATCACAAACAATTTATAAGAACTTCTTAAATATATGCTTTGGGCTAGTTGCAAAGACTATGCTGATAGCACTTCCAATGAGAGTGATATATTTAAGTGTACCGGATCTGAAATGGTTTTTGGTTTGGGGGGATATTTTTTTTCCTGACAAATCACATGTGTTGTTGATGTGAGTAGAGAATCTGATGAAAGAAATGTCAAAATAACCAACGTGAAAAATTTTTAGGATAACTTGGTGCCTACCTGAAAAATGTGTTTCAGACTCACAATTTCAAAAAGGTTCCACAGAACTAGTCTGCACTTACCTTACCCTTGTTTATATATAATGGTCCTACAGGGAGCTTTTATTTAGAAAATGTCTGCATAATGTAGATTTCACTCTTATCTACATTATGCACTACATAATTGGATTTCATTATGCTTTTGAAATGCTTATATGCCTATCAAATAAGTTAAACTATTTAATTTGTTTTGAATGTTTTGGATTGCTACACAATACAATATTCTAAATTTAGGCATAAGGGGGGGTTTGGTTGTTATATTTTTGTTTTTTTCTTTCTGGTCATCGCACTATGGAACACAAATGAAATTCTTTTAATTTATAAAAAGATAGTAGGAATTAAATTTTGGAAATGGTTGTGATGAGCCATGAAGTTCAATCTATATAATATAGGTACTGCTCTTTCAGAAAAGTAGTCCATTTTTGATGACTTCTTATTTTGTTGAAATTGCTTTAACTGCTAATCACTGTGGTTGCCAAATATTTACTTCAGGAGCAAAGATTTTCAAACAAGCATATACTGGATGCAAAATACCAATCTGGCTTCTATTTTTGTAAATTTAGTCTCTTTACTGTTTTTGTTTCACTCAAATTAGCTCAATTTTCATATCAAAGCAGAATACTCTTCTTGTATGCATTTTTTTTTTTTATTACAAGACCCATGAACTGCTTTCCTGCTGAAAGTGCTCATTTCTCTGCTTATATACTGACATGTGAAGAAGGGTTTATTGGTTTCTTAAACATTTCCATAAGGCATGTTAAAAATGCTGAACTGCGAATGTTAGATGACTGTGGTCTTTAATAGGAACAGATTTTGCTTGGTATTTCCAGGTACACTCTAAGGTCTGGTATTAACAAAGGAATGTATGTACTTCAGAATAGTAGTACCTTTTATGCAAATGTGGAAATGATTTTAAGAAACAATGACATATTAAAATTGCTTTTTATTTACATGATTTTGAAATTGACTAAAAAGCTTATCCCATTGATATTATATTAATATTCCAATCATAACTTTTAATTGAAGAATGCAAGTCTGCAGAAAGAAAAATTACAAAATTTCTATTCAGGTTACCAGAATTGGTTATCATAACAGGGGGAAAAAAAATGAAAAGAATCCTGCTACTTTCAGTATTTCCCAATTTCATTTTTTGTAAATATGAAGTGGAACTTCAATTATGAAAAAAATTTTAAAACATACATATATGTATTTTCTGTCTTAAAGATTCAGGTTTTTATTTTCTGTCTTAAATATTTTAGGTTATGATATTGTTTTCAGATTGACTAATTCAAGTATGCTGTGTTTTGAAATGAGATCCCATTAGCCTTTTTTTCCCCCAATATAAATTGTTTTTCATAAAAATCTGATATTGGTTGTGGCCTAGTGCCTTGGATTTTACACAATTTTCCTTTTAAATGCAAGACCTTTTCAACAAAATAGTGTTTGTCATCAGTTTGGTACTAAACATTTATAATTACTGTGTAATTATAAACAAAAATACATAAAACTTTGAATATAATTATGTAGCATAAAAGTTAAGGTTGTTCACTATGATGGCATCTTAGAATTAAACAAAATTATTACTAGGGCTGAAAAGAGAAAACTGATTTAATGTGGTGTGGTTATTCTGAGGATAAATGGTTACAGGGAATATTTTGTACTAAAAAATGCTTACACGTGTGGTTGTATGCATGTGTGAGTGTGTGCGAATCTGTGAGAGAGGAAGACACATACACACACAACTTGAATTGCTTTAATTCTTAAGTGTTTCAGTCTTCATTCTGGTCAACTCCCCACGCTGATTCTTTGTTTCAAACTGAACCACAGGTACAGTTTCATTTTTGCCAAATGTCAGAACAGGTACACATTTTAAAATGTAATGCTTTTTAAATAGTAAAATGTATAAAATTAGAAGTACCCACATATAAAAATACTTGAGATCAAAGTTATCTTTAGTAAATATCACCTGCATATCTCTGTAAGTTCAATTGTGTTTCTTACAATCCCTGTCATATTACCAACAGAGGCAATAAAAGCTTCAGTGAAATTGCCATGACTAAATCTTTTCACATATTATTTCAGTGTATCATTTTTTAAAATACTAAAATATACCTGAAAACTTTTGCAGGAAGAATAATTATTCCTAAAGAGCATTGTAATGGCAAGTTTTGGGGGAGAAAAGATATGCCAAGTCTTGTTTACTACATTTAAAATGTTTACAACTATACTGGGCTGCTTTATTTAACTAACAATACTGTAGTTGTGTAATATGGCATTGTAAGTATATGTTCTTCATTAGACTTTTAAAAAGTTTTAATGAAAGTGAATTTACTTAACAAAAACCTGGAAAATCTTTTACATAATATCCTTACTGGGGGAATTCTTATTTAAGCAAGATATTCTAATTTTTTTCCTCAGGTTTTAAGTGAAGTGTTATTTATTTTTTATTTGATGATAATCAAGAAGTATGAGTAGTTGTAGCTAGTTTAATGTGCACTTTGCTTAGAGCTTAAAACATGTTACTGTCAAGACTACTGTAAACCTGTAATTTTTGCATATGAATGACAGGAGAAAATTAAAACTATGAAAGAATTTTGGAATAAAAAAGGAAAGTGGTACTGGGGGAATTTATTATGATTAACAAAGTTTGCCTTTGTAAAACTGAATCAACTTTTAGCAAGAATTAATTTATGTAGTTCTAAATGTTAAATTGTATATATTTATAGGAAATACTTCATATGACATATCAGTAATTTCCTTTAATGTTACCTTATACTTTTAACAATATGATTTATACTGAATACTTAAATGTTTTAATACAATTTTATTAAATTTGATAATGTAATGATAAAATATTTTAAAATGTGAACTATATAATATATATCTGAATAATGAGGACACAAAACCCGAATTGTGATTCTACATAATGTGGCAAATAGGCTTCCAATTATGGCTCGTTTAATTCATTATAAACTTTGTGTTTCTGAATTCCATATTGCCTCCATTTTTACAATTATATAGCAGTAGTTTTTATTTCATAGAAATTGAAGTTATTTATCATGACACCTTTACCTTTGATTTCTGAAGGGAAGGGATTTGTATTTTGTAGTTACATTAAAAAAAAATTGTACAGATTTCCCTTTCCAGGTTTATCCTTATTATTTATTGCCATGTTGAGTGAACATTTTCTTTGTACCTGATTCTGGAGGCAGAACTTTTTTTTTTTTTTTTTTTAACTCAGTTACATAAATGGTTTTATCACCCTTTGTTGCAAATGGAATTCCTAAAGAATAATGTATTTATGGGGTTTCAAAGGGCAATTAAAGGAAATAATTTTGTAGTTAATTATTTTTTAATTGAGATTTAAAATTTATTTAAATGAATTTCAAGCTGAGTATTTTCAGTTTAAGAAATTTTGGAGTTGTGTTTTGCCAAAATCATAGTGTAGCTTATAATTTGTACCAATGGTTTTTAGGCTATGACTTGGGCTTGCTTTGGGCCGTAGCAGGCAGGGTGTCTTCTACTTAATCTTTAGCTTTGTACTTTTATCTGTTGTAGGCTCTAGTGTTTCACATGAGACCTGTTTTGAGTTGGTTTTTAATAGTTAAATGTTCTTAATGGCTTGCTGAGAGGGAACGTAAACTGTTTGGCACATCTATCAATGGAATGGGAAGAAATGGAGCCCCAAAACTCAACAACTTGAGCATGGAAATCAACACTACTTGAAAATAAGAGCCCATCAAATTCAAAGCAAAGAAGAATTTTGAACCAAAATAATGAAAACAAAGCCTGATTTGAAACAATGAAATGTTTGAAACTTAACGGGGGGCAGCATTTGAAGTGACTTAATGAGCAAATGAAGAAGAAAAAAATAGGAAAATACCTGTTTCATATTTAGAAAGTATGTATGTATTTAAACATGCTCAGTATAAATGCTAAAATTCTTATTTCTGATTATGAAATATTCTGAGAAAACTAATGGGAAATTTGGTCAATACCAAGCAACAGATTTTTATAAAAAGGAATATTGTAGGGCATAAGATTAGGGTTAATGGGAGCTGGGGAGATAGCTCAGTTGGTAGAGTGCTTGCCTTGTAAGCACAAGGCCGTGGGTTCGATCCCCAGCACCAAAAAAAAAATGGTAATGTAAACAGTAAGATTTTTTGTCATAAGGCTCATAACTGAAGGAACAATATATGATCAATGATGTTTAGAGATGGGTTTACTTAAGAGTCTTTTAAAGATGGCATGTTTAGTTTTCAAGCAAATGCCAATATTAATCCTAGTAGTATACTAGAAGTCATTGTATGGGAATTACGTGAAATGAGTGGACTGTCAGTTTTAAAAGTTAGTCCTAAGATTTTGTTAAAATGGTATTTACAAAAACTTTGGGTCTGGGATGTAGATCAGTGTTAAGAAGCGCTGCCTACCATGAATCCAGCCTGGGTTCAATCCATGGCATCAAAACCAAGACAAAAATAGCTTTATTAACATAATTCATGCAACACAAAATTCAGCCATTTAAGTATACAATAATTTAGCAAATTTGTAGAATTATACAATCATCACAGTCCAGTTTTAGACTATTTTCATTGATCAAAAAGTCTACTGTGCTCCTTTGAAGTTAATTATCTTTCCTAGTCTCAACCCTAGGTAGACCTGCTGATCTCAAATTTCACCTAAGTAGAATCATGCAATTTGTAGTCTTTCACATCTTTCATTCAGCATTTGTAGAGGTTTATTGATATTTTACTTTATATGTACTTAGTTCTTTTGCTTGCTGAATTGTTCCAATGTTTGGATATACCATACTTTGATTTTCTATTCTTCAGGTGATGACATTGTCTTACACTTTTTTCTTATTAATAATAGTGCTATGGACAGTAACATGTATGTCTTTGTGTGAACATATTTCCATCTGTGCAGTGGAATTGCTGGATTGTGTTGTAAATTTAATTTTTTTAAACTGCAAAACTTTTTTCCAAACTGTCTGTACCATTTAGAATTCTGTCTGCCACAACATGCAAGATTTGCAGTTCATATTCTTGCCAGTACTTTTTTTGTGTTTTACTTTAACCATTCTGGTGGATGTGTATTTTAAGTGTACAACTTATACCAGGCTCTCCTAACTCATATATGGAATGTGCAATTTGGGTGAGTTTTCAAATGGCCCAAGGAATTGCTATAAAATTAGTTAAGTTAGTAAAATCAGCATAGATCTGTATTTAAATTGGCAGTAGTATTTCTGTATCCTGTTACACTTGTAGTGCCCCTCAGTGATTTCAAAGGTCTGAGCTGGAGTGGTTCTGACCATTGGTGTGTGGCTGGTCCTTGTGGCCTTGCTTGATAGAGCTACCCATTTAACTTCTGACTGGTAAAGGTAATTAGAACTTCACACAAATTACTGTACACATCTCATTGTTTCCCTGATCTTTATGGAATTAATGATTGAGTTTGTAGAAATTTAGTTGATATCATTTAGTTGCTGAGCACTATACAACATACTCTTACAGTTGAAATTGGAGTGAGTACATTTTAAATGCTTTTATTAACATTATAGTTGTACATTAATAGTTGGTTTTGATTTAATCATACATCATGGAGTTTAAGTTGGTCCTTTGTAGATACACATAAAGATGGAATTTATAGATATATACACAACGTAACTTTGTTGAACTCATTCCACATTTCCTCCCCTTTCCTGTCCCTCTCTCGCCCCGCATTCTCTTCCTCTTTCACTTATTTCCCTCTACCCTTAGGAATAACGCCCTTCCCCTGCTTTTCCCCCCTTATCTTGCTCTAGCTTCCATGTATGAGAGAGAGCATTTGACCCATGACTTTCTGAGTCTGGTTTATTTCACTTACAGTGATGTTCTCCAGTTCTATCCATTTGCTGACATGCCATAATTTCATTTCTTATAAAAAAAATTTGTATCAGGGATTGAACCTAAGGTTACCTAGCTGTTGAGACACATCCCCAGTCCTTTTATTTTATTATTTTGAGACAGAATCTCGCTATTTGCTGAGGCTGGCCTCTGCCTCATCCTCCCAAGCTGCTGGGATTATAGGCATGCACCATCAAGTCTGGTCATAATTTCGTTCTTCATGGCTTTGTAAAACATTTGTGTATATTTATATACCATATTTTCTAAATCCATGTATCTCTTGATGAGCACCTGGACTGGTTCCATAATTTGGCTATTGTGAATTATGCTGCTGTAAACATTGATGTGCCTGTGTCATTACAGTATGCTGATTTTAGTTCTTTTGGGGTCAACACCAAGGAGTGGCATGCGTGGGTCATAAGGTGATCCTATTCTTGTTTTTCTGAGGACTCTATACTGCTTTCCAAAGTGGTTGTACTCATTTGCAGTCCCACCAACAATGTGTGAGTATACCTTTTCCCCCACATCCTTACCAGCATTATTTATAATATTCTTGATTGTCATTCTAACTGAAGCAAGATGGATTCTCCTTTTTTTTTTTTTTTTTTTTTTTTGTGGTGCTGGGGATTGAACCCAGGGCCTTCCTTGTGCTTGTGAGGCGAGCACTCTACCAACTGAGCTATCTCCCCAGCCCCAAGATGGATTCTCAATGTAGTTTTGATTTGCATTGCCTGCTTGCCAGGGATGTTGAAAATTTTTTCATGTATTTATTTGGCCAGCATTTCTATTTTTAATGGAAAATTTTGAACATGCAAAAGGTGAATAGCATAATGAACTTATTTCAACATGATTGATTCATGACCAATTTTGATTTACCTATATGACACCCACCTTTTGACCATTAATTTATTTCGAAGCAAGGCCCCTGACCCTTTTCTAGTCAGGATTCAAATATGGTGCATACATTATAGATATATCTTAAATCTCTTAACCTATGGATCCCTGTGCCTTCACTCCTTGACTTGGAATTAATTTGAAAAAGCAGTGATTGCTTTTAATTTATATGTAATTTCAAATTGAAAGTGAAATTTTAATGAACAGTGTATTCTAACTTTAAAATATTTTTCAAGTTAATGAAACATGGTAAAGAAACTACTATGTATTGATACTTTAAAAATAAAATGTAACTTGTATCCAGAATAAGAACTAGGATTTTTTAAAAAATTTACAAGTGAGGGCTGGGGTTGTAGCCCGGTGGTTGAGCGCTTGCCTGGCAAATGTGAGGCCCTGGGTTCTATCCTCAGCACCACGTAAAAGAAAGAAAGAAAGGTTTTATGTCCATGTACAACTAAAAAATTATACATTAAAAAAATTACAAATGAGCAAAGATTGGAAATGGACATTTCTCTAAATAAAATGTAGAAATGACCAATAAGCCCAAGAAAATATGCTCAGCATCCTTAGGGAGATGCAAATCAAAACCACAAGAAGATTATTACTTCATATGCATTAGGAATGCTTTAATAAAAAGGACAATAACATTGTAGGAAAATGGAACTTCAGATCATTACGTTAAGTGAATTAGGTCAGACTCTGAAAGTCAAGAGTTATGTTTTTTCTTGTGGAAGTTAGAGAAAAGGGGAGGGTGAATGTGGGAACAGATTTCATGAAAATAGAAGGGAGGTTAGTAGAGTAGAGAAGGGAACCAGAGAGAGAAAAGGGGAGGTACTGGGAGTAAAATTGACCAAATTATGTTATGCGTGTGTAAATATGTCTCAGTGAATCCTGCTATTACGTATAATTACAATGCACCAATGAGAAAAATTCTTTTAAATGTTAAGGATTTGGAGAAATTGGAAATGTTGGTTGGAATATAAACTGGTGCATCTGCTTTGGAAAAGAGTTTGACTTTTCATGAGAAAGTTAAACAGCATGTGATCTTCCACTTATGTTCCTAAGTGTGTACTCAAGAGAATTGAAAACATACATGTTCCACAAAAACTTGTACGTAAATACTGGTAGTAGTATGTATAATAGCTAAAAAGTTGAAACAGTGCAAACATGCATTAATTTGACAAGGTGTATTCCATACAATGGAGTAGTACTTGGCAACAAAAAGGAATAAGGTTTTGATCAGATGTTACAAGGTGAATGATCCTTCCTTTTTTTTTTTTTTTTTTTTGTGGTGCTGGGGATTGAACCCAGGACCTTATGCTTGCAAGGCTGGCACTCTACCAACTGGGCTATCTCCCCAGCCCATGAATGATCCTTGAAAACATGCCATGTGAAAAAGAGCAGTCACAAAAGGGCCATATTGTATGATTCTATTTATAGGACATATCCAGAGTAGGCTAATCTACAGATAGGATTAGTGGTTGGAGTGAGAGGTGGAGAATAGTGAGCTACTGCTAATGAATATGTATTTCTTTTGAGATGATGAAAATATTCTGAAATTAGATAATGGTACAACTAGTGAATACATTAAAAACAATTTTATGCTTTAAGGTATATGGATTATATAGTCAGTTATTTTAAAAATAAATACAGGCTATGGAGCTTCAAAATACTGGCATTCTTTGAAGACATTGGAAAATTTGCTAATTTCATCTGATTTTGGTGAGACAGCTGCTGGTAATCCATAGTGGTGTTGTATACCTATTTTGTGCACGCATAGCTCTAAATTTTCCCTCTTCAAAATATTCCTTTTTAAAAACAGGAAGAATTGCACATTTCTTCTTCTTCTTTTTTAAGTTGCTTGGGATTGAACCCAGGGCCTTGCATATGCTAGGCAAGCACTCTACCACCAAGCTAAGCTACATCCTTACCCTATCCCCTTTTGAGTCAGGATCTTGATAAGTTGCTGAGGCTGACCTCTAACTCAGGATCCTCCTGCCTCAACCTCTCAAGTAGTTGGGATTGTAGGTGCATACCACTGCTTCCAGCCTCTTTCATAATCTTTGGTGAAAGAAAGTTGGTAAATAGCAGAGGGAATCCATCTAACAGAATTGAAGGCAAAGTTGTACTACTTTTTGTCATATCTAGAAGGAATGTATAAGGAATATGTTTCCAAGTGTGTTTGAAATTTTAGGGCCTAAGAGGCCATCACCTTGCTGTTTTCTTACTAGCAGAGGTGTTAAAGGGCCACTCTGTAGAGCACTCAAGTTTGAAATACTGCCCAGACCACGTGCAGCTGGATGCATGTAGTTTGGGATCTGATTGTCGTACCTCTACTGAACAGCAAGGAATGGTGGTGGGGTAGTTCCTGTGTAATATCTTTTTTTTTTTTTTTTTTAGTTGCATAGTTGCAGATGGACCCAACACCTTTATCTATTTTTATGTGGTGCTGAGGATCGAACCCAGTGCCTCATGCATGAGAGACAAGCACTCTTACCACTGAGCTACAGCCCCAGTTCTACTCTACTCTTAACCAGGGGGAAATAATGGCATTAAATATTAATGTCCTACAGAATTACTTCGGTAATTCTGTAGGGAGTCTCTGTTAAGATGTAGTTGGTTGTTTTTCATTCAAGTTCTCTCTGCTTTCCCCCTTAACTTTTTGGGGTGCTGGGGATTGAACTCAGCCTTGCACATGTTAGGCAAATACTCTACTATTGAGCCATATCCCCAGCCCTTCCTTTAACTTAATAGTGCTATGACTTTATTCAAGGGAGGTTGTATAACCCTATTATATGGAATAAATTTGTGTAACTCTCCTTTCCCCTAAGTCTAGGTTTCCTAGCTCTAGCCAGTTCCTTGTCAACCTACTCACCTTAGCTGATGAGCTATGGGTTCATCTAGAGGGAAGTAGCCCTTCATATTTATAACTGTCAAAAGACAACATTTAAACAAACAAGTTAAGTGATCTAATTGGACTTATTTGTGATTCATGAATGTGGTAGCATCTCATCTCAAAATAGAAACTACTCCGGGCCTTGGCAGAAGAGTTGCTTTTTATAAGGAAACCTGAACTAACAGGAATGAAGAAACAACATTACACAGAAGGCAGATTGGTTCAGATTACTTTCCTTGTAAGGGTTAAAGCAGAGGAGACTTCTCAGTCATGCTGGCTGAAACAGAACTTTTCTGGGGATTTGTATGTCTCTCCTGATTGCTCAGAGGCTCAGCTAAACAACTTAATTTTGTTTTGGTGACCTAGAACTTTAGCATGAACATCTTCATTTTGTCCTTTGGGAAGACAAACAGCAACTCTGTCTAAACCTGCCCACTGTGAGTTAATACAACTAGAGGTGTTTTATGTTCTACAAGGGAAGGATAACTTCTCTTCATAGCAAAAGAGCTTCCATTTCTCTATAAAAAAAAAAGGGTCTAGAAAGTGGTTACTTTAAAAATTTTTTAACTTTTTTTTTTTTTTTTTTTTTTTTTTTTTTTTTAGTGAGAAACCCCTGTAAGTTTATATAACTTAATTGCTTTGGAAAATATCTTTCCTTTTGACCAGGCTGGAGAGGAGTCCATCCCTTGGTCTGAAGGTACTAGTGCTAGGATGTGACTATGAGGGCTTCTAGAGTCACGCCAGGGTATTAGCTCCTAACCCAGGTGATTTAACTGCTTGAGCTATGTATGCAGACTCTTCTCGATGACTGTTTCTGGTCCTTTCTATAGAGCCTTACCACCTCTGAGATCACAACCTGCAGTTTCCAATTTCAGTACCAACTGGCTCAGCATGAGATGCCCACTTTGGTGAGCATTTTGATTCTATTCAGTTTAAAGAAGTAATCCATAAAATAAAATGGCAAGCCAAAGATGGATTCCTTTCGAAAATGTGACTAAAACAGGCTAAGTTTTATGTCTGCTATGGGTAGTTAGCAGAATCCCATTGTCTTTGTTATCCCAGCCTTTCTCCTGACTTCTAAGAGGTCAGACATACCACTGCTTTACAGAGAACATTATTAAAAGTACTTTGAGAGAGCAGTAGACCTGATCTCTTTGTTTCAGTTATGGGAAAAAACACCCATTTTACATTTAGAGACCTTTGGTGATATTAATCCAGGGGTGTCTTAGAATACAATTTGTTTGTCTTCCTCTTATTGGATTATAAAACACTTTTAAGATAGATTCTGGATCAAGTCCTTTATTAGATACATACATATATATATATATTTTCCTTTTTTTGTGATTCTAATGCAAGTTTAATTTAAAAATTGCATTTATTATGCATAAAAATACACATAGTACACAATTGAGCCCACATATTGAACAAACACAATAACTAAAATGCAATCTATTTTTTTGTTCTCTACCAGTGCTATCCCTTTTAAAAATATGTTCTTTAAAAATTTTTTTAGTTTGTTCTAATTAGTTATATATGGCAGTAGGATACATCTATGCATTTTGATAAATCATACATAGAATATAAGTTCTAATTTTTCAGTTGTACATCTTGTAGATCATATCAGTCATGCAGTCATATATGTACATGAGGTAATAAATAATGTCTGTTTCACTCTATTATCCTTCCTACCCCCATGCGCCTTCCCCTCCTTTCTCTGCCTTCTACCTAATTTAAAGTGATTCTGTTCTTCCCTAGAGTCTCCCCCCACTTATTGTGATTAGCATCCACATACCAGAAAAAACATTTGGCCTTTGGTCTTTTGGGTTGGCTTATTTCGCTTAGCTTGATATTCTCCAACTCCATCCATTTACCAGCAAATGCCACAATTTCATTTTTTTTTAAAGCTGAGTATTCCATCATATATATATATATATATATATATATATACCACATTTTCTTTATCCATTCATCTATTGAAGCACATCTAGGTTGGTTCCGTAGCTTAACTGTTGTGAGTTGAGCTGCTATAAACATTGATCTGGTTGTATCACCGTAATATGCTGATTTTAAGTCCTTTGGGTATAAACCGCGGAGTGGGATAGCTGGGTCAAATGGTGGATTCAATCCAAGTTTTCTGAGGACTCTCCATACTGCTTTCCAGAGTGGTTGCACCAATTTGTAGTTCCACCAGCAATGTATGAGTGTTATCTTTTTTCCCCTACATCCTTGCCAACATTTATTGTTGCTTGTATTCTTGATAATCGCTATTCTGATTGGAGTGAAATGAAATCTTAGAGCAGTTTTGATTTGCATTTCTATAATTGCTAGAAATGCTGAACATTTTTTATATGTTTGTTGATCAATTGTATTTCTTCTTTGAAGTGTGTGTTCAGTTCCTTAGCTCATTTATTGATTGGGTTATTATTTTTTTATGTTAAATTTTTTGAGTTCTTTATATATCCTGGAGTTTAACGCTGTATCTGAGGAACATGTGGTAAAGATTTTTTCCTAATCTGTAGGCTTTCTCTTCACATATTTTGTGTTTACTTTCTTCTCATCTGTGGCTCCTCTTCCACCCTCCTTTTCTTTCTTTCCTTCTATTTCTTTTTTGCAGTGTTGTGATATCTTTATAAATGGTGGGGTGGAGTTTTTTTGTTTTGTTTTGTTTTTGTTTTTGCTACCAGGGATTGGAATTTAATTTGGATAAAGTTCTATCAAATTATTTTTCAAGAGGTAACACTATTAGTGTTGTATCTAAGAAATCATTGCCTGATTCAAGGTCACTAAAATTTTCCCATGTTTTATAGTTTTAGGTCTTCAGTTTAGGTTTATGACTCAGTTTGAGTTAATGTAGACATATGGTGTGTGAAGCAAGGGTCTAGTTTTCTAGTTCTTTTTTTTTAAAGGATGTCCAATTTTTCCAGCACCATTTGTCAAAAATGCTGTTCTTTCCCAATTTAATTATCTTAGTACTTTTTAAAAAAATCAATAGCCCATATATGTGTGGGTTTATTTCTGGACTTTGTTCTGCTCTATGGTTTTGTCGACTTCAATAAAAAGTAGAGATTCTCTGAAGAATGATGATATTTATTTGGGAATAGCAGAACATTGTAATGAAAATACATGTGCTATAGGAAAACCATGGGTTTACAATGGGGCTAGGGCAAGATTTGTGTTTTGTTTTGTTTTTGCAGTGCTGTAGACTGAACCAGGGATGCTTTGAGCTCCATCCCCAGCCCTCTTTATTTTTTATTTTGCGGCAGAGTCTCGCAAAGTTGCCAAGGCTGTTTCCAAAACTTGCCATCCTCCTGCTTCAGCTTCCCTGACAAAGGGGATTATAGGCCTATGCCTCTACACCCAGCGGAGGGGAAGTTCTTAAAGACAAAAATGAGCAGAATTCATCAGACTTTTTTTTTTTTTTGACCCGATGTGCTTAACCACTGAGCCACATCCCCAGCCCTTTATATATATATATATTTTTTTGTTTGTTTGTTTTTGTTTTTGTGGTGCTGGGGATTGAACCCAGGGCCTTGTGCTTGTGAGGCAAGCACTCTACCAACTGAGCTATATCCCCAGCCCACTTATATATGTTTTTGAGATACAGTCTTACTAAGTTGCTGAGGCTGGCTTTGAACTTGCGATCTCTCTTGCCTTAGCCTCCACAGCTCCTGGGATTTGAAACAAGAATCTCTTTGACCACAATGATTAATAACAGAAGTGGCATCAGTCTGGGGTTGAACAGGCAGTTGTTGGGTAGGTGACTTTGTAGAAGCACTTTTTCCACAAAGGTTGTGGTGGCTCTGGAAGCCTGTGGTTCTGGCACTCTGGTTTCTGTGGTTACTATCAGTTACCGTAATTCTCTGGGTAAGAACCCTTGTTTTATAACTTCCCAGCTTTACCTATTTATCTGTGTTTTGTTTTAGGGGTGACACAGGTGCCTCCATTTTGCTCTAACAACTTTCACATTTCTTTCACAGTATGTGTGCCATCTTACACATTCATGTACCACTCTACCTTGACTACTGCAGCTTTATGCCTTGGCATCAGTGCTTTACGTTCTCCAACTTTGTGCTTTTGGGGGTCCTTGGCATTTCCCATTTCCATGTGAAATTTAGAATTAGATTTCACAAAATAAAACAAACACAAAACTTCTAAAAATCTTGCTGGGATTTTGATATTGTTGTAAATCAATGAAAGACCAATTTGCCCCCAGAGGACATTTGCAACAACGGCTTTAGATGATTCTTAATTACAGTTGGAGTGGGGTGGTGCTACTGACATCTAGTGGGGCCAGAGATGTTGCTGAGCATCTTATAGTGCGTAGAACAACCTTGTATGGTAATTATCTGATCCCAAATGTAGTGCAGAAAACTTGCTGAATAATGGTGCCATGCACATCCATCCACAAGTCTTTGAGTACCTGTTTTCACTGTGTGTGGTGTGGGGAGAGGGTTTTGTTAAGTTTCCCTTGAATTTTCCTTTTTTGTGGTGCTGGGGATTGAACCCAGCCAGGGTCTTGTGCTTGCGAGGCAGGTACTCTACCAACTGAGCTATATCCCCAGCCCCCAATCTTTCCTTTTTTTTTTTTTTTTTTTTTTTTTTTTTGTAGGGGAGTACTGAGGATTGAACTCAGTGATGCTTTACCACTGAACTACATCCCCAGCCCTTTTTGTCTTTTATTTTGAGATAGAGTCTTAAGTTGTTGAGGCTGGCCTCAAACCTGCAGTTCTCACTCAGCTTCCTGAGTCACTGGGTTTACAGGTGTACGATTCTGCACACCTATCTTATCTTTTCTATAGAATTTGCTACTTTAGATATCTCATGTAAGTGGAATCATGCAGTATTTGTCTTCAAACTTTGTTCATGTTGAAGCATTTGACAAGATTTCCTTTCTATAGCTGAATAATATTCCATTGTATGTACATACCCCAGCTATTGTTTATCCATTCATCTGTTGATGGACACTTGGGTTGCTTACACCTCCTGGCTCTTGTAAATAGTGCTTTTATGAATATGGATGTGGCAAGTATCTCTTTGAGACCTTGCTTTCAGTTCTTTGACATATATTGCCAGAAGTAAGACTGCTGGATCGTATAGTAGTTTTGCTTTTAATTTTCTGTGGAATGGTCATACTATTTTCCATGGCAGCTTTACCATTTTACAGTCCTATAGGATGCAAAGATTTCAATTTCTCCTTACTTTTTCAACTCTGGTTATCTTTTCCTTTCTTTTCTTTAACAGTAGACATCCCAATTAGTCTGAAATAATATCTCGTTGTGGTTTTGGTTTGCATTTCTTTTGATTAGTGATATTGGAACTTTTTTCCCCATGCTTCTTGGCCTTCTGTTTATCGTCTTTGAAGAAATGTCTAAGTCCTTAGCCTATTTAAAAAATCGGGTTGATTTTTCTTGTTGTTATTGAGTTGTAGTTCTTTACTAACCCCTTAAAGGGATAGTGTTTTACACATTTTCTCCCCATTTTGTAGGATGCCCATTCACTATTTTTTGTGTCCTTCAGTGCTCAAGAGTTTTTAAGTTTGATGTAGTCCCATTGTCCATTTTTGCTCCTGTTGCATGTGCTTTTTGTATGATATCCAAGAAATTACACATTCTAATGTCATGAAGATTTCCTCTTCATTTCCCTTTCTTTTTCCTTTTCATTTGTTTGGTAATGGGGGTTGGACCCAGGGGCACTTACTACTGAGCTACATTCCCAATCCTTTTTATTTTTTATTTTGGGACAGGCTATGTTGCTGAGGCTGGCCTCAAACTTGCCAAGCTCCTGCCTCAGTTTCCTGAAGCACTGGGTTTCCTTATATTTTCTTTTGGGAGCATTATAACTTGGGATTTTATGTTTAGGTCTTTGACCCATTTTGAGTTAATTTTTGCACCTGTTATAAAGGAGCACCTAACTTTATTATCTTGCATTTGGATATCAGTTTTTCTAACACCATTTGTTGAAAAAACTGTCCTTTCTCCATTGCGCGGCCTTGGAACCCTAGTTGAAGACTGTTTGACGGTGCGTGTGAGGGCATGTTACTGGGGTTTTTCTGATGCATTGGTCTATGTGTGTTTTCATGCCAGTGTCATACTGCTTCCATTGTTGTCTTTTTTTTTTTTTTTTTTGGTGGTGCTGGGGATTGAACCCATGGCCTTGTGCTTGTGAGGCCAGCACTCTACCAACTGAGCTACATCCCCAGTCCCCATTGTTGTCATTTTGTACTGTATTTTGAAATCAGGAGTTGTGCGTCCTCCAACTTATTGCTTCTTTTTAAAAATTGTGTGGGAGAGCAAGTTCTTTCCTTTTGCCTCCATGGCCACAGCTTTGAATGTGTTCAGGCTTCAGAAGAGTGTCCTGAGCTGTGACCAAAAGATCATCTGGTTTTCCAGTGAGGTCAATGAAATCCTCGGAACCAACTGCCATAAGATGGTAAGAGATGGGCTGATCATGAGCAATCCTGTGCCTGACCATTCCCTACTCAGTGCTGGAAAGACACCTTGGCTCACCAGAAGGGTGGGTAAGAGAAATGGTATGGCCAGTGCTCAAATGCCCGACAAGGTAGCCTGCATGCAGAGGATGAAGATTCTGTGCAGGTGGTTCAGAAGATACTGTAAATCTAAGATAACTGACTCCTGATGTGTCATAGCCTGTACCTGAAGGTGAAGGGGGAGTGTGTTTGAAAGCAGGGTATTCTCCATTTATGTGTAATGTCCATGATAGGCAGATCTGTAGTTGGAGAATGTATTAGGAATTGCTAAGGATTTGAGGGGAAGGGGAATGAGGAATGACAGCTAATGGGCATCCATTAGCTGGCAAGGCTGCAAGAAGCTCCTGACAGCCGAGTTTGAGGTGGCAGGTCAAGACCCAGGAAACTCGTGAGCACCTCCAGGCCAAGAAGGAGGAGATTGTTAACACTGTCCAAGGAGCAAGAGACCAAGAATTACAGCTCTGGTGTCTGTACATAGTGGCCACAGTGATTATATAGAGTATAATGGAAATAAAAACCTGTATCTGCAAAAATAAAAATAAAATTGTTTTGACTATTTGGAGTTCTTTGAGATTGCATATTAATTTTAGGATGGATTCTTCTTATCTTGCAATAAATGCCATTGGGATCATCATAGGGATTGCATTGAATCTGTGGATTGCTTTGGATGGTATGAATGTGTTAACAATATTTAAGTCATCCAATCCATACACATAAGATGTTGTTTCCTTTATGTCTTCTTTAAATTCTTTCAGCAATTTCTTCCCTTTGCTTAGTTTATTTCTAGGTATTTTATTTTTTATGCTATTATAAATGGAATTATTAATTTTCTTTTTGGATTATTAGTGTATAAAAATGCAACCTATTTTTTTGTGTTGATTTATATCCTGCAGTTTTGTTGAATTTATTCTAATTGTTTTATGTTTGGGTACATAAATACAACATATTTAGGGTTTTACACATATAAGAGCATGTCTTCTATGATCAGAGAATTTTACTTCTTTCTCTTTCTTGCCTAGTTGCTCTGACCAGGACTTCAGTACTATATTATAAAGTGGTGAAAATGGGCATTCTTGTCTTGTCCTTGATCTTGAAAGCAAAGCTATCTTTCACTAGGGTCTGATGTTAGCTATGGGTTTTTCATAGATGGCCTTTGTGAAATTGAGGTCCTGCCTTGTCAAATGGTTTTTCTGCCTCTCTTGAGGCAATCATGTGTTTCTTGTCCTTCCTTCTGCTAATGTTGAACCATCCTTTCATTCCAAGAATGATTTCCACTTAGCTGTGGTATGTAATCCTTCTAATGCGCTGTTGAATTCAGTGTCTGGTGTTTTGTGGAGGATTTTTGCATTGATATTCATCAGGAATGTTGACCTATAGTTTTCTTGTAAACTCTTTGGCTTTGGCTTCATAGTATGAAGTTTTTTTCTTTAGTTCTTGTAAGAGTTTGAGGATAATTTGTGTTTATTCTTCTTTAAATGTTTGATAGTTTTGTTGTTGTTTGTTGTTTTTGGTAAAATCATCTATCTGATTCTGGGCTTTTTTGTTGTTGGGAAGTTTTTGCTTATTTGTTGTTTAGTACCAGGGATTGAACCGAAGGGTGTTTAACCAATGAGCCACATCTCTAGCCCTGTTATTTATTTTGAGACAGGGTCTTGCTAAATTGCTCAGGGCCCTGCTAAGTTGTTGAAGCTGGTCTCCAACTATGATCCTCCTGCCTCAGCCTCCCAAGTCACTGGGATTATAGTTGTACACTATTCTGTCCTACTTTATTGGGAAGTTTTGGATTACTGATTCAATCTCCTTAGTAGTTATTGGTCTATTCAACTTTTCTATTTTTTCCTGATTCAGTCTTGGTAGGTTGTGTGTCCATTTTTTAATTGGATTGTCTTTCTAATGTTGAGTTGTAAGAGCTCTTTGTATTTTCTGGACACTAGACTTTTATCATGTATATGATTTACAAATATTTTCTATTATTTTGTGGATTGTCTTTGCATTTTCTCGATAGTGTTTTTTATGGCATAAGAGGTGTTTTTTTCTTTTTTTTTTTTTGGGCTAGGAATTGAGCCAGCATCTCATGCAAGCTAGATAAGTGCTCAACCACTGAGCTACACTCCCAGCCCTATAGCAATGTTTCAAACTCAGAAAATGAGCCCTCCAACTCTATTCCTTTGTTGTATTCTGAGTCCCTTGCATTTCTATATACCTACTAAGATCATCTAGAAAAAATTGTGTTTACTTTGCATATCAGTTTTGGGAGCAATCATAAATTTTTAAAATTTCATGTGTCCATATGATATTCTTGATTCCTAATGTCATGATCTTCATTTAAATTCTTCATGTATGGCCTGCATGCCTGAAGTATCTTCCTCAATGTTCTCTACCTTTAGTCTGCTTCTCTTCAATCATTTGTTTGCATTGTTGTAAGATTTATTTAAAAGATCCTTTGGTGACTCCTCATAGCTTTCTGAATTTATTCACTAATTTATTCAAATGTCCCTAATTTCTTAAATGTGTCAAGAATTGGAAATTCAGCCGTGAACAAATTGGACAAAAGTAGTTCCCTTTTTGCATTACACTCTATTATGGGGGATGCAATACACAAAATCAATAAAATATATGTTGGGCTAGGGATATAGCTCAGTTGGTAGAGTGCTTGCCTTGCAAGCACAAGGCCCTGGGTTCAATCCCCAGCACTGCAAAAAAAAAAAAAAAAAAAAAAAATTTATATATATATATATATATACATATATATATATACACACACATATATATGTATATATGATGATGAGACATAGTGTTATGCTTTGGATATGAGGTGTCCCCAAAAGCTTCTGTGTTAATGCAGGAATGTTCAGAGGTGAAATGGTTGTGACAGCTATAACCTCATCAGGTCATTCAGTTTTAGAGTGAATGGACTGACGGGGTGGCAACTGTATGCAGGTGGGGTGTGGGGAAGTGGGTTGCTGGGGGTAAGCCCTGCAAGAGTGCACCTTCCCTGTGGACCCTTCTCTCTCCCTTTGCTTCCTGGGTGCCATGAATGGAGTAGTGCCCTTCCACCACACCCTTCTGCCCTGGTGTTCTGCTTCACCTTGTGCTCAGATCAACGAGCTCAGCAGACTATGGACTAAACCTCTAGAAATGTGAGCCAAAGTAAAATTTCCCCCCTCTAAGTTGTTGTGTTAGATATTTTGGTCAGAGTGACAAAGAGTTGACTAAAACAAACATAGTAAGAAGTTCTGTGAAAGGGAAAAACACAGAATGGGGGTAGCGATGATGTGAGGTTGAACAACGTGATGCTGTCTTCAGGTTTCAGTAAAATGGTGTTCTTTTAGCATTATATTTAGTGCCACATTGTTTGCATTTTTGTGCCATTTGTTGACAATTTCACTGTTTTAAATGCCCCTGCCTGCAAGTGTAGTGCTGTGTAGTTACCAAGTTCAAGGCGGCTGTGATGTGCCTCCCAGGTGTATTAGATAAGTTGAGACACAGGCTGTAGTACTACTGACCATGAGTTCAGTGTTAACAAATCTACACTATATATTAATGTGTTTTTAAACAGAAACACACATAAAACAAGGTTATGTATCGATTGATTGATGAAAATGTTGTGACCAGTGGCTTGTATTAACCTAATACTGTTTTTTTCTCTAGAAGAAATGGGCAACTTGTAGAATGTGACTATGGCAAGTCATGAGAATCAAGGTAGTTTAGCTTCATTTGATTCTTGCAGGTCAGATTCTTCCCACTCGTCCCTATAGATGAGAAGCAGGTGGATTTAAACCATCACTTGTAAAGCAGCTTAATCGAAACTGCTTTCTCGGGCTGGGGATGTAGCTCAGTTGGTAGAGTGCTTGCCTTGCAAGCATAAGGCCCTGGGTTCAATCCCCAGCCCCGCCCAAGAAAATGCCTTCTCATTGCATTAGGTTTCTAATCTGAAAAATCTAGAGCTGGCCCAATTAAGTTGAGAGGGAGAGCAGTACAACAAGCTGAGGAGAGCTAACACCTAATTCAGAGAAATCTGAGGTGATCTGGTGCCTTGGGGATGTTGCAATGTGGCCACAAACTTCTACAGCAGGTCAGGCATCAGTGCCTGGGGTGTCTAAGGCTGTATTTCCTACAGACTAGACTGTCTCTGACTAAATGTTTGATGAATGAATAATTTTGGTAGTTAGTTTCTCCCAAAAAAGAGAATTGGCTATGTAAATGCAGTTTGTAAAAATAAAAAAATAAAAAAATAAAAAAAAAAGGAAAAAAGAGAATTGGCATCAGTGTCGAGATTTTGAAAAGCAATCTAATCATCACAGATGTGGCAGTTTTGTAAAGTGCCCCTATTCTTTTGTTTTTTTGCTTCCGCTTGTTGAGTACTTGCCATGTTCCAGATTGTGCCAAGGATTTTGTGGACCCTATAGCACTCAATCTTGAAAACACTAAGAGGAGAAAGCATCACTCGCCCCACTTTACAATAGAAAAGTGAGGCTCAGACAATTGAAGTACCTAATAACTACCTAATGAGTGACAGCTATTTTCACACTGCATTTTGACATTTTCAATTTTTAAATTATTAAATCCTTGCCAGTGTTTTTTCTTCTAAAATAAGATTACTACTGGAAGGAAGTGAATGTATTCTTTTTGTCAAGATTTTTATGAATTCAACACAGTGAGGATATACTGCTGCTTTCAATATGGAAGAGAAACATTGTGGCATGATTCAACTCTGTCCCATAGGCAGCTGCTTAGTGGGCACATCTTACTTGATTTTGAGCTTAGTAGAGTTGGCAGCTGTTGGCATTGAGAATGTGGTTGTCTTTCACTAGTTACATTTTGGCACATATCACAAAAGTAGACACAGCCTTGATTCCACCACTTATCACTGTGACCTTGAGGGAGTCCATTTCAATTACGAATTTGTTTTCACACCTGTAAAACTATTGTTTCTTTTACATCAGTGCATGATGCTTCATCTGAGATACGTGCAACCAGTTCACAAATTGTTTCCTTTTGGTGGAACAGATGTTATTGAGTGACTTGAAGTGTTTCACAAACCTCATCTTGCATCTGTTTTGGCAGAGGTCAACACATTCCGTTCTTTCCTTCTGTAGTTGTGGCTGGTGTGCTGGTACCTGTCTGGGAATGTTGCTTGGTTCCTGCCCATAGTTAGGAATGACCAGGTGACTTTAAGTTCTTGCTAATAGAATGTGGGTAGACTTGATGTGTCTCACTTCTGAACTGGTGGCTTAGGTAGTACTTCTTTTATGCGTTCTCTCTCCTTTCTATCAACCACAATCCATGGTAACCCACTTTCAACCATATAGGTGAGAATAATGTCCTAGGAGGGCAGAGGGCCAAGATGGAAAATCATGAGTCCCTGAATGACTGCATGGAACAGCCTGGCTGCAGCTGAACTCTGAATCACAGTATGTCAGCCTCTTCAAGCCTGTTGTTGTTGGGTGTCTCTTACAGCAGTGTGGCCTTATCCTTACCAATACATGTACGGAATGTGAAAGAACTTTTTCTAAGGGAAACAAGAAAAATATCTGAATCTCATTCCCAGATGCTTTTGTTCTCCATATTCATTAATAAATCCTATTTAAGGAAAAGGTTAGCTCACAGGTTCTCAAACTTCAGTGTATTTGAGTTACTTAGTTGCTTATTTTTAATGTAACCATCTAGTTCTACTGGTAAGATTCTGCATTGCTTCAGCAAGTTCACAGCTCCAAAAAAAAAAAAAAAAAAAAAAAAAAAGAAGCTCTTAAAGATCTAGTGGAGAGACAACGGTAGTGTGAGGACCCTTGAGGCTGAACCAACTAGGGAAGTTTGAGGGATAAAAGTAGTGAGGTAGTGAGGTGGCAGCACACTAGGGAGAGGTAGTGGTGGCATGAGTCAAAATCAGAGGGACAGGCAGGAAGCAGTCAGAACTGCCTTTGCAAGCCCGCAAATGGGATCTGAGTTTCATTCTAAGTGCAATGAGACACCTTTGGAGATTCTGAAAAACGTTTTGTTTGCAGTGCTAGGGATCCCAGGGCCTCACACATGCAGGGCAAATGCTCTTATCACTAAGCCACTTCTCCAACCCACTGCTGGAAATTTTTAAAGAAAGGAAGTAAAATGATTTGAGTTTTACTTTTTTCTATTTTATTTTTTCCATATTTTTATTGGTGTATTACAATTACACATAATGGTGGAATTCATTGTTACATATTCTTACACATGCACACGTACACACACACACACACAACAATATAATTTGGCCAATATGGTTTCTTGGTATTTTCTCTTTTCCTTCCCTTCTCCCTCCCTCTGGTGCTTTTCTTCTACTCTGTAGGTCTTCCTTTGATTTTCTTGGGATCCATCCACCCACCTTTCTTTTCCTTTTTCCTCTCAAGCTTCCACACATGAGAAAAAACATATGGCCCTTGACTAAGTTTGGCTTATTTTGCTTAACATAATGTTCTCAAATTGTGTCTATTTTCCTGCAAACGACATAATTTGATTCTTATTTATGGCCGAATGAAATCCATTGTGTAGATACACCACATTTCTTCATCCATTCATGTGTTGATGGACACATAGGCTGATTCCATTGACTGGCTATTGTGCCTTTTGCTGCTATGAACGTGGGTGTGCGTGCATCACTGTAGTATGCTGACCTCCTTTAGGATAAATACTGAGGAGTGGTATAGCTGGGTCATATGGTGGTTTCACTCTGAGTTGAGTTTTACTTTTAAAACGTACTCTGGCTGCTGTGTGGAGATAGTTTCCTGCCAATTAGAAGTTGCTGTATAAGTTTGTGGGGATGCTACTTTGAACTGTTGTGACAAGAATAGAAGAGAGGTGGGAAGATTAGGGGAATGCTTTTAAAGGCAAGGCCAAAGAATTAAAAGAGAGGTTGAATGTCAGAGGGGAGAGATGAAAGAAAACTAACAATTTGTGGATGATGGTATCATTTACTGTGATAGGGGACAAACTGATTAGAAATAGGCTTGAGCCTGGTGTGGTGGTGCACACCTGTAATCTTAGTGATTCAGGAGGTAGAGGAGGGAGGATTGCAAGTTTGAGCCAGCCTAGGCAACTTAGCAAGACCCTGTCTCGAAAATTAAAAAGGGCTGGTGATGTAGCTAAATGGCAAAAAGTGACCCTGGGTTCAATCCCTGGTACTGAGGGAAAAAACAACAACAACAAAAGGTTTTGGCGGGGGTAGAACTTAAAGCGTTCTAATAAGGTTAAGGTAGACATGCCTATTTCTTATTCTCTCAAAGCAAAAAACAACTAATGCTCCAAATTACAGCCAGACTCTTTTAGTATCTCTTACCTGGGTGCTCTGAGCATTTTGGCAGTACAGTTTGGCCTTGGACCTGCTAGATTTTTGCCTCCCCAGTGAGAGATAATCCAAAATGCACACATATTTTTAAATGCCCTGCAGGGCGATTCTGTCTCAGGTGTAGCTTTGCTAGTACAAGTATTCACATCTTAACATGTCTTTTATCAACCAGTGGACAACTACCACCTACACCATAAGTCTAGAAGTTCTTATAAAGGGTTTGCGTTATGTGCTGACACTTTCTCTAGGCCAGTTCATTCTCATTATCCTCTTGTACCTTCATTGTGAGTCCACCCTGCTTCTTTCTTAACAAGAAATCTAAAAATCAGAAAAAAGCACCGTGTAAAAATACCAATCTTGTGACATTTTTAAATTTTGAAAAAGTGCAAATCTGTAAAGAAGAAAGTCTGGTAGAAATGGTAAATATAGGTAAGCAGAAGGCTTTAAAATATTAATTTCTTTAAAATAATTGGTTGCTCAAGGCAAAAAAAAAAAAAAAAAAGTTTCATGGGTTTTAGAACATGTAAAAAGTATATGGCCATAGTTGAAAGGACTGGAAGAGGGGTGAGTGGAATTATATTCTTGTAAGATTCTTATTATAGATGAAGTAATATAATAAAAAGGATAGATTGGTTCTAAGTTAGGATGCTATATTACAAACCCTAGGACTAACCCCTGAAAACAGAGCAACTTCTATTTATAGCTAAAAAGTTAAAGAGGAGACTGATTGTTAAAAAAAAAAAAAAAAAAAAAAAAAAAACCTCAATAAATTCAAATGAAGACAGGAAAAGAACAAGAACAATGGAGAGATGGAAAAAATGGAAGATAAAGGGGAAGACAGGAGGTTTAATTCCACATATATAAATAATTACACAATAGGCTACATTCCAATGAAAGCACACTGTCAGAGTAGATAAAAGATCCAACAGGATGCTCTTTATAAGAGCTATGCTTTCAATATAAAGACCGATTAAAAAATAAAGGGATAGAAAAAGACACGCTGTGCAAATAGTAGGTACAACTTACTATTAATATAACTATAGTAGTTCACTATTACTGTAGAACTACTGTGGTTATATGAACATAAGATTAGGAAAAAAAAAAAAAAAAAGAGGGGGCCTGGGGAGCTACCTTAGTTGGTAGAGTGCTTGCGTTGCAAGCACAAGTCCCTGGGTTCGATCCCCAGCACCACATTAAAAAAAAAAAAAAAAAAAAAAAGGGATATTTCATATTGATAAAATAATTAACAAAAATACAACAATCCTAAGTGTAGATGCACCTAATAACAGCTTCAAAATGTATCAAACAAAAATTGAGAGAAGGGTAGATCCACAATTATAAAAGTTGGAGATTTTACCAACTATTATTCAGGAATTGATAGAACTGACTCCAAAGCAACCAACCACAAAACCAAATCAAACCAAACCAAAACAAAAACATAAAAAGCAAAAAACTAGTAAGGACACAGATTTGAATAATACTATTACCTGAGTTAATGTAACTAATGTTTATGGAACATCACAAAGACCAACTATAGAATACACATTTTGTAACAGGTATATTCTACATTCTGCAGTGCATATTGGAGATTCAAGACAGATCAAATGCCGGGTTTTAATATAGTCCCAAGGATTGAAATCATGTAGAGTATGTTCTCTGGCTATAATAGAAATCAATTCAAAAGGCATATGCCCCCAAATATTTAGGAATCAAATGAAAAACCTCTAAATTCTCCAGGGGTCAAAGAAGAAATCACTACAGTATAAATATCGATAAAAAATGCATCAAAATTTGTGGGAGCCATCTAAAGCACCACATAAAGGGAAAGGCATAAAATGATTTTTATGAAAAAGGTTTTGAATCCATTGCCTAAGTGTTATAGTTTAGATATGAGGTGTCACCCAAAGGCTTATGTGTGAGACAAGGCAAGAAAGTTCAGAGGTGAAAAGATTGGGTTATGAGAGCCTTAACCTAAGCAATGCATTAATCCACTGATAGGGATTAACAAGGCAGGGCATGTGTGGTTGGAGGAATAGGTCACTGGGGGCATGACTTTGGGGTTTATATTTTGTACCCAGTGAGCAGAGCTCTTTCTGCTTCCTAATTGCCATGTCTTCCACCCTTCCACCATAATGTTCTGCCTCACCTTGGGCCCAGTGAAATGGAGTCAACCATCGATGGACTTGGGCCTCTGAAACTGTGACCCCCAAATAAACTTTTCCATCTCTACATTGTTCTTATCAGGTCAATGTGATGAAAAAGCTGACTAAAACACTAAGCTTCAAAAAAGTCATATAAAAGCAAACCAAGCCTGGTGCGGTGGCGAACACCTGTAATCTTGGCTTGGGAGGCTGAGGCAGGAGGATTGAGGGTTCAAAGCCAGCTTCCCGCAAAAGTGAGGTGCTAATAAGCAACTGAGATACTGTCCCAAAAAAAAATACAAAATAGGGTTGAGGATGTGGCTCAGTGGTCAAGTGCCCCTGAGTTCAATCCCTGGTACCAAAAAACAAAAACAAAACAAAAAAAAACCCCAAAACCAAAAATAACTAGAAGAAATAATAAAGATGAGAGCTGAAGGCAATCAAATAGAAAACAATAGAGAACATTAACAAAGCCAGAAGTTGGTTATTTGAAAATATTTAAGAAAATGTTTAAACCTCTGGATTGGGGGTGGAAGGAAGGAAGGAAGGTAAGAAAAAAGCTACCAACATTACAAAAGAAAGCAAGACATTATTACAGGTCTCATAGTCACTATAAGGATAACCAGAGAAAAATGTCAAAAATACAATTGCATGAAAAGGACAAACTCTTTAAAAGACACAACTTGCCAAATTTGACACAAGAAATAGAAAATTTGAATAACCCTATATGGCTTTAGAAATTGAATTTGTAATATAAAATATTCCACAACAAAACTCCTCTAGCTCAGATATTTTTAGTGGTGATTTCTTCAAAATATTAAATGAAGAAATAATGCCTCTTTTTGTGAAAGTCTTGCAGAAAACAGGTGAAGCATGGAACCCCTCCCAAATTATTTTATGAAGCCAGCATGATTCTAATACCCACACCTCACAAGGACAATATTAAAAAAATGAATTATAGACTGACATTCTCTATAAAAGTCTCTAACACAATATTAGAAAATGCAGAACTTGAGTCTTTTTTGTTCGTTTGTTTTGTGCTGGGGATTGAATCTAGGGTCTGGCACCTGCTAGCCAAGTGCTCTATCACTGAGTTGCACCCGCAGCCCTTAACTGCCATGGTAACAGTATTAAAAGGTGGTAATTTTAAGAGGTAATCAGATCATAAGGACATCACCCTCCTAAATGGATGAAGATTGTTATAGCAGGAGTAGGTTAGATATCAAGATGGGCTCCTGAGAGGAGGACAAATTCAGACTGATTTTTCTCAGTGTCTCATGGGCTTCCTTCTCCTTCTACTTTGTCATGGGATGACCCTTGCCAGATGATGGCACCATGCTCTTGGCCTTTCCAGCCTCCAGAACTATGAGTCAAACTTCTCTTATTTATAAATTAACCAGTGTGTTATAGCAGCAGAAACCAAACTAAGACAGCAAATCAAACTGAAAAATATAAAAGAAAAATGCACCAAAACCAAGTGGCATTTATTTCAGGGAGGCAATGTTGGCTTCCATTTGATAATCAACCAAGGTGATTCACAAATTGTCAAATTAAAAAAAAAAAAAAACCCAATAAATGGAGAAAAAACATTTTCCATAATTATATTGATGGGGCTGAGGATGTAGTTCAGTGGAAGGGTACTTACCTTACCTTAACAATCCTGAGGCTCTGGGTTGAATCCTAGCACCAAAAGAGAAAAAATGACATATATACATACTTGCATACTTATACATATGTATATTTATACATATATACATATATGTGCATATGTCAGGAGAAAATATATAACGTGTGTGTGTGATAAAGAAAATGTGGTACATATACACAATGGAATGTGTAAAGAATGAAATTATGGCATTTGCAGGTAAGTGGTTGGAGTTGAAGAATATGCTAAGTGAAATAAACCAAAATTCCAAAAAACTAAAGGCCAAATGTTTTCTCTAGTAAGTGGATGCTGATCCATAGTGGGGGGTGGGTAGGGAAGAATGAAGGAACTCTGGATTATGCAGAGGGGAGTGAGGGAAGGGTGCGGCGGTGGAGATGGAAAGGACAGTAGAATGAGACATTATTACCCTGTATACATGAATTCAAAAAAATAATGAAAAATAAAACGTATGCACAACCACTGTAGAAAGCACTCTGGCAGTTTCTTAGGAACGTGAACTTGTCCTATGAGTTAGTGATTCTACTCCTAGTTAACTTAAAAAGAGAAATGAAAAAAACCACAAAGAACGTTTATAATTTTATTTATAATAGCAATAGTCAACGATCCAGATGGCCACAAAGAGGAGCAAGGGTAAGGAAATTATATGTTCATGCAATGGAACACTCCTGAGTAGCAAAAGGAAACAAGCTATGGATATATGCAACAGTATGACTGAACCAAATAGACACTGAACAACAAAGTCAGACACAAAAGTGAACACACTGTAATTCCATTTATGTGAAAATCAAGGACAGGCAAAACTAATCTTCAACCACAGAAATCTGAAAAAATGATTGCTGAGGCAGGGAAGGAGAATGGATTCACTGGAAAGAGGAACTAGCATCTTTTCGGGGCCAGCCGTGGTGGTGTATGCCTGTAATTCCAGCAGTTTGGGAGACTGAGGCAGGAGGCTCGAGAATTCAAAGCCAGCCTCAGCAACTCAGCAAGGCCCTATGCAACTCAGTGAGACCCTGTCTCTAAATATAATATAAAAAAGGGCTGGGGATGTGAATCAGTGGTTAAGTGCCCCAGAGTTCAATCCCTGGTACCAAAAAACCCAAAAAACAAAACCAAAAACAAACAAACAACCCCCCCCCCCAAAAAAAAAAAATCCAAAAAACAAAAAAACTTTCAATCTTTCAGGGAGATGGAAGGTTCTTTCTCTGGATTGGGGTATGGGTTACACAGGTCTATGCACTTTGCTTTCTATACACCATATCTGAATACCATAACTTAAAATGTTAGTACTAAACATCTGACTTAACAGGCTCTCTGCCACTTACAAAAGGAGCTGTTTCACAGGGAGGTGTGGGTGATTATCTCCATTTATGACAGCCTTGTCCTGAGTCAGTTAGTTCTTTAATATAAAACTTGAATTGTTTTTTAACTCACTAAATTTTCTGGCAAAATGCTCCCCATAAGTTTTTTTTTTGTCCTAAGCTTTTTCTTCAATAAGAGTGTGTTTTTTTTTTTTTTTTTTTTTTTGGGGGGGGGGCGGGGAGTGCTGGGGATCGAACCCAGGGCCTTGTGCTTACAAGGCAAGCACTCTTCCGACTGAGCTATCTCCCCAGCCCCAAGAGTATGATTTTTTATGTTCCACGTGTTGTACATTAAAAGTCAGAAGTACCCTAAAGATCGTCCAGCCACCCAACTCCTTTTAAAATATAAAAATGGATGTCCAAGATCTGAGATCAGGAGGCTGAGGTAGGAGGATCTCAAGTTTGAGGCCAGCTGTGGCAACTCAGTGAGACCCTGTCTCAAAAAATGAAAAGGGCTGGGGATGTAACTCAGTGCTTGATTAAGCACCCCTGGGTTCAATCTCCAGTACCAAAACAAACAAACAAACTGCTAGATAAATTGATTTGTCTAGGATCAGATCTTATTTCAGAAATAATTCATGTAATTATGCACTGCATCCTTTGCAAATACTAAATAACACTTGGGCATACACAATTTAACAGCTTAACTTTTAAAAATAAATGTAGATTAAACAATTATCTGTGCTCTAACAAATTAGAATATTTTCTATATATTTCAGTTATATTTCTCTTTTTTTCTTCTTTATAGTCCTGGGGATTAGAGTACCCTGGGTATTCTACCATTGAGCTACATTTCCAGACCCCCTTTTTAAAAAAAATATTTTTAAAAAAAATATTTTAAATATTGTTAAATGGATTTTTTATTTATTTATTTGCAGTGCTAAGTATCAAACCCAGGGCCTCACACATGCCAGGCAAGTGTCCTACCACAACTCCAGCCCCTCCCAGCCCTTTTTGAGGCAGGTGTCTCACTAAGATAAGATGTTGAGGCTTACCTTGAATTTATGAACCTCCTTTCTCAGCCTCCCTAGATTCTGGAATTACAGGCATGCATCATAACACCTGGCTTGTACAGCTGTATTTCTTAAAAAGCATTTATTTTATGTTTACAAGGCATTTCCAGATTCACAAGTGGTCTTGGTTGGCTTTTCGTGAATAATGCAGTCTTTACAATTGGTGCATTTCTCTCAGGGCCCCTGGTTAGGAATTGATGATTTATAAAATCTGAATGATCAAAAAACTTCTGTATTACAAAAATGCAGTTAGTGAAAAGCATAAATGATACTCTTGTACTATAATGGAGGGTAAACACAGTAAAATTTATCTTGAAACAAGTTTGGCAGTGCTGGTTATGGTGAAGAGAAGTTTAAAATGCTTAAATAATGGAAAAACACTTAGTTATATAGAAATAATTTTATTTCATAAATATAATTCCATAAACTTTTAAAAAAAATACTGAACTATACAATAAATATACTAAAGTCACTGACAATTCAGAGAATTTTTAAGGATTACATTAGACAACCACAGTGTCTGAGGTCCTAACTTTTAAACTAAGTATTGCTACAGTATTTCTAGCTACTCATTCTTCATAAAAATCTAACAAATCACCATTATTACAAACATCATTAGTTATGATCTGTTTTTTGTAGGAATATCATTCAAGTTATTTCATATTGAACAGTAATCTATTGTTTTTAAAAATGAAAATAGATAATTAATTTAAGAGAAAATTATAAGGGGGACCAAAACTAATAGAACATATTTTAATACAACTCTTTGGTTTATTAGTTTTATTAATACCTGCTTATACTCCAAATTGATTTTTTAGGGAAAACACAAACATGGACAATTCCTCTTTCCCTTAGCCTCCAATATTTAAAGTAGCATATTTTGAAAACTTGTCTCTTAATTATATATATATTTTGTTGGCCCCAACTCCTGCCAATCATGAGTCTCAAGCTTATCAGACAAGTCAGTTTCACAGTCTTCTGCAGCAGTATTTATTTGCAGTCCTGGTACTACTAATAGGACTGAGTGCAGTATCTCCCAACAAGGTGACTTGCCTCAGTTACATCTCCTTTTCAGGAGAGTGCCAGAATGTGGTTCAGCTCTGGAAGCCTTTCTATAGCCCAAGCTTCAGACGAAGGAGGAGGGCAGTTAGAGAGAATGAGGCCATGAATTCTGCCCACTTCTCTCCTCCCTCCTCAGCATGCCTTGGCAGCTACAGTTCTCCATCCCCACACTCTTCTTCCTCCAGGGTGAGCCTGTGCCTGTTAAAGCCAAGGCAGGGCGTGAGTCACCTGAAGAAGCTGATGGGCAATTTTGGAAACTAACCTGGTGATTGTCTTTATCTTGAGGCCTATAGACCTCAGACTAGGTAAAGGAAAGCAAGCGAGGCAAAAAGATTTTAGACTATTTGTAAGCTAGCAATAACACATTTAGCATCTCACTCTAGTTTTGGCAGATAAGAATAACGATCAACATTGTACTTTCCAAAGATTTTGAATATGCAAGAGGGAATTATCTATGATGACTGGTTATATGGTAAAATTTTGTAGTATTAGCACTAGAAAAGTACAGGAAGCTTGTAGCTGCATCACTACATAGATAAAAAAAATTATGATTTTCCTTAAGAAATGAAGTTTTGAACAATAAAGCAGGACGAGCACATGAGTGCCACTTATTTGCAGTGCTGGGGTCTGAACTCAGGGCTCATGCATGCTAGGCAAGCATTTATTCATTTATTTAAAGTTTTTTTTTTTTTTTTTTTTCCTGAAAAATACAAATAGGGCTGGGATATATCTTGGCAGTGGACCACTTGCCTAGTATGAGTGAGGCAGGCCCCCTGGGTTTGATCCCCAGCACTAAAACAATAACAAAGAAAAAAAAACAAAAACAAAAAAGTTCTTCACTAACTGCAAATGGTGAGTGCAGAAAATTACAATCAAATGTATGACAAGACCCATGGAGGCCAGCTGACCTATCTCCTTGCAGCTGGCCATGGACTACTTGAGGACTCTGTGGTCCTTCTCTAGTGTCAGTAGTCAGTTTATTTGATGGCACATAACACTGCTAAGGTAGATATACTGCAGGCCTGTTGAGCCTCATTTTGTTATATGTGTGCCTTATAAGACATTCCAAGAGAAAGCAAGTTGCCTATTATCCTCCACTATATGATTCCACTGAATATTTCTGCAATATTTCCTTTCTGGAATAAGAATTGGTGAGTGTATACATTGCGTAACATATTATTTCTTTAGTGTATTTCCAGAATAAGAGATTTTTCTAAACCTACCTGGTATACCTGTTAAAGAAGGGCTATTTATGAAAATTAATATTTAGCCTGAAATGAATACCATGCCTTGCTTTATTGAAAAATGATCAGATTAGCAAGCAAATAATTTACTAGCAAGAAAGGGTGCAGTCTTAATTCTTGCTCTACCATTTTTTTCCTGCCAGCCCAAGTCATTAAATTCTGGATTCATGAAATGGGAAAGGAGTAGAGAATTGCATAATAAATCTTCAAAAAAGGAAATATTACACTCTGAAGGGTCAATCTGGAAAAATCTCATTTTCTTACAATTGTAAATGAATATATATATACACAATCATTGTATGCTTAGAGCTAGATAATAGTTCTTCAACATTTCAAATCTTAAAACATTTCTTTTAAACAAAACAAATGACAATACTGAAACTACATGATAGATTTGGGAAGAAATTAGGTTTTGAGATGCAATGAGTTAATTAGAGTGACATGTACCTAAATTAATCATTTTTAGCACTTTAATTTATTGCTGCTAAAATTTATTTATCACTGATAAAATTTAGCATTTTAGACTTTGTTTCATTTACTTTCCACAGTCTCGCCCGATAATACACCTTACAATGGGACCTTGGGCAGAGCTTAATTTACTGTGGTAGTCTTCTGTAACTTAGATAACCTATACTAATCTAAAAATAGTAGTAGAAATTCTTTATTCTGAAGTCTATCTTACAGAAAGGCAAGAGTAATTCTAAGTTGGCCATAGGAGGCTGTTCCATTTTATTAATTAGTCTCTCTCTCTCTTCTCTTTTTAAGTTTTTTCGGTGATGGGGCCTCACTAAATTGCCTGTGCTGCTCTTGAACTCACCATCCTCCTTCCTCGGCCTTCTCAGCTGCTGGGATGATAGGCATGCACCACCACACCCAGTGTAGTTGCCCGTAGTTTGATTTGTATAATTAAAAGTATCTACAATATTTAAATACTGTCCAAATTTGTTTTTTATTGATATAGTTGAACTTACAACATTGTCATAAAATATTATAAACAGAGCCTTTGGATAAAGAAAGAAAGCAAATTTAAATATATTAGCCAGGTTAAAGCATGCAAAAGATCCAATGATAAAGACAAATTAGTAATATGATAATGGTATCAAATTTACCCACTATAGGTTCTTCATATTCAGTCACAAAAAATGTTAATATACATCACTTTGAAATTTGGTCACTGGACCTGATTTCCGCATTTACGTATAAAATATGATAAGCCCTCTTTGCATTTATAGGGTTAATTTTACTAGCTGTGTTACACATTTAGAGAAATTTGGTATTGGTATAAATTTACTCTTTATACTGCAGTAAATAATGTGGAAATATATTCTCCTAATTTGCTCTGTGAACTTAAAAAGCACTACTGAATTAACACAGTCAACGAGGGACCAGAATTTCTTAATATTCACATTAACTTTTCCCATGAAAATCTTCAAATATAACTCTAATAAAAAAATAGAGTTCTCAAGGCAAACTTTCAGCATAATTTACAGAAGCAGATTTAAATATAAGAGTCAGTCAAGCTAATTCTAAAAAATACACATAACTAGAATTTATCTCCTTTCTACTTAGATATTAAAATATAGTGGCCTCAGCAATAGGCTGAAATGCCATTAGGAGTCCCATAAGCAGAAGGGACAACCCAGACAAAGAGATTGAAAATGTCTCTTTATTCACAAATTTTAACATGTTCAGATTCAAATTAAAGGGAGAAAAGGGTTCATGTTAATTTTGTTTGTTTGTCATTATTACTGTGAGTGAGTATGAACTACTCCACAGATTTCAGAAAGTAATTTCAGAGCTAGTGTGGCCATTTACAGGATGATCACCCTGATCTGAGAAAAGGTGAAATTGCTCCCACAAAGTACTACTGCCCCTTTAATAAGTAGTTGAGTCCATTGTGGAGAGAGTCAAGATGCTCCTGTCGTTGGTATAGAAAGGATCCGATGCACTCCATGATCTAAAGTAACAATAAGAGAAAAGTTTGGCTCACCAGGACCTACGTTTTAATTGAGAAAAAAATTGACTCTAAAACTTAGGACCAAAACACAATTTGAGTTTTAAAATAATCACTGATTCAATCAATTTTAAATGCTAAAGAGAAGTTCTTTAGACCAACATTGAATGCCCATTCTATTTATATTCTATAAAAACTTGGGAAAAATTATGCTCTATAAATCATATAAAAATATTAGCCAAAATTCAGATATTTGTTAGCATTAAAACAATTTCTACAGGTAGAAAAGCATGAGATGCTTTTTATATCCTAATAATCCAATAAAAATAAATGTTATTGAGAGTTATGAACATTCAGTTTTACTGAAAAACAACTCTATTTTGACATTATAGGAAAAAAACAACCTCCCCACTTACCAAAAGTCTTGGAATGAAATTCATATTATTTATCACTTCTTCTCAGCTATACATTCTACTCTAAAGATTTCAGCCTAATTAGGTTGAATGCAGCCTTTACTCAAAAGGGATCAAAGACATTTGCAGGTCATTTGCATTTTCACTTAGCTAAGGGAAAAAAATGATCCTTCACTGGTCTGGAAAAGTTAACTATTGTGGAGTGATAAGGCCCTTGAGCAATTCAATATGTAATCCTTTATTTGCAGCTGTAAACTTAAATCAGCTTGAGTTAACTTAAGCTAAAATAACTCAAGACCAAAAGTAGCCTGCCAAGCCTAAAATAGACTACCCTAGCTCAAGGACATATCAGGATAACCAAGTAAAGAGTGGCACTTCTTAGGAGACTAAAAGCACTTAACAATAAATACCTTTTATATAACTTTTGTCACAGTTCCCACTTTGCCTAAACAGGGATATCAGAGGAAGAGACTACTATTGAAAACAGTCCCAATTCCTCTTTGTCAAATATCTTCTGTTTCCTACAGAATCTCAGTTTGTATGTAGTTCAAGTTTGAATCAAAGTGAGCACAGTCATAATGAAGTTTGGAATCTAGAAATTTTACAAAATTGGGCAAACAGGAAAACAAGCATGGTTTCCAGAAAAGTTTGAACAACTACCTTAGTTTAGGGAAGGGCTTGTTCATTATTGTCTTTCTAGCATCTAGAACTGTATCAGACACCCAGTATTTATAGAATACATGAGTGAAAATGAGAATATAACAGTTTCTTGCAGAGTTAAGTACTTATGGGGGGAAAAGCATGCTTTTAAGTATAACTTAACTATCAATACCCAATTATCTGCAGACAAATGTGCAAATCCAAACTGACAATATTTTATATTAGTTCATGCTCTTTCCAACATTGCTTATATAAGAAATCTTATTAGGCAAGGTTTCCTTCATTTTTTTTTTTTTTTAATCTTTTCAAAGCACACATGTGCATTCATGTTAAATATCATTTCTGACAGAATCCTAAACTACATATTAACTATTAATTCCTTTCAATTTAAAAGATTGTTTTGATTAGGATAAAATATCTATTAGTAAAATACATACAGAAAATCATTCATCGCTGAGATAGCACTTTAGGGTACCACATGGCTTATCCTTTATATAGCAGCATAATGCTCCCTTTGAAACTGAGCTTGCAATATGGCATATTTCTTTGACAATATCAATTAATAAAATGTAAGTAAAATTTTTGTGTATGAATGGTAAGAATTTTCAGCAGAGAAATCTGTAATGTAAAAGCACTATTGTATTTCTCAAGTGATGGCCACTACTATTATGTTCAATATCTCAATGGAACAAGTAGCCACAAAGTTTCTTTATCTTATAATCTCAATTTTGCCTTAAATTAGGCATGAAATGGAAATCTAAAACAGAGCCTGCTCCAGAATCAAATGCCAAACATATTTCACAAATACAATTATATGCAGAAAACAAAAACAAGATTCTACATATCAAAATGACTATTAAAGTCTAAATATAATGTTGATGGACCTATGGCAATCTTCATATAGCCCTTTGAAAAGCACCAAGTAGCTCTATGTACTGTATAATTTTATCCCCTAAAAAACAAACAAAAAACCAAAAATACAATCTGACAGATCTAAAAAGACTTTTTAGATTTTTCTTTGAAGGTAAAAGGAGAAAATGATAATAGTAACCAATAATATAATCTGAGATGTATTACACTGGAAAGGCATTTACAGTGTGTCAAATATGATATTAACTATAAAGTTAAATATTTTATTAGGAAAAAAGTCTCAGAAAAGAATCTGATGCCACTTAGAGTGACTAGTAAGTAGAGGTGGTAATAGCTACCTTTAAGAGAACATGCCAAAATAAACTAAATAACCCTTGAAGGCAGGTTCAAAAGGGGTAATGAAAAGGGGCTGTGCAAAGCATACTGCGGCATAATACATACACAACTGATATTAAAGAAATGGATATATGTAGAAAGTGGATAATTTTTTTTGCTCATTTAGAATTAATTCTAGCTTTTAAAATCATTAGCAAAGATAGAAGTTGTCATTAAAGAGGACTCTCTGTTGAAGTAGAAATTTCAAAAACTCTACTTTAGTTCTATTATAGTATCTTAATATAACTCCTATCTTGGTTCTGTGCAGTAAAACTGTTACCAGGTAAAATAACAGCACAAGATCCTTCTAAAACATCTTTTGGGAAACTCACCAGCCAAGTTGCATGACAGAGCTACTTTCTTACAGTGTACTTTATAATACCATTGCATAAGATATAACGAAGTCCCAATAAATTTAACTGCTCATAGTAAACCTTTTATGTGGGGTGAAATTACTACAAAATGATACCACAGCATTGTGGAAGTATTATGGATCACATGTTATAATCAAGTCAGAATAAATGAGGGTTGAAAACATGGACATTATATTAACACAGAAATGCTATTTATCACTCCAACTATACTATAAAGATATGGCCATAGCCAAAGCTAAAGTGAGAACTAACAAGTTGACCATTCACGTAAGTTACTTGAATGTTAAAATACATGAATGATATCATACTCATCATTTTTTTAAAATGTAAAGCTAACCAAATATTAATAATTCTTTATTAGTAGGTGAGAGGAAAGCCTCTCCTATCCTTTATTCCTTGCTCCTAGGTACGTTCCAAGCCAAAGCGGTGGCATAGATGGAAAGAGATAATATTCATATGGCACACTGAGGACAATGGGTCTCAACATCTATCTGTGTCCACTGTAACACTTCAGGTACACCAGAGCACTGCTGTTCTGATTTTTTTAAAAAAATATGTTTTTAGTTATAGGTGGACAACTTTATTTTTATTTATTTATTTTTATGTGGTGCTCAGGATCGAACCCAGTCCTCACATGCACTAGGGCGAGCACTCTATCAATGAGCCCCAACTCCAGCCCCATGCTGTTCTGATTTTGGGAATATGATATCATTCCCCTAAAGAAAACCAAGTACAGAGAAAGCTATTTTTATTTCCTAGTATTCCTTCAATAATGATGTACATCTTGGGTAAATGTATGAAGAAATGAATTCACTTCTCTTTCAAGTCAGTTTTAAATAGCATTTGCTAAAAAATGGCATTTTTTGTTATGATCCACAAAAGCAAGCTGTGATAAGTCTAATTCAAGAAATAAATATGGGAGGGAACAAAAATGCTAAGATTCTTATAAGATCCATAATCTTATAAATTAGGTCTAGGAGCTAACTTATAAACTTTTAAAAAACTTTTATTTATTTTTCTATGTGATGCTAAGGGTCAAACCCAGTGCCTCACATGTGCTGGGTAGGTGCTCTATCATTGAGCCACAACCCCAATCCTATAAACTTTTAATTAGACAATAAATACCAAGTAAAAGAAACTTAAAAATCACAAGTAATTCCATTACAGATGTAAGAAGTAGGAATCAGAAATACAGCCTTTTGTGTTCAACCTTCAATGAGTGACTAGAAAACAGACATGAAGAATAAGAAAAGCAAAGACCTTTGACTTCACTGTATGTGGAGATTATTTTGTAAAGACAAGTGGGAAAGATCCCAGCAGGAAATCAAATAGTAGTATAGGTATAACTAAAAAAAAGAAAGTTATACAAACCAAGAAAGAGTATCATATACACATTCCTACTCATCACATTTTAGAAAGAATATAAAACAGAATTTTTTTTGTTCATTGGATGAAACGTCTCTTCAAAGGTGCCTTCTCTTCCTTTGTGAGTGAAAGAACCCCACCCCAAAGCCACAAGTGAAATCTACCATCAAAGAGTGTTAATAAATAGTAGACTTCCTGCTTCTGTTGGTAAAACCAGCTGCCCATTTATTGGGTATCTAGAGCTGCAGGTTCATCCTGTTCCAGTTTACAGGTACTCATCTGCAGCAAAGGCTACTTAGAGAAATGTCACACCTGCTGATGTGGGTTGGACTACATCTTCCTATGACTCGTTCCAGCATTCTTCTAACAGATGCGCACGCTGTTTCTCCTTCTGGGAAACAGCACATGGAGTCCAAGCACTTGATACTTGAATTTGTTTCAGTAAGCTGGAGGAATTGAAAAGCAGAAAAATTTAGTTATTTATAGATTTGGACTTCTAAAAAAAGCACTAAGAAAAAAAAAAAATCACAAGCACTTTAAAACCAAAAGCAATGTATATAAGTATACATGTTTTCCTACAATATGGAAATGTATAAATGGTTTTAATTTCATATAGCATAATCATACAAAAATACTTAAAAGCCTTGTGTCCTAATGACAAGTCTAGAAAAATAATTATGTAAAAATAAGAAGCTAGATATTATTTAAATCTGCAAAGATTTAGGATTTTAATAGCTTATTTTAATAATTTATTATTATCAATTCTAATTTTTCTTGGGGTCTTTGCTTAGGTGAAATGCTCCTGCAATTACAATAAAAATGTCTAGCAATCATGTAAAGTGGAATATGAATTATCTCAAAGACTGGGAAGTAACAACCAGCAGGACCTATGCCCAATTTCCTATAAAAATAAGAACAACAATAGGAGCAAACACTTGATACAGGGTTCACTACGTGCCAGATCTAAGCACTCTACATAAATTCACTCTATAATTATCTTTGAAAAAAATATAATTTACCTTAAATTGCTAACCAATTATGAAGTGCCATCCATCTCATTATCAGTTTAATAGTGAGTGAGCTAGTGGCACATGGGTTAGATTTTGTAAGTAATACTATTAAGACTTAAAGTTGAATAATTTCTCAAATATGCAAATACTGATTCAGGCAAAAACAGTCAAGCAAGATAACTTAATTCCATACTAATAACAATTTTAATTCTATTAAAATGAGAAAAAAAAATATAGTATGACCACATAGCTTAATGAATCCCAACCCTGGTTTTGCTAGTCAAGGGTACTCCTAATAAATTTCTCAAGGGTTGTCATTTTAAAATAATTTATATTAATTCACTTTCATTTGCATATATAATATCCTGCATAACAAATCTTTTGAAGGCATGGGAAGGAGAACAAATTCAGTAGAATGATCACTTCCACAAAGGTTGGGAATCACCAAGTGTCACGTGGAGGCATGGCAACAGAAGACATTTGTGGAGACACAATGGACAGAGGGGTGAATGTGGTGGAACATAAATACTCTGGCATTCTGAGTATAAGCAACCAGTGAGGTCCCAATGAGATCCATGCTTGGAGTGCTCCTCCCCAACACTGAGCAGTGTGAGACAGAACGTGGCTCTTGTTTGGCAACTGCCTGGTTGCACCAATATCCTAGGATCTGCTAAACACTGAGAAGGAGCCAAATCTTTCTTGTTTCATGTAAATACCTTTGGTTTAGAACTGTTGAGGGCACTGACTCTTAAACTGTTTTTTGAGATGTTTACACATATCTCACAAAAGAAAAAAAAAAATCTATAGTCACTTAAGTTTGCAAAACACTAATTCAATTAAATTCTAAACAGACGTCTTAAGTAAAAGATTGTCAGTAAGTCCGGATTCAAAGCATAGCACATGGAGTCCTGGTCTTCATGGCGGAAGCTTCACATACCAGGATTCTCTGTTTTTTTCAGTAACCCCCACACTCTATCACCCTGTTTCACCAGGAACTTTAATATTCAGAGGAACAGCTTGAGGAATGCTGGTTTAAGTAACAGGATTTCATTAGTTTCCCAGGTTTGTTACATCGCGGCTCCTGGTCTCCAGTTTCCCCCAACCTCAAATTCACCCTCTGTAGGAACCTGACTCTAGAGATCCCACTAGAGTCAAAGGATAAAGCACTGCACCTCAAGTGGTCTTGAAGGCCCTTTCCAACCTGACTCAGGCTGCCTTTCCTGCTCTGTTTCCCATGCTCCTATATAGTTTCCACAACAGCCAATCTTACAGTGCCCCTGCCAGTGGGTGTGTTAGGGTTGTCATCAAGAAGGGTAGAATGCTGACCTTGTACCAAGGTTCAGTTTAAATCCCATCATTATCAGGAAACTTCCCTCATCTCTCCAACTATGAGTAATCTTTTCCTCTGGGTTCTATTCCACTGCTCGTTAGCATCACTTAAATTCAACTAGCATTTGTTGAACAACGTACTGGGTCAGTACCCAAAGGGTGGAGTAACCCCATCCTCAAAGTAGTGAGGGTGAAGAAAAAGGTGAGAGAGACAGGGCAGAAACATTTACTAATGGCAGTTATATTAAAGACTTACTACGAATGTGCTGGTTACTAAGAAAGATGCTTTCCATGAATTCTAATTGAAAGCTTACCACAACCTTTTGGAATAGGTAGCATAATCATTTCCACTTTTTATATTTTGGTACTGGGGATGGAATCCAGGGACACACTACCTCTGAGCTACATCCCCAGCCTTTTTAACTTTATTTTTGAGACAGGGTCTCACCAAGTTGCCAAGGCTGGCTTCAAACTTGTGATCCTCCTGCCCCAGCCTCCTAAGTTGATGGGATTACAGGCGAGTACCACTGTGCCAGGCAATCATTTCCATTTAAGAGGAGGATACAGAGGTCAAGAATTTGTCCGTGGTCACACTCAAGTGGGGAATTGAGTTTTGGTTTCTTTGATTCAGGGTCCAAAATTCTTTACCAAGCTACTATCCCGTTTTAACTATATATGAGGCAAACTACTCAGAAAAGAGGAGGGAAGGCCCAGACTCAGATGTTGGTGGTACTGGTAGGAAGGCATGAAACATCTGAGGAAAATGATAGCATCTGAAATAAGTCTGGCAGGATGGGTGGGATTGCCATAGCTGGAGATCAGAAAGAAAGGGCACCTCAGGGTAAAGGAAGACAACAAGTAACTGTGTGGAGGCACAGTATCATGTGTATTTACCACAAGCTTAGCTTAGGTATAAGGGAGTAGTCATTACTGTTGCCCCCACGCAAAATGACCAGTAGTGTGACTCAAAGTGTGATCCCTGGCTCGATGTTCATCTGTAAATACTTTGTTACTGGCCCACAAAGCAAATGTTTCTGGTCTGGTGAGAGAGTTTTTAAAAAATTTTATACCAGTATGACAGAGTTTAGAAAATTTTATAGAAATCTGGCAGAATAATTTCAAAACCGTTGAATCTAGTAATGACTTAAAAATTGGGAGCGATTTTGTGGGTCTTTTAAATTTCACTTACCTAATAATTAATTTTTATTGTATTTATAAAAGCACTGGTCCATGATGGATAGGAAATTAAAATCAAGAAAACAACAAACTGGTCCCTCAGCACATTTCAGCAGAAATACTGGAGAGGGCAAGGATCTTGTCTGGTACTTCTTTTTTATTTTAAATATATTTTTTTAAGCTGTAGATGGACACAATACCTTTATTTTATTTATTTTTATGTGGTGCTGAGGATTGAACCCAGTGCCTCACACGTGCCAGTGCTCTACCACTGAGCCACAATCCCAGCCCCTTAGGTACTTCTTAATTTAATGAGATGTACTTTGCTCATAGCTGGTGCTCAACCAACTGATAGGGATTCACTGAAAAGGACATCTAGAAGATCACCAGCATTTGAGTGTCCACACACGTGCAGAATACTGCTTAGATCTGGATCTGACTGTATGTATTTACTTTGTTTGCATTCATCATTTCTCACTATAAGACCTAAGGACTGGGATTAAAATATGAGCAACCCAACAGAGGGAGAGGGAGAGGGAGAGGGAGAGTAAGGGAGAAGGAGAGAGAGGGAGAGAGGGAGTTAGGAAGAGAGAAGAATAAATATCTTGAAATGTCAAAACTACTATAAAGAAATGATTTTTTTCAGATTATCTTTGAATTAAAATTATTTCCTTTTTCCCCCAAAGAGAAAAGAGCCCCAGCTGCTTAGAAAACACTGAATGCTGGGTAACCGTTTCTGTAAAGATTTCTACAGAAAACTCTGTACTATTCTCCAGCAGACCTCCAAGTTCCACTACCTTCTCACATACACACCTTTGATCTCAATATTCAGAACTAGGAGCTCTGTCAGAGATGATGCAGCCACAGCTGCCAGTACAGCTTGGGGTGGGGAAGGGGGGGATAGAAATGGAAGGGAATACTTAGTCTCATTTCATTCAAAGTAAGAAAAGGGCTCTTTTTTTTGGAAGGGGGAGGGGGAGGACTATTTATAAACACAGAAAAGGAAAAAAGCAAACTAATGGCAGTGAGATCCTACCTGATAGCACCAAGAAATAACTTCTTTTTCTTTCTTTTGGTAAGAGAGATTGAACCCCAGAGACGCTTAACCACTGAGCCATGTTCCCAGCCCTTTTTTGAATTTTATTTAGAGACAGGGTGCCACTGAGTTGCTTAGGGCCTTACTAAGTTGTTGAGGCTGGCTTTGACCTCTTAATCCTTCTGCCTCAGCCTCTTGAGCCACTGGGATTACAGGTGTGCCCCACCACGCCTGGCACCAAGACATAACTTCTGATTTACCAGTTTGATTTATTAGTCAGCCTCACTTTCCACTACACTTACTTCCCAGGAACAACCATGTAATCTAGAGCTAGGAGGGCTGCCAAGCAAAACAATCTTTGATATTCAACATGACTATGTATGGCCAAGGAAAATGTTCATCTTTACAGAACTTGCCTTTTGAAATAAATTCTGGCTTACTGCTGTTATATCCATTATTTTCATATTGATGATAGTAAAATACAAGTTTCTTTTGTTGCTTACCAAATATCTTCCTTAAATCTTATAAAATGTTAAAAAATTAACTCATATTTTTAGCATTTTTTAATTACTTCTATGACATGTTTTAAGTTGACATAAGAATTGTAGGGGCTGGGGATATAGCTCGGTTGGACGAGTGCTTGCCTTGCAAGCACAAGGCCCTGGGTTCAATCCCCAGCACCCAAAACAAACAAACAAACAAACAAAAAAAACTGTCATACTGGGCTGGGGCTGTAGCTCGGTGGTAGAGCACTTGCCTAGCATGCGAGAGGCACTGGGTTCGATTCTCAGCACCACATATAAATAAATAAAATAAAGGTCCATTGACAACTAAAAAAAAAAAGTATACAAAAAAAGAATTGTCATACTATTAACTATATTAGTTCTTTCTCTCTTAAAATTGTTTTATATACTGGATAATTAGTGTGAACACCCTGTCTAGCTTTGAAAGATGTTATCTGGCAGCTGGGTGTGGTGGTGCATGCCTGTAATCTCGGTGGCTCAGGGGGCTGAAGCAGGAGGATTGTGAGTTCAAAACCAGCCTCAGCAATTTAGCAAGGCCCTAAGCAACTTAGTGAGACACTGTCTCTAAATAAAATATAAACTAGGGCTGGGAGAGGGGAATGTGGCTCAGTGGTTAAGTGTCCATGGGTTCAATCCCTGGTACCAAAAAAAAAGTTATTTGGAAAGATGAATTAAACTGCAATTATGAAAAAAAGTTGTGTTTATAGAAATGTTTTTCTTTTTATTGTGAAATCAATAATCATCAAATATTACTGACTTGCAAATCTGGTTAAGATTCATTAATCATTTTAAAATCCCTAAAATAAATCAGTGCTTCATTTCATTAACTGCAATGGAGACAGCTGTTAGTGCTGGCATTCGCATGGCTGGCATTTCATTTAAGGTCTCTTTTTCTAGAACATGTTCACTCCACTAAACTCCCTTCCTCTTCCCTTCTCCCTAAGTGAAACAAACAACTTTGAAATATTGGAACTTTGAAAGATAGTAATATATCTCCATACTGTCATTAGGGCTTTTTAGAGAGGAGAGTTCTATATGTATTGTCTAAATTTGTGAAAATAAACAAATGGTAAGAATTATACTTAATAGGAAGTTTATTTTGATTATTTGTTTCACTCCTCATTTCAAAAGGGACTACAGTCCTTTATTTTAATGATATGGTTATTCAATTTATTATATAAATAATAACAACTAGGAATTTATAGTTTAGGTAAGGGAAAGTATCAGTATCTGAAAAAAAGTTAATCCTCCAATATAATGGAGAGCATAAATTAATGTCACGGTACAAGGGAGAAAAATTCATTAGTAGTTCTTGTAACAAAAATAAGGCCTGTGTTATTTAATGGAAGCATTCTAAGAACCTAATTCCCAACTCTCTTGTACATTTTCATGTATGTCTTAAAGCAGAGTGGTACCAGATCTACAGCTCTTGAGATATCAACTTGAACTTGAACCCCTGGGGAACTACTATCACAGAGGGCATTAATTTTATAGTTCTAGCACAGTCAGGTCCCCAGTGGATTACCTGCTTAGTAGAAAACTAGCGGCATAATACAAATACTAGTCAAACAATTCTTTACATGAACTTTCCCTGCAGCTGAATCAGTGTATACTGAGTGTTATGGTTTGGATGTGAAGTGTCCCCCGAAATCTCACATGCAAGACAATGCAGGAAGGTTCAGAGGAGAAATGATTGGGTTGTAAGAGTCTTAACCCAATCAGTGAATTAATCCCAGATGGGACTAATTGAAGTGGTAGAGTGTGACTGGAGGAGGTAGAAATTGGGGCATGGCTATGGGGTATATATTTTGTATCTGTAGAGTGGAGTGTATGTCCATCTCTCTGTCTCTCTCTCTCCTCTTTCTGCTTCCTGATGATGCAAGCTGCTTCCCTCTGCCACACTCTTCTGTCATGGTGTTTTGCCTCACTTGAGCACTGAGGAATGGAGCCAGCCTTCTATGGACTAAGATCTCTGAAACCATAAGCCCTCAAATAAAGCTTTTCTCCTCTACAATTGTGCTGGTCAGATCATTTAGTCATAGCAATGAAAAAGTTGACTAAAACATGAGAAACTAAAAGTCTATATTAAAGCACAATAAAAGATAAGTATATTATAATGCAATCACATGAAGCATACCAAAGCAAAATAAAAATTCAGTTCTTTTAAGTTTCTTTTGAATTCATAATAACTGAGAGTTGATTAATTAGTTTTCTATTTAGGGCAATTCATTAAAGAAATCTAATTTTGAAACGTGTCTTACAGAGTAATTAGGATTTTTCAAATTATTATGTGTTCTGATATATAATATAATATGACCTGATACATAATAGTTGAAAAGTATATAATATTTAAGTGACTTTGTTTTAAAGTTTTGCTTTATCATTTGCTTGTTCCAGACAACAGCATCTTTTTGACCAGTAATTATGATAAAATGGCAATTAGTCCAAGTAAAAATATAATTATTAGTGGTAAGAATTTTTTATCCTTTATAATTACTAAATCAAAACACTTTTGCATATCCTAATTAGGTCTAGAAGTGTTTAGGGCTTATTCTTCAAAAGGGGAGTAAACTAAGCCCTTATCAGTTCATATTTTTAATTACAAAGATAGTACTACAAAAATTTTATGAAAAGAACTGAGAGTTTGTTAAATATCTGCCAACAGAAAATCACCTAAGTCTAAACACTCATCCATTTGATTATTCAACTTAAGAGGTAGGCTTAGATAAGTGTCTACATTAAAATGTATAAAATGTTATACAATCACAAATTCAGACGGGGAAATGATTTTCGAAGTCAGACACAGCATAACATTTTCAGAAGGAGAAGTGAAAAGGAATGTTTTCTTGACTATAAGACGACAGGTGTTGAAAAGACCTTTCTAGGTTAGAATCTGAGATGAAGTATGATTTTTCATTGTAATTCTAAAGAAAGATTAGTCAGATATTCAGTGATAGACATATAAAAAATGTGAAGACCACAAAAAAGGAAAAGACTAAAATGACATGAGAAACAGTGAAGGAATTAGTAAAGTAAAAATGGAAACATCAAGTCAGTGTTCCCATGGCATGGCCCAAACATAAGAACTTAGCAGATGAGTCCCCAGGAAGGTCCAGCGCAATACTACCTAGTGCACGCAACAACTGTCCTGCTGGCTGCAAGCCTCAGCTAGCAGGTGCCTACTGTCCTCCCCTCTGTGCTGGCTTTCAGCAAATTCATATGCTGAGCTGACTGAACCCTTATCTTCTTCCATCTAGAAGGACAGAAAAGCAACAAGTCTCATATTACAGAATGATACTCTCACATTATGTAAGTTTAGAATCAAAGCAATAAGTTGGGTCCACAACGTTGAGGCACAAACGAATCTTCACACAACAGCATATTTACTGATACAAGATAGGGTGAGTAGGAGCTTCTTAAGGGGAACACAACAAAGCACACAAAGCCAAAATGATTTCCCAGTGTAAAAAGCTCTTGCTGAATATACAGCTTAGTTAAACCCAAGTTTCTTTTGATAGAATTCAATGTTGTCTATGAAATTCACTGCTACGAGACTGGATTCTTATTGTAAAGGTATGTCTGTTTTCTCACCTCTCATGCTTCCAATTTAGGAGACTTCTCTAAGTGGAATTCAGCAGAGCACAAGGGTGCTATAGCCTTAGTTGAAATTAGTCAACTAATTTCATGAATTTTAGTTCTTTTTATATTTGTATTAGAGGCCTTCAAAGGAAGTTTAACTGAAAAATGTGCCATAACCATCTTTAACTTTCTTAAATTATGAGAACATGTCCACAATGAATAAAAAACAAATTCTGCCTCATCTCTGTGTTCTTCCAGTCTTAAGACTGCCCAATAACTATTTCTATGAAAAATACTATGGTATATTTCTTACATGGAAAAAAAAAAAAAAAGCAGCAGAATTCTTTGGTTTCAAGAGTACAGTAAATTCATGTGAAGACAGCTTAATAACTTTGGCCTACAATACATGGGAACTCTTTTAGTGAAAAGTGTAAATGGTATGTGCTAAAGGACCATTTTTTTTTTTTTTTTTTTTTAATACCAGGGATTGAACCCAGGGGTACTCAACCATTGAGCCACTTCTTATTTGGAGACAGGGTTTCATTTAATTGCTTAAGGCCTTGCCAAGTTGATGAGGCTGAGGCTGGCTTTTTGAACTTGTGATCCTCCTGCCTCAGCCTCCTGAGCCTTTGGGATTACAGGCATGTGCCACCGTCCTTGGCTTGTGAAAGGATCTTAAGAAGTACTAACCTGATTTAGATTTGAAAGCACTTAAAGATATCTGATATCTGTTCAATCTTCCTCTTCATCAACAGGATTAAATAGCTTAGCAACTATGGATCACAGCTATGGAATACCATTCAACACAGTTTAAAAACAAGGTGTATTCAAAGTTCATAGGGTATATCCACAGAGATGTTCACCATTAGCTATGAAGAAATGCCCACGTGGAAGCCACTCATTGCTCATGTGAATTACTATTTTTTCTCCCTGGTCTTTGGTTGGGCATAATATTTCTTCTTTGTTTTTTTCTTTGCTGTTGATAGTAATTCAATAGAACACAGTACATAAAATGATCATGTGATGGGTGAACAACCTGGAAGTCCAGAAAGGAGACTATAACTGAAAGTATGCTTGGTTAGGACCACTGGGAGTAGCAACAACCCAGCCATCAGCATTCAGCTGGGTGGCTAGCTAACCAGTGCTCTCTTCCCCTGATTGCATCACCAGGGGGATGGTTCACCTGCTCTCATTGTGATCTTTCAAAGAGAATGTTAAACTTACTAATTTCTTACAGTATTAGAGAGCCTGGGATCTTTTTGATTTACAATCTACTTTCTTCATTCTTTTTAGGTCTAATAATGCTCAAAAAGAGTGGCTTGATTTAAGCCAACATGATATGTGAAAATGTGATTTCATAACAATATGATAATTCACAATGCAAAAGTTATCTTCACTTGACAAAAGAATTGACCAGTTTTTTAAAATAATGAGCTCTCCTATTGCCTTAGAATTAAATAATTAGATGTTAAAAAATGTGATATATATAGACACAGTTTTCTACTGAAAAAACTAATACACACACTTGGTTCAAAAAAAGAAAGCAAATCTTCAGATTTGTTTTGATCTTAGTTCTTGTTTTAAATATGAAATTTAGTTAGCACTCAGAAATCCATTTGTGTATTCGTCTATAATGATTATAACTTTGTAATTCCAAGTACAATATTTAAAAAAAATCTTGAGTTAATAATAAAAAGCCCAAAGGTTTGGTAAAACTTTGAGACAGTTCGAAACTATAAACTCAGTATTACATAAAAGGTTAAGTGATGCTTTGTCAAAGCCATTCATTTGATCAAGTGAATTTAGAGAGATTAGAAACCTTGAGAATAAAAAGGAACAAAAAATATACACGATTAAGAATCTATAAGATATTGACAGGGCAAGAAATTGAAAAGTAACACAACTAAAGAAAAATTATAGTTACATGACTTTTTCTCTTCAAAATTTAAATGGCATTAAACTTAGTATGCTATTTTGATATGCTATTATCACAAGTTCTAGAATTTAAATTTCCATGACAGAATTGATATGTCTGTGGCAATAAATGTATATATAAGACATATAAAATATACTGTTCAATTTATAGATGCACTAAATAGTAGCAAGAATATGAAATGCTTAGGCAGCCATTACAGTGTACAAACACAAATACACACATATTTACAACACAGATTAAGGCAAGATAAAAAATGGGCAAAATTCATTTCCAAGTAACTACAGCTTAAAAATTTAAACTTTATGATGAATTTCTGTAGCTTTAATTACTCAACATGCAGGAACATTCTTAAATAAGAACAATATGACAAGCAGAAGCATTAGAATTGTGCTAGAAAAGATAGTTCAAGTGTAAAATATATAACGAGGTACAGATCTCTGTCCTGTTATGTTGAATTTTCATCTGAATTTTCTTCTCAAAGAAGAAATGGATGTTTTTGAAGTTTTAACATAATGCTAATAAAGGTCAAATTAGTTAAGAGACAGAGCTGTGCTAACAAAAATGCCCCACTCTTTATTCATGCCTCTGCCTATCTTTTGGATATGGTTTAATTGACCTTTAGCATGCAGAAGAGTTAATGAGGTTCTATTCCTCCTACTCTACCTAAGTTTGCTCAGCTGATTCCTTGCCCTCGACAAAGGCTGCAGTGCGATGAATTCGTCACTTAAAGCCACTGTGTTGGAGTACATCTATAAGTGGACAGAAAAAGGATGGAACACACAACAAGTCAGTGAGCTCTATTCATCACCTATGAGACAGACACAGGACAACCTCTGTAAATACTGAACATCTGTTCCTACAAGAGTAGGAAATGTACATGGTACACATACATGACTGACATTTGAACTGTGTTGGCTTTGCCATCGAAAAAAATATTATTTTACTTGTAACATCACATGGGTATTCTGCAGAAGAAAAAAGCTCACAATAAATGCTGACAGCTCTTCTTTTGATATCTTTCTTGCTACTTTTAGTAAAACAATAAGGTAGTTGACAGTTTGCTAACCAATTCTTCATTGTTTCAAACCTGAAGTGATGGCAGAAGCTGAAGTAATGATTACTGCCTGTAGCCAAGGAATAATGTCACATATGGGATTGGAATGACCATATACTGTTTCAGTAAAAAAGAAAACCAACCAACCAACCAACCAACCAACCAACCAACCAACCAACCAACCAACCAACCAACAAACAAACAAATAAATGCCACCAGCGGGCTAGAAGATCCCTGAGTGGAAGTGGAGATTACCTTCTTGAAAGAGACCACCTAATCCGGTAAGTCATTTGGAAATTTATTTAGTGAGCCAAAAAGGGAGAATATATTGGCTTTCACATACAGATTCAGTGATTGATTTGATGCTCATTCCATTTTTAATCAATTTTAACTTATGTTAAGAACCATAATACAAATAAGCACTTTTAACCTTTTTCTTGCTAAGGGCCTACCTTAAGGTACCAAATATCTTTATGTAATCCTTTGAAAAGAGGCTATAGAGAAAAGGTAATAAACTCTAATATTATTACTTTCATATCAATAAGAAATCTCTATGAAAACATTGTAAGTTTGTAAATGCTCTACTTACCACAGAATTTCTAAGGATAAATGTTATATAAAATCTGATAATTTACTTTATTTATAAAGAACTACATTTTTAAGTGATATCATTCATGTTTGCATTAAATAACTTCATGTAGGCCAAGAGGGGAGAAAATTGTTCTTCATATAGATCTAGGAAAGTATCATAGATGATGTATTAAAAATAATATTCTTTAACTATAAATGAAAAGTTTAGAAATAGTAAATTTAGAAATCCTAACTTTAAACTAGGTATGGTGGCACATGCCTGCAATCCCAGCAGCTTGGGAGGCTAAGGGAGGATAGTGAGTTCAAAATCAGCCTCAGCAACTTAGCAGGGCCCCAAGCAACTCAATGAGTCCCTAATGCAGCACCACCCAGCACACCCCACCCCCCAAAAAAGAAACCTGAGTTTAGAAATAGTAAAACAGACAAACCTTTCTGTTATGGATTTAAGTAATATATTGTGGAATGGAATAGTCTGCCTATATTGATATAAATATATGCACAAGCAGACAGTAATCAATTATGCTAATTTTTCAATCCCATTTAGAGATCAATATTACAGCAATATTCTCACTTCCTCATATTTGAAATGATAACCTTTCTTTTTACTTTGGGCTGACTATATGTAGGCACAGTAATAGATGCTTTATATTCATTCTCTGGCAATTACATAAGGTAATAATTATTACTGTAATAATTCAGAGGAAATTGAGACCTAGAAAAATGACTTGATCAAGGACATACATCTTATAAATGGCTGAAACAGCATTTGAATTCAAATTTGTCAGACTTCATAGGCCAATGCTGCCTCTATGGTATAAGAAAGTATCTAATCCAAATAAGAAAGTGTTTACCAAAGTAAATAAATTAAAACCAATGTACTATTTAGAAAGTCTAATTTAAATCACTAAATACTTGGCACTTTTTCTGTTTGTAAGATGAATATACATTTTCAAAATTTAAACAAAATTTGCTTGGCATTAAACAAAAATAATATTGAAAAAAATATCAACCTGGTGTGAACTAAATGATTAGTAAACTCACCCCTCCCCCCACCCCCAGTGCTGGGGATTGAACCCAGGGTCTTTCTACCACTGAGCTCCATTCCCAGTCCCTTTTATTTATTTATTTTTTTTATTTTCAAACAGGGTCTTGCCAAGTTGCAGAGGATGGTCTTAAACATGTCATCTTCCTGCGTCCGCACTCCCAGTAGCTGGGATTATAGATGCATATCACTGTATCTGGCTTAAATTCAGCTTTTAAAAAGGTATAAAAGTAGATTAAAATATATTCTTGAGACTATATACTCAATACTATGCTACAGTTATAAAAGAACAAATTAAGCTCATATAATAGTTAAACATACAAAAAAGGAACATTCAAATAAATGTATCTACTATTTCTTAGGCATCTACTATTTTTAAATACTCTTTCCTTTAATCCTAACTACAGTGGGATCTATCATTTTACCAATGAGGAAATTGGAACTGAAGTCACAATGCTAAGTGGCAGAGCTAGGATTTGAACTGAGATCTATCAGGCTCCAAACATCATATTTTTTTTTTTTTGGGGGGGGGGTTGCTGGCCCCCAAACATCATATTCTTAAGCACTATGTAACATGCTGTTAATATCTGTTATAATTTATTTATTAATAAAGGTTTAAAGAAAGATCTTTTATAAAAAATCATTCCGTTAAGAATTATTTAGTTTAAAAAATTTACTTCATATTCTTTTGTTAAAAATGATATAATATGAAAAAATATTACTTAAATTCTAATGTTTCTAAAGACGAGGCTACATCTCAGATGTATCTGGAATAATGTGATAGTATTATTTAAAACACATTTCCTAATATCTGAATATAACTTGAAAATTTGATATTTAAATATCTGGAATTTTATTAATAATGATGTAATTTTAAAAATTCTTATTCATCAGTAGTCATCAAATAGGAATAAGAAACAAAAATATTACATTTAAGTAATGTTTATATTATAAAATACTTGATATAGCAAGGAATGGGTTATTTTCTGTTTTCTGACATAAGCAAATCATAATCATTGTTCATAACTAAAGCCCCTAACTAAAAAGATACTGAAATAAAAAGTGCTTACCTGTGCCTTTTCAGTACTTGTAGGATGAAGCTGTCGATCAAACACCTTCTTCACAACATCAAGAAATAGACAAGTTACAACCATAAGGATTATGGCAAACCAAGCAGAACCACTTGATAGGAGCTGAATAAATACAAAGTACATATTCTGAGAACCTAAAAATGGCCTGTGAAGAAAGACAGAGGGCTTAATAAAATTAAAAACTGAAAGATAATTAAACCAAGACATCATGGAAACACATTATATCTGAAAATAAACAATTTTAAGAGTACTCTGGGAAAGTATTCTAAATCAAAATTGTTATAACTTAATAAAGCTAATAAAACAAGATAGGCTTTTAATTATCAAAGACAAAACCCAATTTAATTATTTTTAATAGCAATATAGTTTTTCCTAACGGGAAAGGGAAAAGCAGGTGACTAGATAACCCTATCTTTGTGGTAGCATATCAAAAAAATAATGTAGTAATATAGTCAGAGACTAAGAAAAACAAGAAATAATAAGTAAGAAAATATTTTCTACTGACTAATTAAAAGGATGATCATCCAAATTTTAGGCAAAAAGCTTTTTCAGAGGCTATTCTTTAAAAATGTATTTTAAAATAAATGTACTCATAAATGCTAGCTCTACATAGTAGCTGGTACAGTAAAAGTATTCTTTATGGTTTTTATTTATCTTGTGTGTTGTATATTTCACTTTGAAAGACTATGAGGAAATGGAGAAACAATGAAGAAAGAATTACAGACAAACAAAATGCATATGAGTATCCTTTTATGATCCTAAATGGAAATTAATGATTACTTAAATCCAAATTTTTTTGCCTAATTTCTGAAGTTTTTGCTTAATAAATGGATCAAAGGTACAGCAGACAAATGCAATATAAACTGAAAGAAGTGAACTTATTGCCAGGATGGGGTCTCAAAACTATTCTGAACAGAATTTACTCAGGATATAACCCATCACTATAAATGTTTATTATAGTTTAATCAATATAATTAAAACACAGTAAAGTCACTCACCAGAGAATTCCACCATAAAACAAAGAAAATACAAAATAAAATACAATAGATCCCCAGGTAACAAGATGGTTGATCCAAGTCCAAAAATGAGTTTCCAAAGCCATCTGAAAAAAATTTTAAAAATTTTAGAAATGTAAAGTAATAAAACTTTAACCTCTTAGGTAAAATTCAAGGATAAAGCACATTAACTTTAAGTATCTAAAAGTCTCATGGAACAGTCTCACAGGAGATAAATATTAACGAAAAGCTCCCAGTAGGAAGTTCCATAATTTCAAGTTTGTTTTTTTGTCTGCAAGAAAGCAGCATTGAAATTGTATGTGATGATTCTATCTCAACTCTATAGCCTAAAACAAATTGTTTGTTTTGCACTATATACAGAGCTGCATAATTTCAGTGACTTTTATTTGACATATAAATAGGCTGAAGTTTTCCCAAAACTTCAGATAAAAATTCAAATGAATTACTAAAATAGCAATTGGTGAAATTATTCATTGCTGAATAAGGAAAACATCTACCTAAGATGAGAAGAAAAAAAAAATAATATGAAAGAAAGAATATTCAATTGCTTATTATATAGACACAAAATTATCCATGTTACTAATTCCAGTGCCATACCTTTACTGTGACTGTAATAACCATGACTGTGAAGACCAAAGTGCCGAAAGTCCAGTTTCCAAACATCTAAATAGAAAGAATAAACTATTACATTATGTGTCAACCTGATGTTAAATCAGATGTAAAGTAAAAGGTAATTTCATTCTTTATTAAAAGTCATTTGAACTATTTTAGCCTGTTACATATGAAATTGGCTTATTAATAAAGTTTAAAGAATACAAGTAACAATAAATGTTGGCAAGGATGTGGGGAAAAAAGTACATTCATACATTCTGTTGAGAGAGCCAATTGATGCAACCACTCTGGAAAGCAGTTTGGAGATTTCCTCTAAAAACTAGGAATAGAACCACCATTTGACCGAGCTATCCCACTCCTTAGTAGATATCCAAAAGATTTAAAATCAGCATACTACAGTGACACAGCTTCATCAATGTCTACAGCAGCTCAAATCACAATAGCTAAGCTATGGAAACAACCTAGGCGCCGCTCAATAGATGAATGGATAAAGAAAATGTAGTATATGTACACAAGGAAGTATTACTCACCCATAAAGAAGAAGGACTTTATGACATTTGCTGGTAAATGGATGGATGTGGAGGCTTTCACGCTAAATGAAATAAGCCAATCCCAAAAAACTAACGTCAAATGTTCTGATATATGGATGCTAACCCACAACAAGGGGAGTATAGGAAGGGAAGAATAAAAGTTCAGTGAATTAGACAAAGGGGAATGGAGGCAAGGGAGGAGGATAGGAAAAGGAAAGACAGTGGAATGAATCTGACATAATTTTCCTATGTACATGTATGAATATACCATAGTGAATCCCATCATCATGTACATCCATAAGAATGGGGTCCAAATTAGGGTAAGCTATGTTCCATGCTGGTATAATTATATCAAAATGGATTCTACTGTGATACATAACTACAAAGAACCAATAAAAAGTAGATAAAAATATGATTCTTTGATAAGTGGTTGATGATACATAACAGGGGGAGGGGGTAAGGCAAGAATGGAGGAAGAATGGATTGTGCAGAGGAAAATGAGGGGTGGGGAGCGGGCAGGGGGAAGGAAAAATAATGAAATGAGACAAACATCATTACCCTATGTACATGTATGATTACACAAATGGTGTGACTCTACTTCATGTACAACCAGAGAAATGAAAGTTGTACCCCATTTGTGTACAATGAATCAAAAAATAATTAAAAATGAGAACCATCATAAAGTATTATGCTTATTATCATGTTGCAATGATCCTTTGGATAACATCATCAGACTGAAAAACCAATGGTGGGCTTAAGAGTTGTGTGGCACAGGCTATTTTCAGAATGATATAGCTGTTGGTGACTGCTTTATTGCTGTCATGTTGTAAAAATAAAAAAAAAAAATTGTTTGACCTTAATTATTTTCTGAAAACTTTCCAAATAGAAAAGATAGCATATAATTTTGCCAAGTATTTCTGGACATTATGTAAGCAGAGCAGGAAAAAATAAATTTAAACTTAAAAGCAGGATCTGAAAGAAAAGATAATGTCCAATGGAATTACTCTTCAAAGGATTCCATGTGAAAATGCAGTTAATGCCATTGAAAAAGTGTTTATAGCCTGAACTTTATAGGTAGAACTGACATAAAGAACTGATGGTCCACGACTAAGCCCTAGGCCACTGCTCTTTAGACCAAATGGGTTTCAAATGGGGGAGATTTTGCCTCTCAGGGAGCATTTGCCTGGGTATGGAGACATTTTTGGTTGTCATAACTAGAGGTGTATATATGTGTATGTGCTATAGTTGTCCAGTGAGCAGAAGCGAGGGATGCTGCTAAACATTCTTCAATTCACAAAATGAGCTCTCAAAACAAAAAGTTACCTAGCTCAAGAAGTCAACAGTATAGAGGGGAGAAACCCTGATTCTGAGGATGGAAAGAGAAGAATGAAAAAGAACAGTAAAAAGTACAAGGAAGCCAAAGTAAGTTACAGAAGTTGATGGAAGATAATGTGGCCATAAGGAAGGCTTCATAAATTGTGCCTGATGGTCAGTTTCATAAGGTCTCAGATATGCTCTTAGATTCAGGAATGTAGAAGCGGTGGTTGACCATAAAGGAAAGTTTTATTGGGAGTGCTGGGGTTCAAAGCATCTATGGAATACCTTCAGTGAAAAACAGGAGCCAGGAATAGAAACAGTGAGAAAAGATAACTTCTTCAATTTGCTCTAAATAGACAGAAAACTATAACTCAAGTAGGTTTTGAGCCAAACAGGTGTGTCTTTTATTACAAGATGGGAGGACTTTGAACATGTTTGTTTGGTGATGTGTTTGATCCAAGAGAGGATGAGAGGCTGATGGTCAAGAAAGAAGAGGGTAACTGCAAGAGGAAAACAGTGGTTTAAGCAAGAGCTGGTTTCACAAAAGATTAAAGCTTTATCAGGTTTAACTTAATTATACCTGTATCTATATAAGAATTACTTTTCCAGAGTTAATCAGTTGTTCAGCTCCTGTACAAACTACCTCTATTACACACCCATTATAACAAATGACAGATTGTTAGGTGATACCATGAGACAAAGTCTACTTTTCTGTTTTCCTCTAAGATGCAGCTATACCTAATTTCCTATTAAGTGCCTGAACTGCTTTAAGTATTTCTCATGAATAAATATGCATACCAGGAAATTCTATAATAAACTAGACTTCAAAAGTATTTTTACCATATAATCTTTTATTTAAGAATAAGAAGGCCACCTCAGAGGGGAAAAAAACAAAAAACAAAACTCTTTTTGGGCTGGGTTGTGGCTCAGTGGTGGAGCGCTTGCCTAGCGGGTGTAGGGCACTGGGTTCGATTCTCAGCACCATATAAAAAAATAAATAAAATGAAGATGGTGTGTCCATCTACAGTTAAAAATATCTTTAAAAAAAGAGTAAGTATTTACTTAACATAAGAATTAAATTGTGTTTTCTTGAAAGACCTGTAGTTAAATCATCTGAGTTGAAAATAAAGGATTTTGCATTTGCAGTGGGATACAGATGCCAGAGAGTGCATTTTTAGTCTTAACAGAGCTCTTACCATTTGATGGTTAGGTCTCAACAGCTGATGACATATATAGCATGTAAGATAAATTAAGGATAGGAAATAGGAAAAAATCATTAGAAATTAAAGGAAAATAGTAGTAAATACTGCAAAAGGTCTATTTTCCTCTTTCTCTTAAAATAACAACCTGAAATTTCATCTCCTCAATCTACCTTGTATTGCTCATTATTTACCTCCAACTAATTTGGCAAATGATCAGCACCTGCATGGCTTGATGAAAAGGTGAATTTAATCCTTTCTTAAATTTTAATGTGATGGAATAGTGAATGATATATTGTTTAGAAAGGTACGCAAGATCTGACAATTCCAAAATCTCTACTAGAGAAGTCTAACTGGAATTAGACCACTCTGATACTGTTTTGCTTCCCCCCCATCCTACATTTTTTGAATTTTAATTATTTTTGTTTTTATAAATTGGTTTACACTTAAAAGAAGGAAAAAATCATTTATGGTAAAAATTTTCTTTTGACTTTCTATATACTTTGGCAAAACACACAAAACAACTCCCTTATTTGGGGAGGACCTCATTTTAAAAAGTAGTTAGCTAGTTTATAATTTTCATGTCTGACCACCAAGAATGACTGGAGTAGATATCAGTGCTTTGAATTTGTCTTTATTTATTTATTTTTCTTCTGAAGCCTTTGGTTGAAACTCAGAGCAGCAGAATGTAATCAAGTATTGGGATGGGAACTCAGCTACTTTTGAGACCGTTCGGATACTTTCCTTCCTCCATCATCTTAGTTTTCAGCTCTCGCCACATACCAAATTCCTCTTTTCTGTTCTTTCACTGTACTGTCCCTACCCATCTCACACACTCTTATGGTAGTCACGAGGCCTTTTCACGGCATGCAGTCAAAGTAAGTTTTAATTGGAGAGGAATGCTCAATCTGGATTGTTTTTCTCACATTTTCTTGTTACTTTCTTTTCCTTATCTATAATTTTATAGTTTCTTCCTGGAAGAAGTTTCTAGTTAAGATCACAGAATGACTATATCAACTATTTTCAAAAATGTTGTGTACAACAGAACATTGTTAGAATAAGCATGTCCCAGATAACACATTCTGCATGGGTCAACAAAGGAGATCTTTTATAAAAAATTCAGTCATTAATTTTTGGTCACCTCATTTACTGCATACTTAGAATTTTTTTTTTTTTTTTAAACTGATTTCACAGTTAGTTAAACTCATAGAAACAGAAGACAGAATGGTGATTTTCAAAGACTGGGGGCAGGGCAGAAGAGAGAGGAAAGTGGGGAGTAGCTGCTTAATGGGTATGAAGTTTCAGCTCTAGACAGTCTGCTGTGAAATAATGTGAACAAACTGAACATTACTGAACTACACATTTAAAGGTAGGATGGTACAAAAGTACCAAATTATATATTTTAAATTATTTGTCAATTTGAGTTTTACTAAGGTATAAACAGTAAAGTTGTTTTTAAAAAAGACGTCACAGGAGTCTGTTTTTCTAGATGCTATTTAAAAATTTTTTAAATTATATAAAAACTCTTCCAAATAAGCTGGGTTTAGTGGCACGTACCTATAATCCCAGCTACTGGGGAGACTGAGGTCAGAGGACCACAAGTTTGAGGCCAGCCTCAGCAACTTGGTAAGAACTTTTCTCAAGATAAAATAAGAAGGGATGTTATTGATAGGGGAAATGGCTGAGGAAAGTTGCATTCCAAGCTGTGCCATGGTGTGGACCAAAGCAGTGAATGTATAGCTCCTCCATGAGGTAGGTGAAAGAGGGATTTTACTAAAATTTAATAATGGACACTTAACGTGGTTTAGGGACTCAGAAATTTGGGTACCATAAACAAAGAAGAATGAATACACTGGAGTCTATCTGGAGGCCCCACAGATGCTGCTGGTGTGGGTTCACCCCAGAAGGCTGGGGAACACAGTTTGGGTTCAAAAAAATCTGAGATCAAAAATGCTCCCTAATCTTAGCTGATTCAGATTGCATTGTGCACTGGTGCTTGAAAAGGATATTCTGAAACTCAACTGGACCATGGAGAGCTGAGGCAGAAGCCATCTTGGGGCAAACATGCCACCGTGGTGACTGTGGGATCCAGGACATCAGAAAAAAAAAATTCCCCCAAAACACAACCACAATATCCCAGCAGGTGCCTACGGAGGGACTTAGTCTGGGTCTGGTGGAATGTGAGTGAAACAGGTAGGAGTAGACTGGACGGGGGTGGGGGGGTGGATTTGAGTTGGAAGGGGAAGGAGAGCCTGACTTGTTTCTCTTTTGTGTCCAGTGGCTCATGTGATCAGCTGGAGTCTGAGTGGGTGGGGTTAATACGCTCAAGGACTGAGCCTGAGAAGGCTGTGCCCCTGGGCAGGAGTGAGTGAGGGATCAGACTTCTGCCCCATGACTGGAATACTTGGTAGGCGCCGGAGAAGCAGACCTGTATAAGAGATGGGCTAAAGTTTAGTCCTAGGGGGTGGGTCAATCTAGTCTCTCCAAAGAAGGCACAATCCAACAAAGCCCCTGAGGCTTGATTAGAGGCTACCCCACCTGTTAGAACTCCCCTCAAAGAACGCTGCAGAAGCTGTACCCTGGGAGTGCACTGAACCAGTCTGAATGGATAAAATGCCAACTGTCCTAACCCATCCCACCTCATACTGAGAAGGGAAGTGAATCTTATATCAAACGGCTTGATGCCACTACAACTGGCAGCTCGGAGTACAACACAAAAGCAGGAAGGAGTCAACAACCCCACCCCTTGCTCTATAGGTACGTAAATCAAGAATTGGAAAAAAGACTACTGGACATAAGACAGTGTCCACTCAATCTGGTCAACTATTTTGACCATCTCAGAGAAGATGGTTCCTTCATTCTTCAGTAAGAGTTTGTTTTTTTTTAAATTAATTTTTAAAATTTTTTCTGTGTGTTGCGTGTGTGTGTGTGTGTGTGAATTCTGGCTGTAATGATTGGTTCAGGGACATATATACATAGACATATTTGTTTCTTTTTTCTCTCAGTTTTAGAATTGTTTAAAATGAATTGTTTTTTGCTAGCATTGTCTTTTGAAGGTTCAGGTTTTTTTTGGATTATAAAGTTAGGTTTTATATTATTTTCATTAGTTTATTTCTCTAGTTTCTCTCTTGTCTTCTGCTAAGGGCCAAATTCTACTGTTCTCTCTCCCTCTCTCCCAATATGTTGTGTTTTTCATATTTTCTCCTTCTTCCATATAAACACAACTGCTACTTCTCCTCTGTATTCTCTGTTCATTTTTCAAAACTGTAAACTTTTTAAAGTTCCTAACACATTTCCCCCCTAATTAACTGTATTTTTACCATCTTTCAAAACTAATGGTTTATACAACTCCTGCCCCCACCATTAAGGCTAATCATTACTGCTATGGGTGATAGAGTTGACACCTGCTATTTGCTTTAAAGCTAGGTTCATGGTTATTGTTTTTACTGTTTACAACTGCTGAACCCACCATTCTTGTTTACTGGTTACCACCAATAAATTAATGTTGAACATGGAATAGTAAGAATTGGGTATTAACACGGTGTGTTGCTTGTAATGGTGTTACCATAGTTTCTTTTGCCTCATTCTGTGAGGTGCTGGGAACCTACAGGGACACTAAAAGTTCACAAGTTAGAGACTGCTGCTGAACTAAACATTCCCTGACACTACTCCAAATCAAAGAAGTGAGAAGACAAAAGTTCCAAACCAATAAGGGATCTAAGGAGGAACAATCAGAAAGGGAACTCAGGTCCTGCCCTCTGGCATCTACTCATACATAAAAAACAGAGAAAAGTCCCAGAACAAATAAGATAATTACACACAAAAGAGCAAAAAAAAAGAGGTAGGGAACTCTACCTCAGATGATGTATAAGTGCAACACCTCTAAAAATGTGAGAAAACAGGTAAATAAAATCTCCCCCCAAAAACCACAACTTCCCCAAAAATGATCCCACTGGTAGTGAGATAGATGAAAAACCCAGAGAAAGATTATAAAAAAACTAATTCAAAATGTTAAATGAATAGCCATACCACCAAAGTGCTATACAGATTCAATGCAATCTCCATAAAAATTCCAAGGAAGGCCTTCATAGAAATAGAAAAAGTAGTAATGAATTCATCTGGAAAAATAATAGGCCCAGAATAGCCAAAGCAATCCTTAGTGAGAAAAGTGAAGAAGGAGGCATCATAATACCAGACCTTAAATTACACTATAGAGCTATAATAACAAAAACAGCAAGGTTACTGACACTGAAAACAGGCATGAAGACCAATGGAATAGAATAGAAGACACAGGGACAAACCATATAAATACAGTTATTTTATACTAGAGAAAGGTGTGAAAAACATACAATGAAAGAAAAAATAGCTTCTTCAACAAATGGTGCTGGGAAAACTGAAAATCCATATGTAGTAGGAAGAAATTTAACCCCATCTTACCCTGTACAAAACTCAACTCAAAGTGGATCAAAGACCTAGAAATCAGATCAGAAGCCCTGCACATACTAGAAAATGTAGGCACAACATTCCAACATTTTGGCTCAGGAACTGACTTTCTCAACAAGACTCCTAAACGTGCAAGAAGTAAAATCAATGATCAATAAATGAGATAGCATCAAACTAAAAATCTTCACAGCAAAGGAAAAAACTGAGATGTGAAGAGGGGGCCGACAGAATGGGAGAAAATCTTTGCTACCTGCACCTCAGATAGAACATTAATTTCCAGGATATATAAAGAACTCAAAAAACTTAACATCAACAATAACAACAACAAAACCCCCAAATAACTCAATCAATAAATATGCAAAAGATCTGGACAGATACTTCTCAGAAGAAATATGAATGGTCAATAAACATGGAAAAAATGTTCAACGACTCTACTAATTAGGAAAATGCAAATTAAAGTTACACTGAGAATCCATCTCACTCTAGTCAGAATGGCAATTATCAAGAATACAAGTAACAGGGCTGGGGAGATAGCTCAGCTGGTAGAGTGCTTGCTTTGCAAGCACAAGGCCCTGAGTTCAATTCCCAGTACCGCAAAAAAAAAAAAAAAAAAAAAAAAAAAAAAAAAAAAAAAAAAAAAAGAATACAAGTAACAATAAATGTTGCTGAGGATGTGGGGGAAAAGGTACACTCATACGTTGCTGGTGGGAATGCAAATTGGTGCAACCATTATAGAAAGAAGTATGGAGATACCTTAGAAAAGTTGTAATGGAACCATGATTTGACCCTGCTATCCAACTCCTTGGTTTATACTCAAAGGACTTAAAATCAGCATAGTACAGTGACACAGCCATATCAATATTTATAGCAGTTCAATTCACAATAGTGAAGCTATGGAGACAACCTAGGTGCTCTTCAATAGATGAATGGATAAAGAAAATGTGGTATATGTACACAAGGAAGTATTACTCAGCCATAAAGAAGAAGGATTTTATGACATTTGCTGGTAAATGGATAGATCTGGAGAATATCATGATCAGTGAAATAAGCTAATCCCCAAAAGCAAAAGGTCAGTTTTTGCTGATAATTGGAAACTAAACCACAATTGGGGAGAAAGAAGAGAGATTCAGTAGTTTAGACAAAGGGGAATGAAGGGAAGGGAGAGGGGGATAGGAAAAGGAAAGACATTGGAATGAATCTGGCTTAATTTTCCTATATACATATAGGAGTACACCACAATGAATCCCACCATTGTGTACACCCACAAGAATGGAGTCCTAGTTAGAGTAAGATATGTTCCATCCTTCTATAATTACATCAAAATGAATTCTACTGTGATGTACATCACTAAAAAGAACCAATAAAAATAAAATAAAATGTAAAAAAATGTTCAATGAACTAGAAAGAAGATCAAAGGAAGGAATTAAGAGAACAATTACAGGAGATGAAAAGAACACTTTAATAAAGAAATAAAAATAGCAAAAAGAAACTAAGAAGAACTCCTAGATATGAAAGATATAATTAAATAAAAAACTCACTTGAAGGCATCACTAACAGATTAGATTGCATAGCAAATAGAACCTCAGCCCTTGAAGTGAGAACTTCAGGCCGTGAAGACAGGGTATATGATACAAATACAAATTTATTTATTTTTATTTGTAGGGTATATGATCTTGAGTACAAAGAATGCAATAAAGGGAAAAAAAATTACAGAACATGACCAGAGTATACAAGAACTATTGGACAATATTAAAAGACCAACCCTGAGAATCACTGGGACAGAAAAGAATATGGGACATACAAATTTAAGGCATAAAGAACATTTTCAATGAGATAGTTACAGAAAATTTTCTATATATCAGAAATGAAACAGACATCTACAAAGAGGAAGCTTACAGGACCTCAAATAGACCTACTCAAAAGAGAAGCTTACCAAGACATTATCATAATCAATATACCTAACATAGTACATAATGAAAGAATAATAAAAACTGCAAGAGAGAAACATCAGGTCACATTAAGAGGCAAACCAATAAGGGTTTCTTTGGATATCTTGACTCAGACCCTAAAATCAAGGAGGGCCTAGAATGAGATATTCTAAACCCTAGAAAAAAACAACTGCCAGTCAAGGTTACTATACCTAATAAAGCTGAATTTCAAATTTGAGGTGGAAATAAAAACTTTCCATGACAAGAATAAACTAAAAGAATTCATGCGCACTAAGTCAGCATTACAAAGAATACTCAAAGATAAACTGCACACAGAGGGACCAAAAATCAATTCCCAAAGCTCCCAAACACAGGAAGTTCAACAGAAGAATAATTCACTAAATGAGAATCCAGACCAGTCAAAATACAGCAAAAACCCCAAACAGCATGAAACCACAAACACATATCCATACTAATGCCAAATGTTAATGATCTTAACTTCCCAATTAAAAGACAAACATAGCCAGAATGAATCAAAAAACACAATCCAACTATATGTTATTTACAAAAGACTCATCTTAATAGGCAAAGACATCCAAAGCTGAAGGTAAAAGGATGACAAAAAATATTCCATGCATATAGTCCAAGAAAAAAGCAGGAGTAGCTACTGTCATATCTGACAAAGCATATTTCAAACAAAAATTAATCAGAAGAGACAAAGGCCACTACATCCAAGTAAAAGTAACAATCCAACAAGAAGGTATAATGATAGCCAACATTTATTCCCCAAATGCCAACACACCCAATTATATAGAGCATATACTCCATGACATTAAATCCCACATAGACCCTAACACAATAATACTGAGTGACTTCAATACACCCTATCACCAATAGATAGGCCATCAGAATATAAAATCAATAATGAAATCTCCAACCAAAACAACACTATATATCAAATGGACCTAACTGACATCTATAGAATATTCCACACTACAACAGCATAATTTACCTTCTTCTTAGCCGTGCTTGGAACTTTTTCTAAAATAGATCATATTCTAGGCCACGAAGCAAATCTTTGCAAATACAAAACAAACTAACAAATCTATATAATCTATGTATCTTATCAGATCATAATGGAATGAAGCAAAAAATCAACAGCAAGAAAAATAATAGAAATCACATAAACACATAGAGATTGAGTAATACTCTCTAAACAAACAATGGATGTAAGAAGAAATGAGAAAAGAAATTAAGAAATTCTTAGAAATGAATGAGAACAGAGATACCACATATCAGAATCTCTGGGACAGTATGAAAGCAGTTCTAAGAAAAAAATTTATAGCACTGAGTGCCTACATTAAAAAATTAGAGAGATCTCAAATAAATAAGCTTTTTGCTCCACCTCAAGGCCTTACAAAAAGAACTAAGCCTCAAACCAGTACAAGACAAGAAATAATTAAAATCAGAGCTGAAATCAATGAAATTGATAATAAGAAAGCAATGCACAGGATCAAAGCGATGAAGAGTTGGTACTTTGAAAAGATAAATAAGATTGACAAACCCTTAGCCAAACAAAAAGAAAGAGTGCAAAGATGCAAAATAACAAGATCAGAGATGTTTATAGATTTCCTGGGCATACAAAAACACCACATGGAAAACAGGAAGCATCAACATATGAACACTGAACAATGAGACTTGGACCAGACAGAAGTCTCAAAAGATTTTTAGTACAGATATGAAAGAGGGAGCTGGAGCTAAAGGACAGGGGACTCTGGATTCAAACAACAACTGATGATGGTAAGAGGAACTGAGGCAGAGAGGCAAGAGCACCCTAGAGAAGAAATATTAGCAATAATTTAGAACTAGAAAAGATAGCAAGGGGACTTCCACAGTTAAAGAGAGAATTTCTGGGAGAAACAGATCAGGACAGGCCTTCTCCAGTGTAATGATTTGATAATAAAAAGAGCAATTATTACTGCTAAGACTTACCAAGTACTTCTATTTACTGCTATTGTGATTAATGTTTTACATGTCACTTAATTCTCACAGAAAACCTGTAAGGTAAGGGACACACCCATTTTACAGGTGAGGAAACTAAGTTTTAGAGAGGTTAACTATCTCATTCTTTGTCACTTGAATGGTAACTACAGAATCCTATTCTGAATGGTTCCAATGTGTATTTCTTTTCCACTATTTCTAGAAGAGGCAGCAGTGAGTGGCAGATTAATTTTTAGTGCTATATAACTAAGTGGTGTAACTGGTAAGGTGAAGGGGGCATTAGGTTAATGATCGAAGATTAATGATTTATAATTTGAGCTAAAAAAGAACAACTAAAAAAAAAAAAAAAAACAAAAAACCAAAAATTAAGCAGGTGGTAACGAGAAAAAAAACTTTTATACTAAAGGTCAACAATTTATCCTTAAGGTTTTATCTTTTGTATAAAGACTGCTAAAGATTTAATTTTAAAAAGTCACGAAAAGATAGACATGATGGTGTGTACCTGTAGTTCCACCTACTCAGGAGACTGAGGCAGGAGGATCACTTACTTGGGCCTGGGAGTCTGAGGTCAGCCTGGGCAACATATAGTGGGACATTGTCCCTTAAAAACAAACAAAAAAAAGGCACTAAAAAGTAGAAACAAACTTAAATTCCCAAAGTAAGAGAATACATAAAAACATAACAGAGTATTATGTTGCCATCATGTTAATAATATGAAAAATCACAGGTTAGAATGTTAAATAAGGAGAAGCAAATTATGATGATAATGAAAACTGCAAAAATTATAAAAGAATGAAAGGAAATTTGTTAAAACAGGAAGAAATCTGTTTAAAAACAGAAGCAATTATATGTGGATAGAGTTACAACAGGCAATTTGGTTTCTTCTTGTTCTCCCCCTTTTTTTGCTGGTGGTGCTGAAAATTGAACCCAGGGCCTTACACACTCTAGGTAAGTGCTCTACCACTATGCTCCATCCCCATCCCATATTTACCTTCTTTATATTTTTTCCTATATTTCTCAAACTTACCACAATGTATACATATTACTTTAAAACCAGGAAAAACATAGTAATCAGCAAAAAAGATCTCTCTAATTTTCTTTTCATTCAATGACTTCTGCCCCCTGCCCCTTCATCTGTTCAGTTCTACCTTACTACTTAAGGGGAAGTGGGCACTCTCATATATCTTTGGTCTATGGTCCTTGCATAGGTGGTAAGGCTGAGCAGAGGGCACCCAGGCTAACTGCTTTTCCAAAGGTATTAAAGATCATAACGAAGCACACAGGTTCTTAAGTCACAGACTGAGTTGGAATTTTACTCTTGTAATTTGCAAACTCTCTGAGGTTATTAATTTTCTAATATGCAATAAAGTAAAAAATGATTTTTACTCACACAGATCGATTACAATTTAATAAACAAAAGTATGTAATACAATTGGCACAGAGAAAAAATGCAATAGAAGGTAATTATTACTTGGAAAGCGATGCCCTTGCGTTATACAACACGAACTAGACTCATATTTTTATCCAAATCAGGCTAAATATGTCCTCAAAATGAAATGACAAAATATTTATGTTCCTACCCTATAACCTAAAGAGATGTACATAGCAAAGGCCTCTATATTTGAAAGCTACTTTTTTAAAATTTTACTAGCCTATTTTGTTACCTGATCCTTGTCTGTGGTTGGCAAGACTCTAAACTCCATAATTAAGTATGTAAATTACTCTTAAATATTCAGAGCCTAATATAGTAGCACTTGGGAATGTTTTGTCCTCAATAAATATTTGGTAAACAGATAAAATCTTATATTCTTTCAGTTGCAAAGCTTGTTTCTCTGTGTCTCCAAATGTATCTTGTAAGATTCAAGTGTTGTCAATTAAAAAGAGAAAAGAAATGTTATAGATTAGATCTGGAATGTCCCCCACAAAGCTCATGTGTTGAAGTATGATCCCCAATGTTGCAAGGGTTCAGAGGTGGGGTTTTTAGGCAAAGATTGGATCATGAGGGCTCTGAGAGCTGAATGGACTCCTGGGAGGTGGGAAGGAAATAGGATACTGGGAAGGTTTATCTTCCTCTTTCTCTGTTTCTCGGCTGTCATATGCTAGGTAGCTTTCCTTTATCATGTTCCGTTTTTCTGACTAGGAGCCAGTTGACTATGGACTGAATCCTCTGAAACAGTGAGCACAATAAATCTTTCTGTCTCTAAATTGTTCTTGTCAGGTATTTTGGTCACAGAGAGACACAAAACTGACAAACACACCAAAGGAATCCAGTCTACCATAGTACCAACTGTTGTCATTTCCATTCTTCTAACCCATCTAGCTAAGGCAGAAAGAAGGGCCTGGTTCTGCCACAAGCCTCTCAACATAAGCACTCCAATCAGGGCATAGTGGAACAGTACATTGTTTAGTACTCTTTCCTTACTTCACATTTCAGAAAAATGGTCATATTAAATAGTAACTTAATGATATCCTTAGACCTGCCAGTGTGCACTGAAGAGTATGGAGGCACTCTATAAGTAAACAAAGAATTCAAGCAATTAAAATCAAACAACCACTATTTCTCATCTAAAAAACAGGAGCAATCCCTTCTAACAGGATTATTGTAGGGATTAATAGGCATAGGACATATACAGCACTTAGCACAAAAGTAAGGACCAAATAAACGGTACCTGTTATTAGAACACAGTACTGAGGTAAACAGCATGTAGGCGTGTTAACATATATCTTTGTATAAACTAATTTTTGAATAGCAAAACTGTCTAGTAACTTGAGTCTCATTTTACAATTATACTGTATTACTTTTTTAAAATATTGTTTAGTTGTCAATGGACCTTTGTTTTATTTATTTATAGGTGGTGCTGAGAATCAAACCCAGTGTCTCACACATGCTAGGCAAGTGCTTTGCCACTGAGCTACAACCCCAGCTCTATAATGTACTACTTTTATGTTTTAATTTTCATTTGTATGAAATATAAGTGAAAAAGTTAAAATCTTTTATTTTTGTACTTGAATTTAGTATCTGAAATTTTATAATTTAAGTTTAATTTTACCTTTATTTTTCATGACAGAAAATTATTTAAAACTAAACCAAATGAAAATATTGATAAGCATTCTTTAAGACATTATATATTTTACCTGGCCATTTCCAAGCAGAGATATATCTTTCCCCATTAGAAAATAGGATCCAAAAAAGAAAATAAAGGCATGAGTGAAACCCAGGATGGTCCAATAAAGAAATGTTTTAATGCTTAAGAGACGGTTTTTACTAATATCCCTGTAAATTAAAAAAAGGAATATGTTAGGATTCATTTTTTTTTTACCTACTAAACAATTATTACAATTTAATAATTAAAAAAACAAAATGGAGCTTTAATTTAAAATTGTTTGAAAATATTAGCAAAAAAAATAAATATGCTTAAATCTACAAACCACCAGTTCTAGTAACAGCAGACACAGGGGTAATAGCTTAATAGTTCACATAATAAAATTCAATACATTTTCTCAATTGATAAAGAAACATAGAGACATTATACTTCAGTTTAGCTGTGAAAAGCTGATTTATCTGTATTGTATTCTGTTAACACTCAGCCAGCCTGACATTACAGTTTCCTTCAAGTGTGGTCATCTGAGTTGGTTTCTACATTGAAGGTCTTAATTAATAGCATTTTCAGTAACAGTTATTATGAGAAGAACCACCTGTGCTAATCTTGGGTTAAGTGTTAGATAAACTGGGAAATCAAAGTAAGTTATTTCATATTTGGACAACTGGATACTTCTGTAGGTGGTACCTCTGTAGCCTCTCTATAAGAGTTTATGATGGGAACAATCAGCTATCCCTGCCTGGTTCCACAGTTCTTGTAATAACTTGGTTCTGGAAAGCAGGAATAAAGCAGAGAATTGGGATCAATATCCTTTATTTGCATTTTGCATGGATTATCATTCATAAATTTGGCAAGAGTAGGACATAAACTAATTTTTAAGGAATTCTAGAGACTACCGATTACTGAATAACTTCTTTTGTCACAACAAATAGGATATTACTGGTTTGTAACAGTAAGTACAAATTACACAATCACTCAGTGCATTCACGGGATGAAATCACTCATTCTTAAAAACATAGCAAAAATTCAAAATTTCTCTTTGGTATTCAGCAACTGTAAACCATACAATAATTATACTTTCAATACTAAAATATTTTTATTTATTTATTTTTGTGGTGCTGGGGACTGAAGCCAGGGCCTCACATAGCTAAGCAAGTGCTCTACCACTCCCAAGTCCCTTAGTGTATCAATCACCCAGACACTACCTATATATTTGCTTATTTTTAGGTACTTGTTAAGATTACTAAGCATTAAATACAATACTTGTAATCGAAAATGTACGGACATTTAGGGGCTGGGGCTGTAGCTCAGTGGCAGAGCACTTGCCTATCATGTGTGAGGCACTGGGCTTGATCCTCAGCACCACATAAAACTAAACAAATAAAGGCATTCTTTCCATCGACAACTAAAAAAAAAAAAAAAAAAAAAAAAAAAAGAAAAGAAAAGAAATGTATGGACATTTAAATGCTGGAAAATACTTACCGATAGAGGGTGGGCTTGTTCTGTAATACATGAGGGTCTATATGCTGTTCCAAAAGACTATATATCAGAATAGGTAGGGAAGTAAAACAAATATTGTATAAAGTCAGGTACACGCTGTCATACAGTGTCTAGAAAGAAAAAGGTAGAAATTTTGAGATTCTAAATTATGTATTTCTATTATATTTTTGCATAACAAAGAGAATAAGCATAAAACTACAGTTTTTCAATTTACAACAAAACCTACTTTAATAATTCCAATTTGTTTTTTATATGGACATTAACATAGTATTCCTAGATTTAAATTCTGTGTGGGAACTGGAATATTTTGCTGTGTCAGTTATTTCTGGAATTATAGTGGACTGAATCTATATTTCAAGATTCTCTACAACTTGGTCACTGTGATATAGTTTTAAAACAATTCTATATGCATCCTAGGCTTCTTACTGTCTCTTTGGTATGCCAATATACAGTTTTGTTTTCATGGCTTGCTCTCCCCATCTATATCCTATGCTCTCTTTAGGACACTGAATAAGACTCAGTTTCTTCCATGAAACTTTTCAGTGACCCAAGTCCTTGGTGACAGTGTTTTCTAAAGAGTCACAGGTGCCACTGTTGGTTCTAACAGCTTAGCACTGTGCCTATGCTTTTTACATTGTTTTATTGCTATTAATCTGTCTCCCATATTATACCATAAACTCCCTGAACATGTAATCAAAAAAGGTCAGGTCCCCTTACCATATGGTTTTATAGCAGTCTTTATTTCATTCAGGTAAACTGTTATTGATAGCCTACCTGAGTAGATATTTGGAATTTAGAGTTCAGGTTCTTTACAGAGTTGAACATAGCAATTAAGGAAGAACAACCCATGAAAAGAAAAACTAATGACTTAAGATAATTAAGCTCTTATGTTTTTCAATAATTTAGGATCAATGTCTTGCTCAATTTGATAAAGTATGGTATATGAAAAGGGTGCTCAATTAGTCAGAAGCAGTAGGTCTAAGTCACAGTTTAGTCACGAACCTAGCTATGCAATTTTGGGCCAACAAGTTAATCTTCCTTTTCTGTAAAATAATATAGTAAATCAGGAATGGTAAATATGTGACATGTGGACAACCAAAGACCCACCCTGTGCCCATTACAGTCATACTAAAAAAATTACAGCATTTTTCCCTTTAAATCTTAAGCTTCAGAAACCCCCTTAACATAGCATTCCAGGTGCTTCTATCAATTATTTAGTTAGCTTCTGTGGTGAAACCTGTATGTCATCCCTGGACTAAACGCTAAAGTTCATAAAAAAATTGTGAGTCAAGGGCTGCGGCTATAGCTCAGTGGCAGAGTGGTTGCCTAGCACGTGTGAGGCACTGGGTTTGATCCTTAGTACCACATAAAAATGAAACGAATAAAATAAAGGCATGCTGTCCATTTACAACTATAAAAACAATTAAAAGAATTGTGAGTCAAAAATTAAGACAAAGTCAACCTCTAATAGTTATTTGGTCTGGCTTCATATGGCTCCTATAGAAATATCACAAAATAACTGAAACAAATTATCAAAATTCTCCCATAAGCTGTTTAGAGTTAATATCAATAAGCATCTAGAATTATAATACATTTTGGTATCAACGTTCACCTAAATGTTATGAGTTATGTGCTAATTGCTAATCAGAAAAGTTTTGTCTAGTTACTTGCAGGACAAGAAAAATGAAAGAAAACCATCCATAATTAAAATAAAATTTGGTAACAACATTACTTTTGAACTAAAAAGCAGAATAAATATTATGAATGTTATGCTGACTAAGCATACTACTCAGAGAAGCACTTTGTATAGTTACCTGCAAGACTTAGAAAAATGAAAAAGTCTTTCTAAATGTCTATCAAAATTTAAACACCTATATTCTTATTATAAAAGGACAAAATACAAGCTTCTATTTACTTACTTGTTGAGAAAATAAACAGTAGAACTGATATAAAAACTGGGGTGTGATAAAGCACACATTCTGAAAAAAAAAAGATTAAATAGAAAGCAATTAAAATACTTTGGACTTTCTAAATATGTTAAAGGGTCCAGAAACACAATCTCAGTTAATATGGTAACCTGAGGATTTTTTTCATAAGGACGTGTTCATATAAAATGGGAAAGTAGGATTCTCATCTATTAAACAATGTCTAAAAGCATTTGAAGGAGCAGTGCAGATAGGAGAATGAAAATATCTCCTGTCACTGCCAAGTAATACCATTATTTTGAATTTACAATCTTCCAACTCTCATTTAATACATTTCATATACAGTACAATAGCAAGATTTATTTAAAATTTCAGGCCATGATAGCTTTACAATGCAAAAATATTGAAAGCGCACAATAAACAGAACTATGGAAACATCTATCTCAATCTATTCTCATATTATAAATAAAAGCAAGAATAATAAGTTAGAATAAAATTGCCACATAATCTTATAGTAATATATATAATCTATTTATGTTCTTTCCCTGGCTTGTAGCTATTATTATAGGAAAATCTGCAATACAGGACACTCTGGCATATTAAATGTTTTAGTAGCAGATTCATTTAACATGATCTCTACTGATTCCCACCTTTCCCAAAAGTGTCTAGAGACAGAACAGTATTTCAACATTTTTATTTGTAATCCTAAGTCTTTCATTTTATGCATAAAAAAACCCTGTACTGAGAAGCTTACCACCTCACTAGTCTACTAACAGGTCATCGATGGCAACAAAACAAAACAAACTTAACCTTTGTTTGAAATCATTATGTTGGAGTTAAATTAAAACTTATGGACTCAAGATGAAATAACCTTAAATATATCAAATTTATTGTAGCCTAATTTGCACAGAATAAAACATCAATTTAAGTGCAAGTTTTGATGTATTTTGACAAATTTATACACCACCAACATCACCATAAAATTAGAGAACTCTTCCATCAATCCCAAAAGTTCTCTTACATTCTTTTCCAGTCAATTCTAACACCTGTACTCTTGTTCCCAGGCAACCGCTAATTTGTATTCTCTCAGTACAGATTAATTACAAAAGTATTGTTTTTATTTACAGATACTATTTTTAAGAATAATTTGTATGGTTATAACATTCCTTAAGTTGAAATTTCAAATTACTGTATCAATAATTGATTCTAAAAATCCACATGAAACTCACCTTATAAAAAAAATACTGTACAAGGGTAGCTATTCTAATATAATAAAAATGACCATGAACAAAAAGTAATTTGGAGAGGAATTTAAATCTAGCTATTGCATAGTCACTGTTTCTTGCAGCCTGTCTTCCTTCTTTACCCATGATTCCTGTAATAAAAAAGACAAAAAGGAATGTCCACTGATAACCCATAAATGTAATTTTCATGAAATATCTATAAATATCGTAAATATTTATAGTAGTCAAACCTGCACTTAGAAAACACTAAATCCTAATATACAGCAATTGACAGTAGTCCAAAAGGTGGTTCTACTTAAATATGTCATTTAATATAAAGCTATAATATATACGAGCCAGCCATGCAACACCAATATTCAAAGAATTACAATATAATAAAAAAAAGACAATTAATATAAAAATAATATTGACAGTTCAGGATCTAGCAGGAGCATTCATTATTACACTGATAAGCACAAAGTACTAGGTAATAAACATTTAGTAGACAACTTGTCTTTATTAGTTCCAGTGAATACAAAAAAGTTAAAATTGAATAACTTGAACCTAGTAAAAAATAAGCATATTTAAGTACTTCAAAACTGTCATGCATAAGTTAAAATGTGTTTTTTAAAAGAAAAAAGTACTGTAAAATAAATAAATTGAAAAAAAAAAAGTATGATCCAAAATCAGTGCATCATTTTATCTGGAAAATGAGTACTTTTTTAGGTGACAATAATCCTTTAGGTTTCAAAAGAACAAACATTGCCATGTTTGTGTTTTTCCACCAAAAGCAACTTTTAAAAGTAATTTTTCAAAATTAAACTTTAAATTTTTGTCATGAAAGAATCAAAATGTATAGGCAGAGAAAAAAATCTATATTCACAACATCTAGGAAAAAACCCAGATTTCAGTTTACATCCTCTTGGAATTTTTCTTTCTGTATTTTGCATGTATGTGTAGGTGCCATTTAGTATATATAAAAATGTGTACAAAAATTAGAGTATTTGTTTTGTAACCTGCTTTTGTTACTTAATAGGTATGAATATTATTGATAATATATTTATCATTACAACATGTTCAATTATTTTCTTAGAAGAAATTCCTGGGTGCATCATTGATCAAGAGGCATAGAATTAAACTTCTGTCACACATAATAATGCAGGGTATACCGATTTACACTCTCACTAAAGTTGTAAAAAATCATTTGTTAATCTGTATCTTTGTCAACTTCAGATATATCAATCTTTGTAATTGTTGTCAATCTGACAGGCAATTTTAACTTATGTTACATTGATTGTTATAGAACCAGAATACTTTTTTCATACATTTTGTATTCATCTTAGATTTCTTATTTGGAACTCATATCCTTCCACACATATCTACTATAGTGTATTTCTTATTCTTGTTAATCTGTTAAGACTTCACATATTTAGAAGTATTAAGACTTGGTCATCTATTTTACAAGCATTCCTTACTAGTTTGTTACTGAAATTTGTTTTGGGGGAGTTTTTACCCTTGCTACACATAAATCTCTCTATAACAAGGAACTTCTCTCAAGTTCCTTGCTTTGGTGTTGTACTTAACAGAACTTTCCACACCTCAAATAATAGGACCATCATTACATTTTCAATTACTTTTTATGATGATGAAAAATTATTTAAATCCTTACTTCATATGGAATTTCTTTTTTTCTTCTTTCCTAAATAATTAACCAGTTTAATCAACACTTTTTATTGAATAATGTTTTCTTACTTATTTGAAACATCTCCTTTGTCATATATTAAGCAAAATTTTTATGCTTTAATGTATGATATATGAAATTATCAAATTAATACAGAGATTTATGGGGAAAAACAATGTACAAACTAGAAAGAAAATTAAAATTTCAAAACGAACAGTTAATTATCCCAAAGAGTAAGGAGTTGATTTGAGGAATAAATTGGAAATAACAGACTTGATAGCTAACTGTCATAGGCCATAATGAAGACTATTACAGAATGAGGGTTAGCCTAACTCTCAAATTTTATCCTTTGACAACAACAAAAAAATCCATGACCATACTTTTATCTTTGACTCTGTATTTATAAAATAAAATGACAGAGGAAGACAGGATATGTTAAAAAAGAAAATAATTAATAAATTATTACTAATACTATGGTATTAATATTGTAAACTCAAAGTCTGGCAAGAGCAGATATTAGAATAAAGGTATTAAAATCACACAATTGTTTGAGATTTTATTCTTTTACTATTGTTTAGTATTATTTCTCATCTTTAAAATTGTCTTTGTATGTGTTGCAGAATCTTTAGTTTCACCAAAAATCACAGTAATTCTAAAATAAGAATTTTAAACCATAAGGACAACTATAAATTTATGATTATAAATTTATAAATCATAAATTTATAAATCATAAATTTATGGATCAAATAATTAAAAAGTATTTTACAAAGTGTGAGATGGCATGAAAAAATATATTTTTACTGTGAAGGAAAATTGGCAAAGATACAATTCACTAATGTAGTATTTATTTCCTTTAAAATTTAGAACTAAAATATCCTAAATATTTTAAAATATCCTAAACTAAATAGTGTGCCTAATTATAATCATTTCTGATCGGGATACACTGGATATACTACAATGTTGCACTTAGTTTTCATTTACATATTTGATATTGTACTTTAATTTACAAAAGGAAAATCTGAAACCACCAAATAATTACAGCAACTTTGAAATTCAGGAAAAAAGTCAATCACCTATGCCAACATGTGCTTCTTGTATCATGCTTACATCATTAGCACCATCACCAACAGCCAATGTTATAGGTTTCTCAGGTGAGATTTTTATTAGTCTTATTACCTGGAAGACATACAATGAATTAGTTCTTTATGATAAAATTTTTTATTTTCTTGCATGTGTGAATGTCATTTATCTGAAATGACTGTAATAAGGACACTATTGAAAAAATATTTAATTTTATATTAGATAATATTATGCACTGGGGTTCATTTTTTTGAGGAATGCCTCCATTAAGGTTTCAGGAATGTCTTTCAGAAATGTCATGACAAAACAGGGTATTATATTTGAATTTTATGATAATGAGAAAGAATTTTAAAAATATATCTTAAATTTTCAAAAAGTAAGAACTATTATGTAAAAAATAAAATTATCAAAATATAACTTCACTTAACTGATTTGTCAGACAAAATTTTTTTCTCATTCTTTTATTTGCTATAGAGGAACAATTGTTTTCTTTTTTAATAAGCAAAATATGAAATTTGCAAAAAGCAATTAATATTAAATTCAGATTTCTCTGAACCTAGGCAAGCTAAGCATGGTGGGGCACACCTGTAATCTCAGCAACTCAGGCAGCTGAGGTTGGAGGATCACAAGTTCAAGACCAGTCTCATCAACTTAGTAAGGCCCTAAGCAACTTAGTGAGACCACTTTGCATGCACAAGGCCCTGGGTTCAATACCCAGTACTACCAAAAAAAAAAAAAAAAAAAAAGAATAAATAAGACCCAAGAACCTAGGCATTAGTCTGTTTGGTCTCCAGTTTCAGTATCCACACATGGGTTGTGTTGTTTTGATCTGAAATGTCCACCAAAGTCTCATGTGTTGAAGGTTTGGTTCCTAATGAACCAATGTTCAGAGGTGTTTTTTAGAAAATGATTGCATCATGAAGACTCTAATCTCATCAGTGGATTAATCTATTATGGGACTCATAATTCAAATGGACTGCTGGGAAGTGGTGGAAATGGGTGGAGGTGGGACCTAGTTGATGGGGAGGGGTGTCTTTCAGTATATGCTCTTGGGGGACTATATCTTGTCCCCAGCCTTTCCATCTCCCGCTTCCTGTCATAAGCTGAGCAGCTTTCATATGCCACGTCCTTTAACTATGGAAGTTCTGCCTTGCCTCATGCCCAAAGCAATAATCACAGACTGAAGTTTTTAAACAGCCAAAATAAACCCTGCTTCAAGGTGATTTTCTCAGGTGTTCTGTCATAGTAACAAAAAACTGACTAACACACTAGGAAATATGAAATGGGCACTATAACAAAATTCCTTGAAGCCAAAAAATTGAATTATCTAATTTATTAAGATTTATATGTGAAGCAATTGGTATTTAAATGTGTACTACAAGAGACATTTGTGAAAAATACAGCTTAACACCTCAAATTCCCAATATGGAATTACAAAAAATATTTGCATAGGCTTTCACTTGAATCACAGGTAGCTAAAAAATAAATATTTCTTATATATAATAGCTATGTATTACAAGTTAATTGGCTTTTAAAATTTTTACTAAAGTCCTATTTATCACTTGATAGTCACTTTTAACAAAGAATTATCCTTCAGGAGAACACAAAAATAAGCAGAGATCAACAGAACCATCTGAAAGTGCAGATGACTTCAAGACTCCCAGGCTCTTTAAGTATTTGTTCAATGTTAATTATCACAGTTCAAATTTATGTTTGGCAAGATCACAAACTGCCATCTAGTACAGATTTTCTGGGTCACTATGAATACTTAAAACTTCAATATTTACTCTGAGAATCCTAAAAGTTTAAGTAAATGATTAAAATTTATAATATGGGAAGAGACTGACTCTTAGAAAGATTCATATACTACAAACCACCGGATGGAAAATATTTAGGCATTAACCTTAATATTTTTAGATCTAATATCTTTATGGAACTTGTAAAATATACATACTTTTGCTTTCTGCAGTGGTGCCATACGACAGCATAATACAGCTGAACAATTTCTGCAAACTTCCATAAATAGTTTTTCATGTTCCCTGAGTGCAAGAGATAGGCTGGTCCCATCTACTACAAGCCCATGCTGAATCACATGATCCTCTGTAATTCTGAAAGAGAGAATAATTATATCCTCTTTAAAACACGCATAGAACAAAAATTCTTACTTTAAATTGGAGAGTTCAACCACAGACTTAACTGATATAAGACTGATAAGCCAGGCAACAAACTCAGTTGTATTATCTGAATATTAAAAATTAAGTAGAACTGAAAGCCAACAACATGATGAATAAAATAAATGATATTCAATTTTACAAAGAACTGATACATAAATATGGTATCAATAATAAAATGTGAACTGTAACATAATCTGAGGATATTTTTTGAAACTTAAGAAAATTCTTACAAAAACAGAAGCATTGTTACATAAATTAAGTAAATCCTAATTTAAAAAGGTTAAATAAAATCAAGACTACCTAGGAAAACCCATGTACTATAGTCAATATGTGTAAGCAGGAAAGAAAGAAATGAAGCAATTAGAAATGTCTTCTGATACTAATTCCTATAACTGGATTGTAATGCCAGATATTACTATGGTGGAATAAGAATAACAACCTACTTGTGGGGCTACACTAAACAAATGTTACTCAAAGTATGGTCTGCTTACTAGCAGTTGGTTAAACTATTTGTTGCCGGGAAGAGATAAAGAGCATCCACCAGTAAGTAACCAACCATATCACTAAACATACTATTTTGTACAACTGTTTTCCCCCAATCCATCTTTGGTAATTAGACTTTCTCCTCTTTTTTTTTTTTCCTCATAATACTGGGGATTGAGCCTAGGCATGCTCTACCACTGAGCTATATCCCCAACCCTTTTCATTTTTCATTTTGAGACAAGGTCTTGCTAGTTACCCAGGCTGACCTTGATCTTGCAATCCTCCTGCCTCAGCCTCAACAGATGGGATTACAGGTATGCACCATTGCAGACAGCAGTTATAGGAGTTTCTTGATAAAGTAGTACACAGATTTACCTCTGGTGCAAGTTCCTTTATGTTGTGAAAACTAGCACTCATGGTAACTCTGTGCTATATACACCACGAAGAAAATACTACAAATTCACAAGATGCTTCTGAGAAATATCCCTCATTTTAAAATGAAAAATAAGAATAATAATAAATGAGCAACAAGCTACAAAAGCTAAACATAACTGAGATTTTAGTCTTAACATAGAAAAAATCTTCCCTAAGTTAAAAGGATGCCTTTTGTATTTTGCCTAATCATTATTGTGCTGTACTTCACTTAAGCAATATAGTCCACACCATGAAAAATTTAAAAATGTCTATTTTTTTTCCTTTACTTAATCTCCAATAACCAAACTCAATATCTATGCTGACTGATTTTCTTCCCTATTTAGAAACCTGGACTGTGGCTGACATCTTCCACCTGTTCTAAGCATGGTCTGAACAACATGCCTCATAAGCAGTAGCAGCCAAGAGTGGGACAGATGAGATCAGTTTTCCTAGGGAACCTTCTGAAGGAACACTAAATTCAATATTCCTCTAGGCAGGCTTGATAAATCTATGGGACAATATTTAAGAAATATGGAAAAATACCTAAGTTCTGGCACACAAGAGGCAGCATCGCTTATCTTGGTGGCCTCATATGTCACCACTCCCTCATTCTTTGACCACACTTTACTAGCATGAACCCCGACCCCCAGCTCTGGACCTAGCATCCACAACACCCTTTGCTTTTTTTTTTAAATTTTTACAGAATGCATTTTTTTTTTTTTTTATTGTAAACAAATGGGATACATGTTGTTTCTCTGTTTGTACATGGCGTAAAGGCATACCATTTGTGTAATCATAAATTTACATAGAGCAATGTTGTTTGATTCATTCTGTTATTTTTTTCCCTTCCCCCCACCCCTCCCACCCCTCTTTACCCTCTATACAGTAGTTCCTTCCTCCATACTTGCCCCCCTCCCTAACCCTAACTCTAACCCTTCCCTCCCTCCCATTATGTGTCAACCTCCACTTATTAGCGATATCATTCGTCCTTTGGCTTTTTGAGATTGGCTTATCTCACTTAGCATGATATTCTCCAATTTCATCCATTTGCCTGCAAATGTCATAATTTTATCATTCTTTATGGCTGAGTAATATTCCATAGTATATATATACCACATTTTCTTTATCCACTCATCAATTGAAGGGCATCTAGGTTGGTTCCACAGTCTGGCTATTGTGAATTGAGCAGCTATGAACATTGATGTGGCTGTATTTCTGTAGTATGCAGATTTTAAGTCCTTTGGGTATAGGCCAAGGAGTGGGATAGCTGGGTCAAATGGTGGTTCCATTCCAAGTTTTCTAAGGAATCTCCACACTGCTTTCCATAGTGGCTGCACTAATTTGCAGTCCCACCAGCAGTGTATGAGTGTACCTTTCTCCCCACATCCTCGCCAACACCTGTTGTTGCTCGTATTCTTGATAATCGCCATTCTAATTGGGGTGAGATGGAATCTTAGGGTGGTTTTGATTTGCATTTCTCTTATTACTAGAGATGTTGAACATTTTTCCATATGTTTGTTGATTGCTTGTAGATCTTCTTCTGTGAAGTGTCTATTCATTTCCTTAGCCCATTTGTTGACTGGACTGTTTGAATTCTTGGAGTAGAGTTTTTTGAGTTCTTTATAGATTCTGGAGATTAGTGCTCTATCTGAAGTATGATTGGCAAAGATATTCTCCCACTCTGTAGGCTCTTTCTTCGCATTGCTGATAGTTTCCTTTGCTGAGAGAAAGCTTTTTAGTTTGAATCTATCCCAGTGGTTGATTCTAGCTTTTATTTCTTGTGCTATGGGAGTCCTGTTAAGGAAGTCTGGTCCTAGACCAACAAGGTGAAGATTTGGACCTACTTTTTCTTCTATAATCTGCAGGGTCTCTGGTCTGATTCCGAGGTCCTTAATCCATTTTGAGTTTAGTTTCGTGCATGGTGAGAGATATGGGTTTAGTTTCATTCTGTTGCATATGGATTTCCAATTCTCCCAGCACCATTTGTTGAAGAGGCTATCTTTTCTCCATTGCATATTTTTGGCCCCTTTGTCTAGTATGAGAAAATTGTATTTATTTGGGTTTGTGTCCGTGTCCTCTATTCTGTACCATTGATCTACCTTTCTATTTTGGTACCAATACCATGCCGTTTTTGTTACTATTGCTTTGTAGTAGAGTTGAAGATCTGGTATTGCAATACCCCCTGTTTCACTCTTCCTGCTAAGGATTGCTTTAGCTATTCTGGGTTTCTTATTCTTCCAGATGAATTTCATAATTGCCTGCTCTATTTCTGTAAGGTACGTCATTGGGATTTTAATTGGAATTGCATTGAATTTGTATAGCACTTTAGGTAGTATGGCCATTTTGACAATATTAATTCTTCCTATCCAAGAACATGGGAGATCTTTCCATCTTCTAAGGTGTTCTTTAATTTCTTTCTTTAGTGTTGTATAGTTCTCATTGTAGAGGTCTTTCACCTCTTTTGTGAGATTGATTCCCAAGTATTTTATTTTTTTCGAGGCTATTGTGAATGGGGTAGTTTTCCTAATTTCTCTTTCTGAAGATTCATCACTTATGTATAAAAATGCGTTGGATTTATGGGCATTGATCTTGTAACCTGCTACTTTACTGAAATCACTTATGAGTTCTAAGAGTTTTCTGGTGGAATTTCCAGGTTCCTCTAAATATATAATCATGTCATCAGCGAACAGGGATAGTTTGAGTTCTTCTTTTCCAATTCGTATCCCTTTAATTTCTTTGGTTTGTCTAATTGCTCTGGCCAGAGTCTCAAGAACGATGTTGAATAGAAGTGGTGAAAGAGGGCATCCCTGCCTTGTTCCAGTTTTTAGGGGGAATGCTTTCAGTTTTTCACCATTTAGAATGATATTAGCCATGGGCTTAGCATAAATGGCCTTTACAATGTTAAGGAATGTTCCCACTATCCCTATTTTTTCTAGTGTTTTGAGCATGAAGGGGTGCTGTATTTTATCAAATGCTTTTTCTGCATCTATTGAAATAATCATGTGATTCTTGACTTTAAGTCTATTAATATGGTGAATTACGTTTATTGATTTCCTGATGTTGAACCAACCTTGCATCCCTGGGATGAAACCCACTTGATCATGGTGCACTATCTTTTTAATATGTTTTTGTATGCGATTTGCTAAAATTTTGTTGAGAATTTTTGCGTCGATGTTCATTAAGGATATTGGTCTGAAATTTTCTTTCCTTGATGAGTCTCTGTCTGGTTTAGGTATCAGTGTGATATTGGCTTCATAGAATGAGTTTGGGAGGGTTCCCTCCTCTTCTATTTTATGGAATACTTTGAGAAGTATTGGAATGAGCTCTTCCTTAAAGGTTTTGTAGAACTCGGCTGAGAACCCATCTGGTCCCGGACTTTTCTTTGTTGGTAGGCTTTTGATGACTTCTTCTATTTCAGTACTTGAAATTGGTCTATTTAAATTGTTTATGTCCTCCTCATTCAGTTTAGGCAATTCATATGTCTCTAGAAACCTGTTGATGTCTTCGAAATTTTCTATTTTGTTGGAGTATAGATTTTCAAAATAGCTTCTAATTATGTTTTGTATTTCCAACCTGTCTGTTGTGATATTTCCTTGTTCATTCCGAATTTTAGTGATTTGGGTTTTCTCTCGTCTTCTCTTTGTTAGTGTGGCTAAAGGTTTATCAATTTTGTTTATTTTTTCGAAGAACCAACTATTTATTTTGTCAATTTTTTGTATTGTTTCTTTTGTTTCAATTTCATTGATTTCAGCTCTGAGTTTAACTATTTCCTGTCTTCTACTACTTTTGGTGCTGTTCTGTTCTTCTTTTTCTAAGGCTTTGAGCTGTAGTGTTAGGTTGTTTATTTGTTGAGTTTTACTTCTTTTATTAAATGCGCTCCATGAAATAAATTTCCCTCTAAGTACTGCTTTCATAGTGTCCCAGAGATTTTGATATGATGTTTCTTTGTTCTCATTTACCTCTAAGAATTTTTTAATTTCCTTCCTAATATCTTCTGTTATCCATTCATCATATAATAGCATATTGTTTATTCTCCAGATGTTGGAATAGTTTCTGTGTTTTACTCTTTCATTTATTTCTAACTTCAACCCATTATGATCTGATAGAATACATGCTAGTGTCTCTATCTTCTTGTATTTGCTAACATTAGCTTTGTGGCATAATATATGGTCTATTTTAGAGAAGGATCCATGTGCTGCTGAGAAGAAAGTGTATTCACTCTTGGTTGGATGGAATATTCTATAAATGTCCGTTAAGTCTAAATTATTGATTGTGTTGTTGAGATCTATGGTTTCTTTGCTCAATTTTTGTCTGGAAGATCTGTCCAGTGGTGAGAGAGGCGTGTTAAAATCACCTAGTATTATTGTGTTGTGGTCTATTTGATTTCTGAAATTGAGAAGGATTTGTTTGACATACATAGATGAGCCACTGTTTGGGGCATAGATGTTTATGATTGTTATATCTTGCTGATTTATGCTTCCCTTAAGCAGTATGAAATGACCTTCTTTATCCCTTCTGACTAACTTTGGCTTGAAGTCCACATTATCGGAAATGAGGATGGATACTCCAGCTTTTTTGCTGAGTCCATGTGCATGGTATGTTTTTCCCCATCCTTTCACCTTTAATCTATGGGTATCTTTTTCTATGAGGTGAGTCTCTTGCAGGCAACATATTGTTGGATCTTTCTTTTTAATCCAATCTGCCAGTCTATGTCTTTTGATTGATGAATTCAGGCCATTAACATTCAGGGTTATTATAGAGAAATGATTTGGTTTCCCGGTCATTTGGTTCATTTTTAAAATTTTGTTTATTTATTTGTTTGACACAACTTGTTTCCTCCTTTATTTGACAATTCCTTTAGGATAATTCCTCCCTTTGCTGATTTGCTTCTTTGTTTTTCATCTCTTCCTCATGGAATATTTTGTTGAGAATGTTCTGTAATGCTGGCTTTCTTTTTGTAAATTCTTTTAGCTTTTGTTTATCATGGAAGGATTTTATTTCATCGTCAAATTTGAAGGTAAGTTTTGCTGGGTATAAGATTCTTGGTTGGCATCCATTTTCTTTCAGTGCTTGAAAAATGTTGTTCCAGGCCCTTCTAGCTTTTAGGGTCTGGATTGAAAAATCTGCTGATATGCGTATTGGTTTCCCCCTGAATGTAATTTGGTTCTTTTCTCTCACAGCCTTTAAAATTCTGTCTTTATTTTGTATGTTAGGTATTTTCATTATAATGTGCCTTGGTGTGGGTCTGTTGTAATTTTGTGTATTTGGAGTCCTGTAAGCCTCTTGAACTTGATTTTCCATTTCATTCTTCAGATTTGGGAAATTTTCTGATATTATTTCATTGAATAGGTTGTTCATTCCTTTGGCTTGTTTCTCTAGGCCTTCCTCAATCCCAATAATTCTTAAATTTGGCCTTTTCATGATATCCCATAGTTCTTGTAGATTCTGTTCATGATTTCTTACCATCTTCTCTGTTTGTTCAGCTTTGTTTTCAAGGTTAAATATTTTGTCTTCAATGTCTGAGGTTCTGTCTTCCAGGTGTTCTATCCTATTGGATATGCTTTCTATGGAGTTCTTAATTTGGTTTATTGTTTCCTTCATGTCAAGGATTTCTGTTTGGTTTTTTTTCAATATCTCTAACTCTTTATTGAAATGATCTTTTGCTTCCTGTATTTGCTCTTTTAACTGTCGATTGGTGCGATCAATTAATGCTTGCATTTGCTCTTTCATCTCATCATTCAATGCTTGCATTTGCTCTTTCATCTCCTCGTTTGCTTCTCTGATCATTTTAATTATGTACATTCTGAACTCCTTTTCTGTCATTTCTTCTGCCATGCTGTCATTGGGTTTTATTGATGTAACATCTAGATTTGTTTGCAGCATTTTCTTTCCTTGTTTTCTCATGTTGTTCAGATATCAGTGGACCGCTGAGATGTTGCAGATTTCCTCTGTTGATTTACAATGACCCTGAAGATTTCTATATATATCCCCTCTTAGCCTTCAGTAGGCTGAAGTCTTGGAGGAGGTTGATAATGCGGTGCTCCACAAGGAAGCTGCCTCTCTAAGAGTGGTGGCCTCCAGGTGGGGTATATTCCCTGCTAGTGGGCAGAGGTGCCTCCACTTTTTGACCAATGGTCATCCAAAGGGGACCTAGGCTGTGGGCTGAGGCAAGGCCTGTTTGGGCCTAAGTCTCTGGTTTTACCGTCCTTGTGGGAAACCTCACCCAGCAGGGAAGACTCACCCGGTGGGGAGGTCTCGCTGGTCAGTTTCCTCCTAGAGGTTCCCCTCAATTTACAGCTACTGCCTGGGCTGGGCTGCCTTCCTCTGCAAAGTTTCCAGGGGCCCGGCCCTACCTCCTGGGCCTGGGAGCCTCACCCTTCTCAGATGAATCTCCTTAGGCTGCCCCTCCTCAGAGAATTTGCCCATAGGCCTGGAACCTTCGCTCCGCCCTAAGCCTGTCTCTGTGCGGCTCTTCCACCCAGAAGCCTCCTAGATCCTGGGACCCTGTTCTGCACCTAATCGCCTGGCTGCGTGGCCCCTCCTCTGAGCAGCCACCTGTGGCCCCGAACAATCGCTCTGAGTCCCAGAGACCCGCCACAGGCCTCTTCCTCCAGACAGCCGCCCAGTATGCCGGTGCGGTCACTAGGAGTCCAAGAAACTCACTTCGTGCCTCCTCCTCCCACCAACCACCCGTAGCCCGGGGCAATCACTCACTCCGAGTCGAAGTGACCCTCCCCGTTCCTCCTCCTTCTCCAGCTAACCCCCCGGGTGTTCAGGAGCAGTCCCTCTGAGTGGCTCTGAATCCACGTGACCCGCTGCACGGGTCCTCTGGGCAACCGCCCGGAGCTCTGGTGTGGTCCCTCAAGACCAAGCGTCCCACCACGCTTCTCCTCCAGGCAGCCCCCCTGTGTTCAGGAGCTGTCACTTTAAGACCAAACAACTCACCACTCGCCTTCTCCTCTGAGCAGCCGCCTGGAGCGTTAATGCAGTCACTGCGAGTCCAAAGGACCCGCCGCGCTCCTTCTCCTCCTTCTCCTACTCCTCCGGGCAGGCCCCGAATCCAAGCGGCCGCTCCTCTTCCTCCTTGTCCTCAGGGCAGGCCCCGGTGTTCAGAAGCGTCGTTCTGATTCCAAACAGCTCGTCGCGCGGCTTCTCCTTTGGCAACTGCCTGCAGCTCTGGCACAGTCTCTCCGAATCCAAGTGGCCACGCTCCTCTCCTCCTCCTCAGGGCAGGCCCCGGTGTCCTGAGTCCACACAGTTCTCCCCGCCACTCCTCCCCCGGGCAGCCGCCGGAGCCCCAGTGGCTGCTCCGAGTCCCAGCGCTGTGCCAAGCGGCCTCCTCTATGGCGCTCCAGCGGGGGGAGGGGCGTCTCGCCGGCAGTTCTACTTCACAAAGTTTCCTGCGTTCCGGGACCCCCGTCCCATCCGGGATGCCCCCCCAGGGGGTGAGAGTCACCCGGCTACTTTGAGTTGGTCCCAAGCGTCTCAATATCTCCTCTCTTGAATCCTGAGTTCTGGAGCAACACGTAATGCAGCCACCCTCTAGGCCGCCATCTTGAAAACCCCCCAGAATGCATTTTGATTCATTGTACACAAATGGAGTATGACTTTTCATTTCTATGGTTATACACAATGTAGATTCACACCATTCATGTAATCATACATACACATGGGGAAATACTGTCTGTCTCAGTCTACTATCTTTCCTTCCCCCAACCCCTCCTGCCCCATTTTCCTCTACACCATCCAAAGTTCCTCCATTCTTCTCTTGGCCCCTCCCCTTGCCCCGTTTCTTGATGTCACTCTGTCCAGTTAACAGTTCATCTCTCAGGAGGTAATACAATCATCAATTCTTCCAGAACGTTCCCTGATAACTCTGGTCTGAGGTTAAGCTTCCCTCTTCAGTCCTCCAAAACTTCTGTTCTCAGTTACAATTCTTGTAACTGTTCTTGTCTCAGTTACAATTTGGTTGTGACAGGTCTATGACATGTACTCACTTCTTTGTTCTCCCTATATGGCTATTAAATATTTTAAAAGTAGATATCACACCTTATAAGACCATGCTTCTAGCATCTAGATAGAGGAGGTAATATATGTTTGTGAAGGAATGGATATAAAAACTTTTCAGAGGTATAGAATTCTTTGCTCCACTTCATATTTTTGTCAAAAATTTACCGATACTTATGAAAGTCTATAAATCAAAATCTTATTCACATATGTGGTTATATTGGAAAATGTGCTTCACCAAAAAGATACATTTCTAAAATATAATTTTCACATAGCAAGTGCTATGGTTTGTTACCTCCAAAGTTCATAAAAAACTTAATCCCCATTCTCATGGTACTGAGAGGAGGGATCTTTTGGGAAGTGATTAAATCATGAAGGCTTTGCCCTCATGGCTTATTGCTCTAATAAAAGAGGCTTCAGAGAATTTGCCCTTAGGGCTGGGGATATAGCTCAGGGGCAGACTAACTGTCTAGCATGCATGAGGCCCTGAGTTCAATCCCTAGTACCAGCAAAAAGGAAAAAAAAAATTTTGAATTTGCCTTCTCCTTTCCTTTATTACACAGCTTTCACTCAAATAAGGTGGGAGCAGCCTTCGCCATGTAACTTACTGGTGTGTTGATCTTGGACTTTCCAGACTGCAGAACTATAAAAAATAAGTTTCTGTTCTTTATAAATTACCTCATCTCAGGTACTTTGTTATAGTAATGCAAACAGACTAATATAATAAGTCTAAAATTTACTTTGTGTTTACTTCCGACAATATAGTTTTTGAAAACAATATTAGAAAAAGGGAAATGAATACTAATGATCATAACACTTTCATTAAGAGTACATATATAGAAGATATAAAGAAAATGGTAAATATCTTTAGATATTTGTATTATGTTATTAACCAACATATTGTCTTTATAATTTTCAGTACTTTTTCAAGTAGACAATTATTATTATGATCAGAAAAAATATTTTCCAAAGCAAAAATAAAGTACATGATTTTAAGCAATTAATTTCTATTTTAGGGGAGTTTTCCTTGACATTATAGTATTTAAATGTTTAAGCAACCACAAAGATGTTGACACTAATACCAACTATGGTATAATTACTTAGATCAACTGCCTTTTTGTACTCAAGTAATAATCCTTCTGGCAAGTGTACTGTCTTTTAAAAATATTTCTAAAAAAGTTTTTCTTTAATGAAATCTAGTCTTCAGTACTGTATCAATGCCTACATAACAAATATAAATGGAACACTGAATGAATATTAACAATTATGGCCTTGTCTTTTTGGTTTGTTTTTCTGAGTTAGTATCACAAGACTGTAAATAACAAGTACCTGTAGGAGACCTAATATGTCTACATACAACCAACCCCGATGCTCACACTGAAGCACTCCTGAATTTATTATGAAAAATTAGATGGTTAAATGTAGGCACTTAAAAAAATCTGATCTACCTCTAAAAAACAAATTTGTAAAAAAGATAATTTACAGCTGGGCATGGTGGTGCATGCCTGTAATCCCAACAGCTTTCGAGGTTAAGACAGGAGGATTGTGAATTCAAAGCCAGTCTCAGCAACTTAATGAGGCCCTAAGCAACTCAGGGAGACCCTATCTCTAAATAAAATATAAAGCAGGGGCTGGGGATGTGGCTCAGTGGTTGAGTGCTCCAGGATTCAAGTCTCTGTACCAAAAAAAAAATGTATATATATATATATATACATACACATGTATATTATATATGTATATATATATCATTTATTTTTTTGGGGGGGGATTGGTTTATTTCACTTAGCATGATGGTCTCTAGTTCCATCCATTTACTGGCAAATGCCATAATTTCATTCTTCTTTATGGCTGAACAATATTCCAATGGGTTCAACTCTAAGATTATGATTCATTGGAGTCATGGGTGTAGCCCATTAACTTGGAGATTATTAGTAGGGTAGACTCTGGCATCACATGGATAATGTGATGATCAGTGAGGGTATTAAGGGGAATATCCAGAGAAAGTGCCTTTATCATTAACCTATTAATAAATCTTTACTTAATATTCCCCATGGGCCAGGCACTATACTACGCACTGGGAAGGAATTGAAGGGTAGATCAGACATGGCTCCTGCCCTTAGGAAGCTAACCATTTAAAGTGGGAGGAGATGAGCAACTGAAGTAGCAGGGATGATGCCACATCTGATGGGCAAGAGGGACACAGGCTGCTGCAGGAACACAGGGTAGTGTGGTACCTAAACCTGATGTAAGGGCATGGAATCACTTTCTACAGAAGGACATCTCTCAGCTAAAACCTAGACTCCATTCCCCCTGTGGCCTCCTTCTCTATCCCTCCTGGCTCTAGGAATCCATTTAGAACCAATATAAAAGCCAAGTCAACATGACAACTGGAGAGGCCCACAGTCCTAGCCCCCACTTCTTTATTTTTCTAAGAAACACAGACAACCTTGACTGCTTGGTAACCTGGCCAGCTGCTTGTTTTCTTCTGAAGGATGGAACCCAATGTGTGACTTTACCCATTCCTAGGCATTGATAAAATTGTCTAGATTAAACAGATTGAGTATGTGTCAAAACATGTAGAAACTATCCCTGGCCCTGAAATTTCATAAACTTTCACAAAAACTCCATGACCAAACACTCTCTCATGGATCTGCCTGTATAGAACATTTCCTTTCCTGGTATTCATCTAGAGGATGTTGATACCCTCTATAATAAATGCTTTAGATAGATCACCCTGGCATTTAGTCCTTCCTTTTTTGGAACCCTAACCAGCTCTATCTTGGGGTGATTTGGGATAGTCCCTGGCAGGAATTCCCCTACAACCACTTTTGGGGAAACCGCAGCTGTGAGTTTGGCTTATAATATCATTTAGAGTATAATTATTTATATGTATAATTTATAGTACAATTATTTATATACATATATAATTTACAGTATAAATTCTTATGAAATAATCTTTGAACAGTAAAATGCACATTACTTTGAACTAGATCAGGAGTTAGCAAATGTTTTTTGTAAAGGCCCAGAGAGCAAGCATTTCAACTTTGGGTTTTGTGGGTGAAATGTTATATAGGTACTTACATAATGAGAGAAAAAAGAAATTATAACAATGTAGTAAAAACTGAATACGATTTTATTTTATAGTAGAGGCCTACTAGTAAGAAGAATGATAATCTTTTTATAGGAGAAGTAATATTTTGCTGAACTGGAGTTCAAAGTTAATGTTCCCTACTATTAATAATAATTATATAATGTTCATCTATTAACACTAACTGCTGACCTGTAATGAGTCGATATTTTAATACAATAGAACTATGAGATTTTAAAATTCATCTTTGACGATGTCTTTTCAAACAGGTGGTCCAGCTAAATACCACTGCATAATAAAATGTTTTACAACCTACTTCAACAATAAAGTAATCTCCACTACACTGTGCCTTAAAATTGTAATATTAGGGTCCATTTTTCTTGTTTTGTCATGATGATTATATACTGACAATAAAAAATAGTAAAATGTCAAAATATGGTGCCATGCATGGCACTCAAAACACTGTTGAGTTGTAACTGTGTCCCTGTGATGTTGTAGTGTACCAGCAACAGTGTGAAATGATGAGAGAACTTTATAAGGTCTGTTGCAACTACTTAACTCTGATGCTGCAACCATTATAACAGTAGGTAAACAAATTTATGTGGTCGTGTTGTAATCAAATTTTATTTACAGACACTGAAATCTGAATTTCATATAATTTTCATCTCATGAAATACCATCTTTGGATTATTTTTTACCCATAAAAAATGTAAAAACCATCTTTAGGTCATGAACCATAAAAATTGGGCAGTGGCAGTGGGTCTTACAGTTTGTTGATCCCCGAACTACACAATCCAGATACCTAAGTTCTTACCTTCTGGCAAGTTGCCTCAGTTGTTCAGCACATTCACTATCTGACTTCTGATTTATAAGTTCAAGGATGTTCATAGTTCTATGAAAATGTCCACATGATAAACTCACACTAACAGCTGTTTCATGTTTATCTCCAGTAAGTACCCATACTTTGATACCAGCCATTCTCAGTGCTTCAATAGTTTCTCGAACTTTATCTTGTAGTCTGAAAATAAAAGTCACAAACTTAGTTGAAGAGAATATTTTTCTGACTAATAAATGTAAACCACATAATATACGTAAAATCAAGTCTGAACTCAATCTAGGCATACTACAAGCATAGCAATATAACTGAAAATTTCTCCTGTTATGGAGGAAACAAGTATAAACTGACTAATGATGATCTGGCTCACCTAAAAAATCAACCAATTAAAATCTGCAACTTCATATTTTAAGAGTATATCTTCAAAGTTCAATTTTATGAGACTAAATTTTATTCATCATAAATTCCTATTTTATTAGGAAGCACTCCCTACCCCACTCCCAGCACTGCACCCTTTGACAGTGCTAGGGAACAAACCCAGGGCTTCATGCTTACTACTGTAAGCACTCTGCCACTGAGCTATACGCACATGCCCTAGAAAATCTTAAATTTCAAATCAAAAGATTTCTCCCTCTTTCTCTTTTTTCTTTTTGATAAGAAAATCACATTTGTAGTTAAAAAATCAGACTGTGGAAAACAGAGGCCTATGTAACTTTGAGTGAATCTAAGAACTCTTATGAGGAGAACTAAAAAGTAAATGAAAATCTGGATTAAAAAATATACAAACACCCTTAGATCTGGGGGTAGAAGAATATATAACCACAGGCTTAATGTGCAGAATCCAATTTAATTCACAGAATTTTAATGTAAGAAACACTGAGACAGATGCTTGGCAATAATGACAAATAAACGGACCACAAGGAATTCATAGGCTAAGGGAAAATATGATATATACATATATTTTATATATATGTGTGTATGTGTGTGTGTGTGTGTATATATATATATAAACAGAATGAGACAAACATCATTACCCTATGTACATGTATGATTACACAAATGGGCGACTCTACTTTGTGTACTACCAGAGAAACAGCAGTTATATCCCATTTGTGTGCAATGAATCAAAATAAATGAATAAAAATAAATAAATAAAATAAAGTTTCACAAGGACAACAATGGAAATACATAAAAACATGGTGATTTCAAGAAGAAGAGAATTTTTAATACTGTTAGGTGTCAGAAAAGGACTTACTGGAGTAAGGTTAATATCTATGCTATAATTTATGAACAGGTATTTGCAGATGTATCTACAGAAGGAAAGACTCATCCAGGTAGAAGGAACAAGTGTATAAAGTAGAATATTTCTTTTTCTTTTTTTTCTTTTTGTGGTGCTGGGGATTGAACGCAGGGCCTTGTGCTTGAGCTGTCTCCCCTGTCCTAAAGTAGAATATTTCTAACTAGAGCCCATGTGCAGAGAACTAAAATCAGTGTGGTATCATCGAGGCATAAAATAGAAAGAGACAGCATTGGGAGGTCTGGCTGAAGAAGTAGGCATGTCTTTGCATGGTACATGACTGAGGAGTACACTAAAAATTCAAGACTAAAGGGAGAACTACAGGTAAGTGCTTTCTTTTATCCATTCTCAGATCTCTGGCTAGAAAAATAGGATATAAAAATAGGATATCATGGGGAAAATTAAGACTTTAATTCTCCATTTTGATTTTAAATATTTTTATATTTTGATTTTAAAGATATCAAAATAGGATGTTAATAAGCAGAACCTATTTCATATATTAAAAATTCTTGGCTAAATATTTTTATGAGAGAAAAATGATATTGCTTACTTATCTGATACTTACCTGTCTTCCACTGCTGTAGCTCCAAGTAGTATCAGGTCTTTTTCTATAAACTGGAAGACATTAGCTAACTTCTCTTCCCGTTGCTGTAAGGCAGTCCTGGCTTCAAATAGGCGCCTATCTATTTCTTCATATTCTTTAGATGTAAATTGTCTAAAGGCTATACAGAGAGTTCTTAGCCCTTTCTAAAACAAAAAAATTAAAGACAAAAAGTGAACATAAATAATTAATGATAAACAAAATTAACTGATATACACTGAGGATCTGGGGTTCAATCCCTAGTACCAGAAGGAAACAGAAACTCAAAAGAAATAAACAAAAAAAGGGAACACATTATCAAAAAAAAAAAAAAAATCAATTATGAATAACTTAAAAAGGACTATCATTTAATGAGGAAATAAATGTCACAAAGCCCTCATGATCTGAGTTATGGTCCCCACATTAGGGCTCTTTTAATTTCTGATAAGTTCCTAAAAAGCTGCTCAAAATAATTAAGTTTATTGGATTGTACAATATTAGAGCCAGAAAGGACCATAAGGACTACCTTTTTTAAAAATATTTTTTAGTTGTAGATGGACACAATAACTTTATTTATTTTTATGTGGTGCTGAGGATCGAACCCAGTGCCTCACATGTGCTAGGTAGGTGCTTTACCATTGAGACACAACCCAGCCCTGACAAGGACTATCTTATTTGTGGTTTTAAAATGGTTACACAGAAAGCCAGAAAGTTCTATGATACTTTCATGATTCTCAAGAGAGACAGTGCCAGGCTCTATTCACTTGCTTTAACTTACAAATCTGTTTTCATCTACTTTATCAGATTTATTTTTTTAGGCAAAGGAGACATTTTCTGTTGATTCACTTTATGACAAAGTCTGACATTCACAGACTTATTTACGTCTGTAAAATGGTCATTATCAAACTATATTTTCTATATCTACCAAAATGAACAATTTAAAATATCATTCTATCTTTGCTAATGAATTAAAATTACTTAAAACTTAGGAATATATATATTTGATTGATTCCACACTGGGATCAAAGTTTTCTTAATCTCTGAAAGCTGTTATCTAAATCTAAAGGCTTATAAAGTTCCTTTCCTTGCTGTATATTTTACTCAGGAAAACCCATCATACTTTTCTAATGGTGGAAAGGGTAGGTTTTTAAAAATACTACATGACTATATTAAACAAATTTTTAAACACTGGCATTCTCTGATTTATAAATGACCCACACCTAAAAAGAACATGCTTTATGAATAACAGGAGGTAACCAGTTATTAATATATGAACTAAATAATTCATTAAAAAACTAAAGCTTATTGGGGTCAACTATGTGTCAGTATTTTTCTAGATATTAAAATAATGGTAAGGTAGTACAATATTTTTGCTCTCATGGATATTATAGTGGGAAGATAAATTAGATCATTATCAATCAGCAAATAATGGAAGAAGAGATAGCATAAATCAGTAAAGGAGGTAAGTGAGCAGAAATTAATAAGGAGTATATATTTATAGAAATGCAAATATGAGGGCTCTTTGTTTTTATAAGAATCCCCTGTATTCTATTTTTTAAAATAAGGGATACAATTTACATTCCATAAAATTTACCCTTTTAATTCAAAAAGGTATAAATCAGTGATTTTTAGTATATTCACAGAGTGTACAATCATCACTGTTAATTCCAGAATATTTCATCACCCCTGTGTCGCTGGCTCTTTGCAGTTCCAAAATCCATAGATATTTGTCACCGCCTGCAGCAACAACTTGCACGGGTCTTATAGGTGGTGGAGTGGAAACTGAGGCACTTCTATCTTTCTCTTTAGTACACTGCTTTCTTGCTTATTTGTTTATAGAGGATAGAGGAAATGAGATTTACTTGCTTTGAGAGGAGAGAGAGAGACCCCGCTTATCAGAGAGAAAGAAACTTTGCTTAAGAGAGAAACTTTGAGAGAAAGACAGGCTTTGCTTAGAGCTTAGAGGAAGAGACTTGCTACACCTTAAAGTCCTGCATCCTGTGAACTAAGGGTACGTCCACCCAAGGTGCCCTAGTGATGCGTCTCAGTTCTCCGTTCCGCGATCTGCCTTCCGCCGCTGCCCCTACTCGCTGCTGTGCTGCTTTTCCCTACTAGCTGCTGCCGCGTGTTTTTCCCTCTGGCTGCTTTTTTTGTCTCACTCTGCCTACACTTATATCACCTCCAGGAGGCGGAGAGCAGGGCCACGCCTCTTACGCAAAGATTAGGCGAGACGCTCCGAGCAGGCAATTAGTGCTTGAGAACACATGCGCATACATTGTGAGCATGGACGAGAAAATCACCTGAGTGTGCTTATGTCAATTAACCTCCTCACTGCCCATGTGATCAGGCGCCATCCCGGCGCTGCCAACATGGCACAGCCCCCAACACCCCTGCAAAAGGAATCCTTTAGCAGACATTTCTTTCCCTCCCCTTCCTCTAGTCCCTGGGAACCACTAATCTGCTTTCTCTAAGAATCTGCTTATTCTGGATATTTCATATAAATGTAATATGTGACCTTTTGTGACTGGCTTTTTTCACTCAACAGTCTTTTCAAGGTTCATCCATGTTGTGGCATGTATCAGTACTTTATTCCCTTTAAAGACTAAACAGTATTCCATAAAAATGGATAAATCATATTTTGTCTATTCATCAGTTGGGCATCTGAGTTTTTTCCACTTTTTGGTTGTTAGGAGTAACACTGCTTTTGAACATTCATGTATAAAATTTTATATAGACAAAGATTTCAATTCTTTTGAGTGTACACTTAGGAACAGAATTGAAGGGTCAAATAATAACTTCATGTTTACCTTTTAAGGACTGCCAAACTGTTTTCCAAAGAAACTATGCCACTTATATTCCTGTCAGCAATTTATGAGGATTCTGGTTTCTCCACATTCGAATTCTCCTCTATTCCTTTAGTAACCCCTTTTTTGGGAGTAAGCCAGGGCATTGCGCATGTTAAACATGCATTCAGCCCATTTTTTTTTTTTTTTTTAAGATACAGGCTGGTCTTGAACTCTTGGGCTCAACAAATTCTCTTGTCTCAGACTTCGCAGTGGCTGGGACTACAGGAACTGTGCCTCTTTTTTGTGTTTGTGCTGCTGGGGTTTGAATTCAGGGTCCAGGAGTAGACGAGTGTCTACCCCTGAGCTACATTTCTAATCCTAAGCATTTTTTAAAATTGCAGTTTGAGTGGTCCTTGCAACCAGACGTGTCTTGACTATAATAGAGTTGAAGAGAAGATTTACGTTTTTTAAAGAAGATTACAAATGAATTTTTATGTAAAGAATGTGAAGTCAAAAGTGCAACAGAGCTAAAGAATTTCAAAATTTTTGAAATTTTTTTACAGTACTGGAGATGAACCCACGACCTCATGCATGGTATGCAAGCACTCTATCACTGAGCTACAATCTCAGTCTTGATAAATTATGTTTAAAATGAAACCCAAAATCTTTCATAAACTTATCTTTTAGAGTTTTCTGTTTGTTTACAGGATAGAAATTTACACTCACCAAAGCAAATTCATCTACATGAATTCTGGTTTTTTCTATTTCTCCACCTATACATTTTGGAAGAATTGATGATTCAGCTCCTTTAGCAAATAAAAGCTTCTCACCTAAAAGGAAAAAAAAAAAAAATAAGTTATGAAGCTCTTAATATTGGATAAATAAAAATCATGAAAGTTCAAATTGGTTACCTGAAGGTGCCCGAACAATTACACTCATTCTCCTACGATCTGAATCAAATTCCAGAATGTGAAGCAATTTGTACCTAAAGAAAAAAAAAAAAAGACAAAACCTTACTCGTTTCAATAATGATATGTGAAAATTTGGAATCCCTATAAAAATAAAACATTACTTAAAATAAGAAATTAATCTCAACTACATTTTCATTTCAGACTGAAACTATTAAACTCAGAAAGATTAAGTTATTTACATAAAGTAAAATAAGCTTGTGAGTGGGAGAGCAAGCACTGGAATCCAGATTTGCCCAGCTCAATGTTTTTCCCACTAAAAAGGTGAATGATTGTCAACCATTCTTCTGACAAATACAACAACACACATTACTATCAGAGGCTCACCATAAGAGTGATTTTGAGCCTGGGGTGTGTGTGTGTGTGTGTGTGTGTGTGTGTGTGTGTGTAAGAAAGAGCAAGGAACAAATACCTCTTTATGGAGCTAAAAAAGAATTTGTGTGAATAGGTGAGGTGTGGCTTGAAGAATCTTCCAGATAATTGTATACAATGATGGACATATGAAATACTTTCCACAACTCAAAGAAAAATGTTGAGTTGAATGATGGTTTTAAGTTGATGAAATGACCTAGACAGGCTCCCACAAGAAAGTACACAAAGAATGGGCACTATTTTAGGTAAAAGGAGAGTTGGAAAAGCACACCTAGAGCTGAAATATGATCATAACAGATAAACCACAAAAGGAAATGGTGGAATGAGACAAACATCATGATCCTATGTACATGTATGATTACACGAATGGTATGAATCTACATCGTGCACAACCATAGAAATGAAAAGTTGTACCCCATTTGTGTACAATGAATCAAAATGCAGTCTGTAAAAATAAAAAAAATTTTTAAAAATCCACAAAAGGTATAATAGGCATGAATTAACTTATCGAAGTGGAAATAGTGGAAACAGACTGCTGTTTTTCAATGCCTGAAACAAAAAAAACTACAGAAAATAGAAGGAAAGTTGGGTAGGAATGTAGCTCAGTGTAAAAAGCACAGCTAGCATATTTGACCCTGGTTTGATGCCCAGCTCTGCAAGAAAAGAAACAAACAAGCAAAATAAACCACAATTTAAGAAAAGTTTTTTTTTTTTAATTCAATGAATAAAACCCAATGAAACCCAACCCTAGGAGTGTCAAAAAATAAGCACAGAAGTAACTCAGGAAAAGATTCAGAGCGGAATATTATTATAACTGTGAGGACATACAATGTAATACTGAGATCATTTTAGAGCAGAGGATGGCAAACTTTATGTAAACTAGACAGTAAATATTTTATGGCTTTGTGGGCCATAAACAGTCTTTGCTGCATATCCTTTCTTTTTCTTAAAACAATGCTTTATAAATATAATGTTATTTATAGGCTATATAAAAATAGGCTGGAAGTCAGATTTGGCTCATGGGCTATAGTTACTGATCCCTGTTCTATATTATATACTTTATATAAAAAAAGACCACAACAAATGAAAAAAATTACCGTTCCAGTTTTCCAAGTATTTTAACTTCCATAGTTTCTTCAGAATTGCCAATAAACACGATACCAATTCTAGGGATTAAAATAACAAAGAAATGTAAGAATTAAGGGATGATATTTCATATTTAAAAAGGTTATTATAACTTAGTTTGAGTGAAAATATTTAAAATCAAAGTTTAAAATGTACTTTAAAATATTTCCTTTGGGCCGGGCACATGCCTGTAATCCCAGTGGCTCGGGAAGCTGAGGCAGGAGCATCACAAGTTCAAAGTCAGCCTCAGCAAAGGTAAGGATCTAAGCAACTCAGTGAGACCTTGTTTCTAAATAAAATGCAAAACAGGGCTGGGGATGTGGCTCAGTGGTTGAGTGGCTCCCAGTTCAATCCTTGGTACCAAAAAAAAAAAATTTTTTTTTCTGTTGAATAGATCTTACTTTTAAGAACCTGAAGGATCAGAGAAGGTCCAGAACAATATAAACGTAAGTATTTTTTTCCACATTTTTCTATTTTATTTGCATAATTACCCTTTTTTATTTTTACAGACTGCAATTTGATTCACTGTATACAAATAAGGTACAGCTTTTCATTTCTGTGGTTGTACATGATGTACAAACATAAAGTATTTCTTACAACTTTTATTACACAGTTTTCATGGTAACCAGATTAAAATGATGAACTTAGGTTCGAAAGTTTTAAATGATGATTTTCTAATATTCTAACATTAACTTAAAGAGTATTTTTAAGGGTTAGGAAATTTGACTCCATTACCTCGCAGCAGCTTCCACTAGAGCCTTTTCATCTGGTGAAGATGCATAATATTCCAACTGGGAGGGTGCCAGATTGGACTGCCAGGGACCATCACCAATGCCATCGACATGAACATTGCTGATCTGAACAGTGTGGCAAAGACTGACTGCCTTAAAGAAGAGATCGTGTTCTTTAATCTGCAGAAACATAATAATTTGTCATGAAAGCAGCGTTCCTGAATACCTTTAAGGAAACTACAGATAGATACCTAACAGCAAAAACAAAAAAGAGTTCAATGACCCAAAATGCTATGAAATATCACTTTGGCTTAAAAAGCATTCAACATATGTCCATCTTTTTAGAAGGGGTATAACCAAATTGCAAGTAAAGAAGAATACCTTTTTGTGGACAAAGTGAGGCCCAAAAAGTATTAAATAAATTTAAGCTCTATTTCTTAGTACAGTTTCCTTTACTTCAGGGCAGTAACAGCTTTTAAAAACGGTTTCATTTGAGTATCAGGAGAGCTCAGACTAACACACTGGAAGTGACAAGTTAAATTGGGCTGAAACTAAAAATTCTGAGGATTATATTTTATAGTACTGAATCAAACATATACATTTCAAATATATATTTCTTGCTCCAAGGATATACACTTTTCCCCTATAATCCATCAACTACTGAAGAGAATTCATGCATATGCAATCCTTATTTATTTTTTGTACTGGGGATTTAACCCAGGGACATTTACCACTGAGCTATATCATCAGTCATTTTTATTTTTTTAATTGAGACAGGATCTTACTAAGCTGCTTGGGCTAGCTTCAACTCAAACTGGGGTCCTCCTTCCTTAGCCTCTCGAGTTGCTGGGATTATAGGCAAGTGCCATCACTCCCAGAGAAACACTTATTTATTAATTTAGAAATTGCTTACTAGTTCAGTTTCATTTTCAGGACTGGTTCTAAAAGAAGAACTGGTTGTAAGATGGGACAAGTTGTTAAGATGGGATAAACTATTCAGGTAAGATAAGTTTCCTTCTGAAGAGTCAGGTGTTGGTCCTTCAGGTACCAGTCTACCACTGATTTCTTGATATTTCATGCCATTAATTGAACATTCCCGAAACTGCATCTCGTTTTCTGTCAGTGTTCCAGTTTTATCTGTAAACACATATTCCACCTAGAAAGAAAGAAAACAAAATCAACTGGGTGTTCAAGGTCCAATGTTGGATAACAAAAACTTTGTCTTTCTGTCTCTATTTGACCTATTAACATCAGTATACCAATGTTGAGAGGTCAAGTACAAGTCCATGCACATATAATATAGATGCCAAGGAAAGTAAACAAGGAACACAAACTATTTTAAATCTACATAAACTTTGAAGTTTGTAGCATCTTTAGATACATATTCCTCCGAAGAACTGACTCAGAATATAAGAAATTCATTTCTGTCTCATTAAACTGTTTTTTAAATAATAGAACTCAAGAATTATCATGGATGATGATACATAATGGGGGATAGAAGGGAGGCAAGAATGGAGGAAGGAGGGACTGCATAGAAGGAAAAGAGGGGTGGGAGGGGTGGGGGGGGGAAGGAAAAATAACAAAATGAATCAAAACCATTACCCTATGTAAATGTATGATTACACAAATGGTATGCCTCTACTTCATGTACGGAGAAACAAGATGTACCCCATTTGTTTACAACAAAAATAAATTTTAAAAAAAGAATCATCACTGAAGTAAGGGTAGAAAAGATGTTTTATAATCTAGAAAGTAAAAGGATATCTGGATCCGGAGAAATGGGATGGAGCTGGGAGTAGGAACCCAAATTGACAACAGTGCAAGAGGTTAAAGGTGAAAAGTTATCCAAAATAGGGAAAACTGAAACGAGGTCAGGAAACAGATACAGTGAAAAAAAATTAAATGTTTAAAAGAAAAGAATATATTTTAAAAGGTAGTTAAGACAAATTATTTTAATACTCTTAGAGACTAATTCCAGAAAATTAACCCTAAAAGAAGGTAGGTCCACAAAAAGAAGGATGCAATAGTCAAGTCTTGTTACAACCAGAATTACAGTGAGGACTTGATTTTTGCAATGATGACTTGACAAAGATATCATTTAAAAAGGGAGGTAAACTTACTGGAATTATTTTTTTCATTTTCATTTTATAACTTTTCATTAACAAATAAAAATTGTATATATTTATTGTATACAAAAAAAATTTTAAAAGGGAGGTAAGAGCTAGGAATGTTGCTCGGTGATGGAGTACTTGCCTACATGCTCAAGGGCTTGGGTTCAATTCCTAATACTGCAAAATATAAAAATTTTAAAAATTTAAAAATAAAAAGGGAGGGAGGTACCATAGACCAATAAACACACACATACACACATATACCAGATTCAGAAACATATAAAGGATTATATACCATGATTGTATGAGATTTATTCCAGGAATGAAAGACTGATTCAACATTAAAAAAAAAAAGAATGTAATCTACTATATTAATAAAATAGTATTTGTATTCTATTAATGAAATGACCATCTTAATAGATGCAGAAAAGGGATTTGACAAAATCCAATACTCTTCATGATAAAAACACCCAACAAACTAAGGACAAAAAAAGAACTTCCTCAACTTGATAAAAAGTATTGATAAAATCCCCATAGCTAGAAAATGTGTAATGCTTTTCTCCTAACAACAGAGAAGTAAGACATAGATGTCTGCTCTGGCCACTTTTGTTAACACTACTGAAGATTGTAGTTATGGCAATTAGTCAAAAGAGAGAGGGTCGGGAGAGAGAAAGGAAAAGAAAAGTTATCCTGATTGGACAAATAGGTGAAAAAGTTCTCCATTTGTTCATGAAGTGACCTTGCATATAAACAATCCTAAAGAATCCATTGAAATATCTATTAGAACAAATAAACAAGTTCAGCCAAGATTCCAGAAATAAAAGTAGTGTTCACCTAAATTATACTCCACATATGTATATTTCAAAATACTACAGTCATGTGTATCTAAAACAGAACAACAACAAAAAAAGTAAAGTTCAAGTTGGGAAATATTATTTTGACCAAGAAATAAATATAAGTGAGACACTACTTAAACTTCATATTTTTAGGAACAGTAAATATAAACATAACACCTAAGACATAGGAATTCTATGTAAAATAATAATAATGATAAAGGTGAGTGTAGCAGAGTATGCCTGTAGTCCCAGGTACTCAGGAGGCTGAGGAAAGAGGACTACTTGAGCATAGGAATCTGAATCATTCCTGGCAGCAAAGGAAGACCTCATCTGGAAGGAAAAAAATAAAAGGGTGGCGGGTGGGAGAGGGAGAGAGACAAAGGAAGAGAGAGGGAGAGAAAAAAAATTCCTAAGTTTGAACATACAGTGGGAAGCTGCAGGTATTTGTTAAGAACTTGTTCGTGGTATATGGAAACTGAATGAAAGAACAAAGCCACTCTAATTCTAGGGAAAACAAAATATATAGAAATAAAATATAATTACAGCATTACAGGAAACAAAGAATCAGGAATTAATGAAGAATATTCAAATGATATCAATTAATAAATAATAAATTCTGAATTGTGAAATAACAATTCTGAGGGGCTTTGGGAGGCAAGGGGGGTTATGTGTCATAGTATGTGTGGGAAAGTAGTAGTATTAGAATATTTTGGGGAGCCACCTATGACCTGTAAAAAAGAACCAAACTTCATTGGACTATTATGGAAAATCTGGCTTCAGGAACTCACAATTACAGAAAATTGTTTGAGACTGCCTGAAGCATGTGGTTACCCTGCGTTGGTTCACCGTTGAAGTGTGAATGAAGTCATGGTTGTGAGAGTGACCCACGAGAGCCAAATGGCTTGCTTAACTCCACCCCTTATCCTGTTTTTCACAGAAGAAGCTCCTAGGGGCCCCCTTTTGATCTGTAAATAAACTAATCGTGGGCTCCTTCATTTGTTAGAGCCAGACCCTTCTGGATGGCTTAATGGGTCAGTCCCTATTCTAAAGATAATTCTGTCTCCTGTCCTTATTCCTGTTAAATCAATTTCTTAGCTATTATTTCACAGCCAGCCCATTCCTCCAACAGGAACCCTTTTCCTTTCTCATGTGGGATGTGAGGTGATAGAGTATGTCTTCATATTCCATAATGGATAATTTCTAGCATGTTAAAATTAAGAAAGAGTATGTAGAAATGATTAATAATGGAAGCAGCAACTTAAAAATTAAAAATGGGAATAAGAATTAGGTGTAGAGCAGGGCTGTTTTTGGTATAAACTGTAATATTTACTGTTATATTAGTCTTTGTACATGTATTGTTTTAAAAATAAAATATATTTAAAAAATAAAACATTAAGGTTATAGTCACCTGTCCAAGCTCTTCATTAAGATCAGAAGTATTGACTTGAGCTTTCTGATCTGATTCTTCATGATAGAGATCAAGATCCCAGCCAATAAAAAATGATCCAAGAAATTTTTGCATTTCAACTGTTACATATAATGAAATTGGAATGATGAAATTGTAGAGTACCAAAAAAGCAAGGAAATCAGAAATAAACCTCAGAATCTAGGAAAAAAGAAATGATTATTTGATAAGAGAAAACACATAAGAATTTCTTCAGTGTTACTGAGGAAAATTATCAAAAGGCTTCATGCCTAAACAGATCATCAACTATATTCCAAAGCAGAACAGTATCATGAATTAAAATTCATTTATTAAATTGTCTTTTTAACATTTCATTTCTTCTCTTTATTTAGACTCTTGATCAGAATAAAGGGAGAAAAGAACAAATTCAAATAACTTGCTACTTTTCAGAAGGTAAAGTCACCTGGTATAACTGAAACTACCTTTGGAAAAATTACAATTTTACCCTCTGGAGTGCACTTACCCACTCTACTCTCTTCAAAACCATGGATGACTAAAATTGAGAGTAACTTCCAAAAACTATTATGTAATTGCTAGGTTAGAATCGTTAGAAATCAAAACTCTGTGAAGCACAGATTCTACAGGGATAGACAATCCATGGCATAGCAGAACCACATTTCTACCTGAATTCTGTGAAACGTAAAATATCTAACTGTAAATGATATTGAAAATATCATCCTGTATTTTATCTGCTTTGTGATCTCCTGATATCCAAATATGTCTTCCAGTGTGTATATTTCAATCTAAAGTAAAATTTGGAGGATAATTATTAACCAAAATTGTAGGTTAAATTCTCTTGATAGTCCACATTTAATCAACTGAAACCTTCATATGATATAATTTGTGAGTTACTTCATACCATCAAGACTGACAGAGAAACCTGAATTATATAGACAGGACAGAAAATAAATCAACTTGCTCTTTAATTCATTTACAAGATATAGTAAATGGAATAGAAAACAGAATTTGTAATATTGAAGTAGATACAAATAGAGTCAGATTTAAATTTTTGTGATCTTTTAACTACTCAAGTCATGCCACAAGGAATGCAACTGCTTACGCCCTAAGCTGTGGAAAGCCAGCTGCTCTTCACTTGCAATGTCATTTTGTTAGTAGTAATGGTTATGTGATCACAGTGTTCCCTCCTACCAGAAATCACTATTAAAGCATTAACTGTGCCAAAAAATTAGTTTCTTTTATAATATCAGAGCACCATAAAATACCTTACTACTATTTCTTTGATGTTCTGTTTTTTGGTTATACCAAGGTTCATCCCATTTTTCTTCAGCTTGCCATGTATACTTCAAGATGGTACTGATGATGGCTTCAGAGATAAGGATTATTAGATAAATTATCAAAAATGTGTTCATTGATCTGAAGCAAGAAAAAGAATACAATAACATCAACATTACTATATTCATTTGCTTAGTAATTAACACTTGTATTAAATAAGATAATAAAATAATACAGTATTACTACAGCTATTTTAGAGGACATAGTCTACTTTTGAGCAACAACCATTCAAAACAATCTATTTGCTGACAATAAAAGAACCAATTCATACAGCTGTTACAGTAAATAACAGCTTTGGCCACTTATTTTTGCTACAAAGAATTGTTTGAAGAATTTTAAAGTATTTTCAGGGCCCATCTAATTACAAATGAACTAAGCAAAAGGAACATTTTATGTTCTTTTTTATACTATATGCATTAAAATTTTACAAAACTTGTCACATCCACTATTTTACCTAATTTTTTTATAAGATTAAATAATCACTCTTTATTCAAAATCAATAAGCCCTCTTACTTACAGGGAAAATATGAATGTAAGCTCTGCTCCCTGGCCTCTGTGACAGAAACCACATTCAGAATACGTTCACTTAAGAAAGATTTGTGGCTTGATAAACTAAAACTAGGAACTTCAACATACATTGCTTCTTTGGAAAACAAAGACTAAAAGGAATAATCCATGTCAAAAAGTCTCAGGTTAGAAAACCAATTTTCCTTCTGAGGCTCATTTTAGCAAATTCTCTATATCATTAAGTTGAAGAGCTATGTCCCCTGAGAATGGGTCCCTCCCCAGTGCCCTCTTGCTCCTATGTCAATGACCCTATGAGGGGGTCAGCACCTCTCTCCAGTCACCTCACCATGGCCCCTTGTAGGCAGAGCCCAACAGTTGCTTGCTGCAGGCCCCACTTGGCCCAGTTATGCTGCAGTGCAGTTTCCTTTGAGCCAAAGTACTCAAGTATTCCATTTTCCAGTATATCCAGATCCACAGTATGCTTAGAAAGGCAGAGCTGCATTACCAGGCTTTTAGAAAAGGTTTCCGCCAGTACACCTGAGCGTACATTTGACAGAATTCACTGCTGCAAGGGCCCTATGACCACTCGTTCACATGCACCTTCATGCCAGTTAATTTCCAGATTCAACTGTCATACACAATACATTGCGTCAGTGAAAACTGAGAAGAAAAAGCCGCAAAGTCCTTTCAAGCCTCCTCCCTCCCTGCCCCAAACACAGAAACACACAAGGAAGAACTCTCTTCTTATGAATTCAAATTCATCATCTGAGAGGTTGAAGACTCCAGAGATTCTTCTAATTCCAAGGCATGTTGATTGTATGCTTCCAGATGTTTTCTCCAGATTTCAATGTAGTGCGGTTCTTCTCCTACAATGGGGACGGAGGGGCCCTGTGAGAGTGAGCTGGGAGGGTCTGAGGCCTGGGCTCTCCAGCCAGCCCCTGCCACATGTTCTCTAGCATCGTCTTATAGGCCTGCCGGGCCACCTTCTCAGCTTGACCATCTTATGGAACTGGTCCTGGGTCCTGTCATAGCTAAAGATCCCCACCACACTGACAGGAACTACGTTGTTCACACTGCACCCTAGAACCTTGCAGTTGAGAGCAGACACAAAGAGGATGTTCTGCTCACAGCCGTAATCAATAATGGTGTGCAGAGTGTCATCCAGCCCACCTTTCGACTGTATCTTCTCACAGCTGGGAGAAATAATGATGCATTTCAATTTCCTGAGCTTCAGGTGTTTGAGAACCTCCCTCAGCCCCAGCACAAGCTGGCATTTGGTCTTAGCCTTGACTGGATCCTTCTGGTACATGCTGTCTCGGAAGCAGACCAGTTCCTTTAGTAGGTCTGTGAAGTAAAGAAGTAGCGTCTACTTCTTTACTTCTTTACCAGATGCTATTACTGTAGCATCTGGCTGCAGTAATCCTTGAATCCCCGGCTGTGGATCTTGGGGAAACTGGCAAAGTTGGAGACAGGCAGGCAGGCATCCATGTCCCTCTGGAGTTCTGTGTCAAGGGGCTCTTCTGACTTGCCCTCGGGCGCAGGACTGGAGGAGACTGATTCTTCCATTTCCTCTGGACCTGTGGGGCTAGCCTAATTGGGGGCCTGGTCATCAGCATTGCTCTCTACATCTGATGTGTCATCACCAGCAACAGCTGGGTTAATAGAATTTTCTTGAAGTTGCTGCTACTTTCTCTCCTGCCATTCTTTCAAAATAATCTTCAATGAGGTGGGCTTCATGGCCTTGGGGACCTCCCTCTACTTCCCTTTCTTCATCAGGGGCTGCTGGAGTCTGAGGGGCTGTGAGGAGTCTTCACCTGACTGAGGCAGTGGCCCCTCTCCCCTGAGGAGCCATCTTTGGAGAGGACAGGCACAGTTCCAACTGAGAACACAACTGGTCTGGAGGACTGCTTGGCATGCTAGGCATGCTGGTTCTTCTCAAGAGCTGCCAGCATGCTTCCCAAATCCAGCTGTATTGGAATCTGGCTTTTCTTTCCACTATGTAAAAAATTATTCTGTGGCTGCTGTTTAGATTGAAATTTCGGTGACTCTACTCTGTCTCTTCTTTCAGATGCAACTGCCAGATTGGGAAACTCCTCCACATCTTCAATCCCTGGTAGCTCTTGAACTGTCAGGATTTCATATTTTGATTTAGACTTTTCTTTCAAATAAGAAAGAAAAAAAAAAGCCTCCTCTTTCTGGAGGCTTCATTTTGTTCAAGATCACCACCTTGTGATGTTTTGGACTTTTCAGTGGGATAAATGTGTTTCTCTTTGTTGTAGGAAGGATCCAAAGATAAAATTTCAGAACATGACAAATTAACACTTTTAGGATCTGCTGATGAAGCAAACGTCTTTAGGTTTCTCACAGAAGTAACATTTTTAGGAGCTGCTGACAGTTCTGAAGGTAACATCTGCCAACAATATAACCTATTGGTGTCCAAGAGAACTCTGTTGTACATGAAGGGGAACTGGTAGCAGCATTATCAGTTACATATTCACTTGGATTATTATTTTTCACCACTATTTCACCCTCTGACACTGCTGTGACTGGTTTTCCCACTTCTCCTAGGAGAGAGATACTGGTCGACGTAGAGTGGAAAGGTCCCACCTGGGTTGTTTTTGGATCTCTGACATATTATTATTCTGTGAACCCTGCAGTTCAGTTCTGCTAAATTCAAATTCAAGTTTGGAAGTAGACACACCTTTTGCAATGATTGTGGATTTCTTATCTGTTTATGATAACCATGTGATTTCAAACCATTAAGAGCATAAAAGGACAAATGATGGGAACATTTTGCTGACTTAATTTCAGATGATATTGTACCATCAGCCCTTTTACTGTTAAAACTTTTGCGCATCATAGGTTTTTTTCTTTTCTTTTTTTTTTTTCAGAGTAATAGGAATGAGCTTATTGAAGGAATAGGACAAGGAAAAGGGGACATTCTCAAAAAAGAGAGAGTGGGTCCTCTCAGAGAGGAGAGGAACAATATGGCCCTCCTGCCCTCCAGTTTAATTGAGGATCCCAGGGAAGTTTCCAGAGAGTCCTTCCCAGGTCCACCTCTTGACTTTTGACTGATAGCAAGATGACATCAGATTTTAAGTACCCACTGCCATGACAACTCTAGGTCATGCTCTTGTCCATGCTGACTGGTTCTAATTGAATTTATTTTAACTTTTTTTTTTTTTTTTTTTTTTGGCATTTGACTATACATATTTATTTTACATAATTTGTAAAATAACAGAAAAGAACAAAAAATAATTTACATATAACCTGGCTATCCAGATACAAAACCTACCTGTTAACTCATATTTTATATATTTTCCACATTTTTTCAACTAACTAGTTAGAAATTTATTTTTTTTTAAATTAAAAATCAAATTTACATAGGGCAATGTTGTTTGATTTATTGTTATTTTTTTCCTTTCCCCCCACCCCTCCCACCCCTCTCTTCCCTCTATACAGTCCTTCCTTCCTCCAGTCTTACCACCCTCCTTATCCCTAACCCTAAACCTAACCCTAACCCTAAAGCTAACCCCTCCTACCCCCCATTATATTTCCTCATCCGCTTATCAGCGAGATCATTCGTCCTTTAGTTTTTTGAGATTGGCTTATCTCACTTAGCATGATATTCTCCAATTTCATCCATTTGCCTGCAAATGCCATATAGGTTTTTTTCTTAAGCAGAGTTTTTGTTTCTTGTGGGATGGGGCCCCTGTGCTCATTTTGGGGCTTTACTGTCTGAAACCTTGATAACAGCTGGCTTGGCTATAATCATACTGCAAGGCAGGCACTGAGCAAATGTTTTGTGCAGACTCAAGGGTGTAAGGAGAATAGGCGTATGGATGGAGAGTTATCTCTGAAGATAAATACTGAGGTGGAAATGCTGAAGGTCCAAAGGCTTTTTCTTTTTTCTTTTTTTTTGCGGTACTGGGGATCGAACTCAGGGCCTTGTGCTTACAAGGCAAGCACTCTACCAGCTGAGCTATCTCCCCAGCCCTCCAAAGGCTTTTTCTTCAGTATATATTTTCTGTTCAGTCACTGATGGTTCCTGTACAAATGGATAGTAAGTTGCTGCACAACTAGGGAAGACACATGTTGCTGAGGACTCCAACCATGACACATGGAGCCCACCAAATTTGGGGACAAACAGCTTGACATCTGCTGACAACTTGATGCTGCCCTCGCCTTCAGACTTCGGCTGCCCCTCTGACGCCATGGCAGGGGGCTCGGAAGAGCCCCGGCCCCAGGAGGTCAGCCACAGGGCCTACACCACTCAGCGTTTCCCTTATCTAATTTTTATAAAAACCTTGTGAAGAAGAGATTAATCCATCATTTTTACTGCTGAAGACCAAAGTCCAAAAATAATTTTTGTAATTTCTCCAAATCATCAAAGTTAGACCTCTTTTCCCTTTTACTATTCAAGTTTAATGTCATATGTATGACTTTGAGTTTAAAAACATACATTTTTCATATAATAAAAGAAATGGCTTCTTATTAAACAATCTAAATATATACGAAATAAAACAATGATATAATGAACCTCCATGCATCCAACAAGTACCAAGGGCAAATGTAGGTCTCAGGTTTTGGAAAAACTCTTAAGGATAGAAAAATGCCTGAATTCTAATTTTTCTCCATAGACCATCATAATTTACCTTATCTTAACTATGGAAGTAATTGCTATTCCACTGTCCTCCAACATCAACTCTATACTATAGTAAGAATATGTGGAGAGGAAGGGGCATGAGAAAGGAACTGTTTTTTGTTTGGGTATTATGTGTTAGGCATAGTGTTTGACATTTTACCTTTTATATTACTCATATTGTTAAAAATATACATTTGGTTTAAGGGAATAAAACAACTGGCCCAAAGCCATTTAACTAATAAACAGTGGATCTGAAGTTCAAATTTACATCAGCCTGACTCCAAATTCTGACTTCTTTTCATTAACCTAGTCATGCTCCACTTTGTCTCTGCTTGCACTTCCCTCATCACTCTCCTGCTTGCTTAAAATGTCAATAGCTATTGATATTTTACCATTCTCATTTCATCTGTACTTTATCTTCTTTCCAATTACCCATTTAATTTTTATTTTTTGTGGGGTTCTTTTATCATTTCATTAACTGCTTTTCTTTTTTAATTTTGGGAACTGAACCCAGAGCCTAGCACATGCTAGGCAAATGCTCCACCACTGACCTCCTCATTCTCACCACTTCCCACCAACTTTAATTTATTTTGAGATAGTCTTTCTAAGTTGCTCAGACTGGCCTGAACTTCAGACCCTCCTACTTGAAGCTCCCAAGTAGCTAGGATTACAGGCATGTGCTATCATGCCTGGTCGCACCTGCCCTTTAAAATTTTTTTGTTTTAAAATAATTATAGGCTCATAGGAAGTTGTTAAAAACAGTAGTCTCATGTACTCTTAGCCCTGATTTTTCCAATGATGACATCTTATATAGTTGTAGTACAATATCAAAACCAGGAAAATGACATTGTTACAGTATAGTAAATTAGACTGTAGATTCATTCTCACCATTTATAAAACCTGGTACTCATTTATATGTGTGTGAATAGTTCTATTTAATGCCATATATAGATTAACCACTACTATCAAGATACTGAACTGTTCCATTGCCGCAGTCTCTTGAACAAAAACTCTTGAGTTTTCCTATTTATTCATTCATATTTTCTTTTAGATCCTTGCTTCAAAATTCTTATTGGCTAATTGTAAGAGTTAGATTATTTTGGAGACAATTTCCACTGAATCCTTTTTCCTATTAAGTATGAGTTACATTTTTTTTTTCAATGCAGGTTTTTCTTTTTGGTAGTGCTAGATAACAAAGGCAGGGTGCTGGGTATGCTAGGCAAGTGTTTTATGTTTGCTTATTTTTTACTGCATTCAGGACTTTACAAATAATAGGCTGTCTTTCATATTTCATTTTTGTTTCATATTTCTCAGGAGAGTGCTAATTTTTATGTTAGTAGGCAGTTAACCTGGTTGGCTTAACCCCTTAATTCTGTCTCCACAGCAAGAAGTAAAATTCTCTGTTCAGTTCTTTCAGCTTCCTACTACTGTTTTGTTTGTTTTTTTTTTGCCAAGCCCACTAGGTTTACCTTGCACATATAGTTCTAGTAGTCGGCAAGGATTTGAAAGACATTCATGGGTAGGTTTTGGAGTTCTCTAGCTCTCTCCTTACATATTTGTCCCTAATTTTCTAGCTGTTCTTCCACCTTTGAACTTGTCCTCTGATACTTTAATCCACTTAAGTTCAGACTTTCTTCTTTCCTCTTCTTCTCTAGACCTTCCTCCTCCCCTTCTTTCTCCTTCTTCTTTTTTTCTTTTTCAGTACTAGGGATTGAACCCAGGGTCTTATGCACATTAGGCAAATGCTATGCCACTGAGCTGAATCCACATTCCATACTTAGACTTTGTGATGTCCTAAGCAGCACAGAAATTGGGAGTGCCCTCAGACAAAAAGCTGCACTCAAATCTCTTCCCTCACTGCTGACATCTTTCAGGAGTAGGTTCCTTGCTGGTTTCTGCCTACTTTTGGCACTTTCCAGTGCTTTCTAATAGCTGATTATTTAAAAAATTTTTTTTCCTTTTAAAAATTATGATCATAGGAAGGTTAGTCTGATCAAGTGATTCTACAGTTTACCCAACACACTATTTTTAAAGTCATACTTTAGTATGATATCATGCAAAATGCTATCTGTATACAAAAATATAAGACACTGTCCCTGTCTTCCAAGGGCACCATTTTATTGACACACACATATATAATATATTTAGAATTATGTATAAGTGAAAACAGTGTTTCTTACTTTTCTACTGCAGATCGTTTCTGTGACTTGCTCTTGTAATTTAATGCCATCTTAGTTTCCATTCCAGTGTATACAGCAACACCTACAAAACAAAATGAAACTTCTTTTCAAAATAATTCTCTGAGATGTTTCACAGGAAACAAATGTACTCATTAACATGAAACCATCTTTAAAAAAGGATTGTCTGACAGGTCTTATACTTTGGCTTTTCTTTAAGTCTTTTAAGTTTTTAAAGTCTTTTCAAGTTCAATTTTGTAGAAACCCTACTCATTCAGCCTACTGAAAGAGGAGGCCATTGGAGTCCTGTTCCTGAGTTGTAATAGATACCTGAATGAGAGAGATATTGTTCATGTTGGAATGACAGAGAAAAAGGATGAAAAATATATATGTGCCTTATAGACAGAGCTAACAGGGCTAATTAACAAAAACAGAAACAGAAAATCACTTTGTTAGGTTGAAACTATGTACTGGGGTTATGTGTGAAAGCCCTGGTGCCAGAATCTGCAGACTAGACATCATTCCATAAGCACTGGAGACATAATATGGATATCCATCATAGTAAATTATGTAAATGCAATGAAAATGTTATTTAAAAAATGTATGCTTATATATTCTCACTCTTAGAGGAGTGAGAAGACAGTAATATCAGGACTAAAACTGGAAATGAATGAAATCTGGTAAAATCAATCTTATAAAAACTTTGCAGTTAGACCTTGGTTTGAATACTAGTTCCACATCTCTGTATAAGTAATCTCTCTGAGTCTCAATTTCTCCATCTTTAATTGGGGGAAAAATACCTCATAGAACTGGGAGGTCTGTATGAAAAATTAACAAAATGTCTAGAATCAACAGATAGTATTTAGTGTTAGGAATGAACATTCACTAAGATCTGAGAAGCAATACAGGACTAATCATGCACTCTTTAAGATTTGTCTTGGAATTTTTATTATTAGAATGATTCCTTAAAGGCGGGGGTCATAAATCAAATGAGAAAGGGCACTGGGATGTGTGAAAATAGCCAGAATGAAACAACAGGAAATGGTGATGTTGAGGCAAACAACAGAAAACAGACTACTTAAAAGCATTCAAAAATATATTTTAAGAGTATACAAAACTGGGACCACTGCTTTAAGGTAAAACAGGCATGAAGGAAGCACTACTGGAAAGATAGGCTAAAATATACTTACTTGAGCTCTAAAAGCCCTGGAGATTTACTTTGGTTTCTGCCATCAGAACATTACAATGGATTTTTAAAAACTGTGGTAAAATACATATAACATACAATTTGCCATTTTCAGTGGCACTTAGTACATTCATAATTTTGTAGAACCATCCTTACTAACCAAAGAATACTTTCGTCACTCTCAAGGAAAACTCTGTACCCATTAAACAGTTAGTTCCTTATTCTCCCCAACCCCTGGGAACTACTTATCTACTTTGTGTCTATGAATTTACCCATTCTAGGTATTTCAATAAATGAAATCATATATTATGTGACCTTTTATGTCTCACTTCTTTCACTTAACACACTATTCAAGGTTCATCCATGTTCATGGCATTAGTTCATTCCTTTTTATGGCTACATACTATTCTATTATTCAGATATACCACATTTTATTTATCCATTCATTTTCTGTTGAACATTTGGCTGTTCCCAACCTTTGGTTATTATGAATAGTGCTGCTATGAACATTCCTGTGCAAGTTTTTGTTTGAACACCCATTTTCTGTTCTCTTGGGTATATACCTAGAGTGAGACTGCTGAGTCATATGGTGATATTATGTTTAACTTATTGAAGAACTGCCAAACTGTTTTACACAGCAGCTGTCATATTTTACACTCCCATCAGCAATGATGAAGGGTTCTACTTTTTCCACATCCTTGCCAATCCTTGTTATTTTCTTAAAAAAAAAAAAAAATATTAGAGAGCCTAATATTGAGAGATAAGACACAGTATAGGTAACAGGAAAGAGAATGAGGAAGAAGACCTGATAAACTGTGGGCAACAATGGGCTGGGATCCTATAAGCTATTCCTGACATGGAAGGAGCTAGCTGACAGCTAAGATTATTACCAACTTCACAGTTGGTGTAGGGTGGGTTCAGAGTGTACTAAATTCATTTTACAAGGCAAGAGCACTATTTATTAATTATTTTGATATAACAGCATATGTTCCAATAGTATGTGGTATATAGACAGAGGTCAACAATAATTTGTTGAATAAATGAACACATGTATGAATGAAACAGTAGTTATTAATCTAATCTACAAATAATAATAAAGGAATTATAGAGGTAATTTATTATACCAAGATGCTAGATTATATTAGCTCTCATCCACATTAATAGAAATATCAGAATTATTTTCTTAGTGCCGTTTTACAAGTAAAAGTAGACAGTTTAAGAGCAAGTTTTTAGTCCCTTATTCAAAAAACAACAAAACACTCAAAGATTAACAATAACAAATACAACATTAATTTAATCTTTGTAAGAAAATTATAATATATAATATTAAATTAAGAACTGAATTATTTAACCAAAAGACCATATGTGCTGTGCTCTTAAAAAATACTTTAAAGTATCAATACAAAATAATAATTAAAAAATTTTAAAATATGTACAGACCAAAAATTTCTTTTGTATTTTTTAATCTGGCTCCACGAAGCAAAAGACTCTCGGGTCCTAAGGGTCTAAGAAAAAAGAAAAACAAAAAGCATTGAATATATTAAAAATTCAATTCAATTAAAGGACATCTTCAATAGGAGGTAGTTAAGCTATAGCTACAAGTCTGCTTTCATATAAAATCAAAATCCCAGCTACTCTGCTACCTATTCCAACCATGATGTTAGTTATTAAAACAACAAACACCTGCTTTAGCATTTCAGTCACTTTAAAGTTAGTGGCTGAAAAATTAAATTATGCATGTAAATAAATTCACAAAGTCAATGGTTTCAAAAATTTTAAACAAAATGTAAAAAAATTAAAGATTAAGCAGTGATTTAAGAAATTTTAGAAGAAGATAAAATTTTAAAAACTTGAGCAAAATTAATAGATAGCTTTAGGAGGGAAAATATGGAATTAAAATGCAATATAAACAACTATAGTATGATTTTTGTATAAATGCATGAGTTTGCACAATTAAAATTATGCTGGATTATAAAATATAGTGCAGAAAGTATGTTAGTGTTTTTTGTAGGCAAGAGGCACATTACAACTTGACTACTTGCATTCAATACTTCTTGGAGCACAGGTCTTCTTGCTGTTTGAATTTCTCTCCATAAAGGAGATATAAAACGACAAGGTATAACTAGAAAGGAAATTGTAGTGATAGCAAAATGAAGAGTCTGTTATGGACAAGTTAAAAAAAAAAACTTTCAGTGTGTTCTATTATTCCTTATGCTTTTCTGAAACATACATATATGTTTTTCTAAATCGAACAGAAATCTGAACCACTTATGAAAGTATCTGCAAACCCAAACACTATAAGAATGCAACAGAACCAAGGAGGGTCAGGTGTCTGGAACATGTTTAACAAGTATGGTTTTATTAGATAGTTGTATTTGGAGTGCACTCTATGTTGTAACTAACTATTCAGAAGTTATAAAACGATTCTTTTGCACTCAATATTGGTTTTAACAATGGAAAGAAATAGTTTGAGTTCACACTGGTACACAAAATTGGGCCAAAATAACAACTTCAGATTAAAAGGCAGTTCACTTCAGTTGCTGCAATAAGAAAAGTGATTCATTTTTTGGTCACTAGGAGCTGAAGTCACATAATTGCTGTTCCTTTACTAGCCACAATATCTTAATGCTCTTTCAGATGATGTATCCACATATTTTTCATTATTTCACAACAGAAATAAAAATAAAATCTGGTCAGTTATTCAGCAGAGATCCTAAACATATAAAGATCTTGTTAAAGTTCACTGAATGTACTTCTGTATTAACATTTATTAAAAATGTGAATCAGTGCTGATGCATATATTTTCGAGGGCTTATCTTAAGGATTTCATTAAAAAAAAAGCTCAACTCATTTAGATAGTGACTTTATTTCATGCAGCCAGTATAAAATGAACATGCGTCCCCAAAAAGATGTGGTATGTCAAATTTGATTAGAAATTCCAGGGCTGATTCCAACATTGACTATAAATTAAGTTTTAAGGTCATGAATAACAAAGTAATTTATTTCTACTACCCAGTCTTTGAACTGACCCAAAGTCTTTCTTTTAGATGCTGAAAATTAACCTGAATTTTGAAGAAAAACAAACCAAAACAACCAACCAAGGAAAAAAACCAATCAGAGGAGTAAGTGAATGTTTCTGGACTAGCCCCTAAACACTCCAGTTTGAAATGAATGATTCTGAAGTCAAGAACCTTGCATTTATACTTGCTAAATAATGCATACAAAGTTTTCACGTTCTTCACTGTTTTGGTGTTGGGGATTGAACCCGGGGCCTCATGCATGGTAAGCACATGATCTACCACTTTGCTATGCCTCCAAGCCCTCATGTTCTTGACTTTGTGTTTATGGCTTTAAATACATAAGGATCTGAACACAGAAGCTTTTTCCTTTTAAATTACTACCTAATATTATTAGAGAAAGAAATACAAATATACAAATCTTACTACATTACTTGATAACATTTCATGAGATATTTTACCTTCATAAGTTGCTGTCATAAATTACTAGCATATGAAGTGCTAAATGTTTTTATATTAACCTTTTCCATGATGCACTGCTTATTTACCTAATCTCTCTTTACCTTTCAGTTCCTCCCCCAAACAGTTTCCACTTAAGAGTAATTAGATATTGTGAATTTATTCTTACCTTACAATTTCTTCCATTTGTTGAGTTATTATCATTCGTCCCAGGAATCTATGAAAGAATGCACTATGTTACAAAAATATATTACTTATATAATCAATGGGTGAAACACCTTAGTTTTAGAGCTATTTGCATGTGTAAAACAAAAACCAACCTTTTTCATATATGAATGGTCCAGTATTCATGCTAGAAATTATAAAAATAGTCCTTTGGCTTTAAAAAACTTAATATTCTTGCCATCTCTACTCCAGGTAATAAATGAAAAAATGTTTTCAATATATAAATGCTATATGTTGTTATTATTATTATTCCTTTGATCATGAGAATTTATAATTGTTACACAAAATACATACATTATTTAGCCAATAACAAATGTTTATATATTTCATTACAATTTACTAAAGACTCCTGTAACTATATGTCACTGTACAAATTATACATTTGTTTATTTATTCCTTCATTCAACAGATATTCACTGAGCAACTACTTAATGTATAAATTAAGTGGGAAGGATAGAGTAGTAAGCAAAAAGCATTATCAGTGAACTTCTGAACTTCTTTAGCCTCACAGTTATATTTAAAGTGCCCACTGCTTGAAGTCAAGAGTAAGTGGTATAATGGACTTTTAGTTGGGTCTTTCAATCCCAACTTCTATCCCAAAACAGCACCAGAGCAAGGAGTCAATTCAAGAAAACAGTTACTTTCTACTATAGTGAGAAGCAAATTCTAGACAGAGTTTCAAGTTAATCTTTAGGCAAAGAAAGTACTCCCTTCCAAATGACCCCTATTATTCTGTTTCCAGGTCACAGATCGTTTATCCCTTGGAGACTTTGGCTTCATTGTTTCTTTCCAGTCTCTTATTTCTACTTCCTTCAGTTCATGTCAATGAGAAGTACTGTTTTCATTTTCTCCATGTATAGTGTAATTTTATGTAGTCCCGGCTCCTAGACTTTGAATTTAGATTCAAAGAAAATAATTCAGCTAGTGTTTCTCTGGACATCTTACAGAGATGATTTGTGATTAGTACTTTTGTTTCCCTTAGTTAAATTATAACAAAGGATCTGTTTCTTTTCTTTTGATCTGCTCTGTTATCCTTGCTCCTAGGCACTTCTAAGTTATGTGTTTAGGTCAGTTCCATACTGGATCAACCCATCTTGTACCTTCTTTATCCCTTGTTTCAAATCCACATTTTGATGTTCTTCAAAATTGTAACACTTTATCATCCCCTTTTCAAATATAAAAGTTACATATACACTCAAATAACATGAATATTTTATAAAGCAGTTCAGATAACATTAAAAAAATCACAAGGCTGGTAATCTCAATCAAATACAAACACTTAATATTTTGGAGTATGTTTTCCATGCTTTTTTATACATATATGCATGTATGCATGTATGTTTGTATCTTAAAAACAAAAACAGGATCACAACATAAATACTTATAGTAACATTTTTCTCCCAACTTAACATGCCCTATCAAAAACATATCTACATCATTATTTTTAATAGCCACACACAGTATAGCATTTTGGGGTTACTGCATACTGTATTTAAACCACTACTATGAAGTTTAGGTTTTTTTGCCCTCAACTTATGAACAGCCTAAACAATATAGCCCTGACTAAATAATCTTGTATAAATATCCTTTCATATTTTCATTAAGATAAATCCCTAGGAGCAGAACTTTATTATTTTGTTAGGAAAAAATCTTAGATGTAGAAGAGCTGTGTCAGAGACCAAAACATAAAGGGGCAGAAAGAAAATAATTGCTTTAGCAGTCAAGAAAAGAAAAAAAGAAGGCTGTGAAATAGGTACATGCTACAGGCTGTTCCTAAATAGAAAGTTCCTCTAGTTTTCACTTCTTTCAGTAGTTTAGCACAGCTCACTTACTATCACATGATAGTTGCTTTCAATAAGCTATTAAAAGTTCTTTAAAAGGAATGATGTAACCCCAATTAATAAACAGGCACTTGGAAAGAATTACAGTTTAAAAGGGAAAAAAAACAAAAGCAAGCACTGAAAACTGTTTGACCTTTCTAATAAAAAAAATAGTTTAAAACTATCATCTATAAAATTAGCAAATATTTTAAAACTATAATAATAAAACTAGTAAAATATGAAACAACAAAAAAAACTCATAAACTTTTACTTTGCTTATGGCAACAAAAATTAGTCCGATTACAATGCTTTTATAATCTGTCAGTATATTTATTAAAGGTCAAAATCTATGAGGGCTTGAAAGCAATAATACCACTTCTGCAGCTCTATGGATTCTTAGAGCATGCTGGTTGATAACACAGTAGAAGATAATGAAAGGCATGTGAATAAAGTACTGCCTTTAAATTCATACCTTTTGCTTAGAATTCTGGCAAATTCTGTTTTTATCCCCTTCCACCACTGCTGCCCTCAATTTTACCCTTCCTTTATCCTCTCTACAAATAATATCATCAATTAGATAAAGATTTCATTTTTATGCCTATGGTTATAAAAAATAAGAATAAAGTCTACTAACAGGACTTAAAATGAGTACACTGAACATCATACCTGTACAAATCCGCTTCTGGTTGCTGGCATTCTATTACAGCTACAAGGCTGTCCAAATTGGCAACTGTTTGTAATACTGCTGTTTCTGGAACTGCCACATGTGTCTGGGGAAAAAAGGGGATTAAACAGTATTCAAATGTGACTTTAGACATTGGCTACTTCCAGTCTCTTTTACGGTGAAACCTACTATACTTGAAATCACTTAGCTAGATAAGAAAACAGAAGGGAAAAAAGAATGTAAAATAAGTAAAGGGATTGCTGAGATTACTTGTCTATGGAGGTCATTTATATATAAGGAAGTGAGGTCTGTGTGTAAAGTCACTACTGTTCAAAGTTTATTATAAGCAACTTAATAGGAGGAAAATGTGAATTTTCACCCATGGCTGTAGTCTGAAAACTGAGGAAATTTAAAGTTGTCCCTTAGGTAAAAAATCATCACAAATATTAACAGACTGTATTTTTCCTAAAAACACTTTCTATTTTCAACTTGAACTGACTAAACCATGTTGGGCTACTCTTAAATAGATACATAATAACATTTATTCTTTTTAAAACCTCTATGCTTTTTAAAAAGTTTCAGTAACTTGAAAATTTTCTCCTTCATCGGGTCAAACTTTACTACCTTAATCAAAAGAAAATACCAGTATAAACCAAAGCTATTTTGTTCACCAAGAACAGCACTCATTTATATGAACAAACCTTCAAATTAGTTTCTCCATCCAAACTAGCAGTTGTAACATGACATGAACCATCAAGTCGATCTGAGGACAGAAGCACCAAATCTGCAGGGAAAATTTCATCTTTGGCTATTCGAACAATATCACCCACCTATGGAAAATTTTGGGGGAAAGTGAATAAACAGATTTTCAAAGGTAAGGACTTATTTTTATTCGATTCTAAATAAGTGGCTTCTCAGAGTACTTAATTTCATTTTATTTTTTTGTTGTGCAAGGAATGAAATCCAGGGCCTTCAACGTGCTAGGCATGCACTCTACCACTGAGTTCTACCCTATCATGTTATTTTGTGTAGGAAAACAGGCTTTAACTAAAGTATAATCAAGATAGGAATTCATGCTGTGATATCAAAATACTATTTTCTATTATTTACTAGATGCATACCCGAATGTTTTTTGATCTAGTTTTCACAAGGCCACCACTTCGAACAACATAAACAGGAGCTCCATTTACTTCATTATCTGAGTTATGTCGTAACCAATCTTCATATCCCTGTAAATATCCAAAGAATAAAAAGATACCCTTTTCAGTATAATTTTAAACCATTTTGATCAAGTTAGAAAAGAAAACACATAAAAACTTCCTTAAGACATTTCATTCACTATGTATTTGACATTTGTTCTTATAAGTAATACTCTTCTTTTGGTTTTCATGATACACATAGTTCCTGGTTTCCATAGGACCTCTCTAGCTACTTCTCCATTTCCTTATTAGAGATTGCTTCCATGTCACCACTGTGGACCCTTTTCTCACACTTCATTCTCACTATTTCTGAGTATTCAAATAGTATAAAATATATGATAATTCTGAAATTTATATCTCCAACGTATATCTTTTTTCTGGATTTCAAACTTGAATATCTAACTGTATTAGTATCTCCATTTTGATAATTCATAAATGTCTTAAATATATTAAAAACTAAATTTAGGATATTTTCCCCCAAATATGTTATATTTTCCATGTTTTCTATCTTGACAAATAAATATCTTGACAAATATTTGGCATGTGCTGCCAAGTTATTCTTGACTCCTGTTTTCCTAACACTATTCAATCACTAAATTCTATCACTTTCATGTACAAATGTTTTATTTTAATCACGAAACATAAATTCACATAGCATTATTATAGACTATAAACAGAAGAAAAAGAAGATTTTGAAACTGAGGTTGACTCTCTTCACTTCTTAAACAAGAGACCAAAAGAATTAATTATAATAACAGGTTGAGCATCCATAACTTGAAAATTGGAGGTTCAAAATGCTCCAAAATTCAGAACTTTTTGAGCAATGACATGATGCCCCAAGTGGCAAATTCCAACCTGCCTTCAGGTGTAAAACATTATTTTATGCACAAAATTATCTAAAATACTGCATAAAGTTTATCTTCAGGCCAAGAGTATGAAGTGTATATACAACATAAATACATTTTGTGTTTAGATTTGGTTCCCATCCCCAGGGTATCTTATTATATACATATATCCCAAAAATCTGAAAAAATTCTGAAATCCAAAGTAATTCTAGTCCCAAGCATTTCAGATAAAGGATGTTCAATCTGTAGTACTATAAAAAATATGGTAGATTATATAGATCATCACTAGAAAGGGAAACAAACATACCTATTTCACCAAGAATCTTTTGATGTTAAGGAGTGGCAATTTTTTTTTTCAAGTAAAAAAGACTTTCTATGCTATTTTATCAAGGACTCAAGGTAAGAGTATAAGTACAGATAATGAAATGATACTTAAGAGATAACAGTAATAAAAAAGTAAGGTACAGAATACTGTAGACTGTTTTACACTATCATTTGTGGAAAAATATGCTTGCCTATTTGAACACTTCAGATAGATACCACGAGGAGAATGCTCTCTCAGGGGAGGAGAATTAGTTGACTGGAAGTGAGGAATGTAAAGAATTTTACTTTATGCTATTTTGGATTGTTTCTGTTAAAAATGTATACGTATTACTTTTAAAATACTAAAATGCTAGAAAATATAAGGCAAAATATTAAGGATTGTTTTTGAAGGTCTATTTGTTTTTCAGGGGAAAATCTTTTTAGGAAGTGTTCTCAAGATAGCTAAATTACATTGGCCCCAGTTAATCTAAGATATGTCAATTTGAGAAAAATTTATCTGAGAGTCAAAACATCTTTTCTGAAACTGTAAAAAAGTATACTCGCTTTTATAGTTGGATGAGAGTAAAAGCAAAGCAATAACAATAAAAGCAGTATCTTTTTAATGCAAGTTTTAAAATTCTAATTCCTTGTACATATTATTGCCAGATTAATCTTCTTACAACATTGTTTTAATTTACTATCTTACTCAAAACCCCTTAGTGACTCTCAATCCTTAGAGCAAAGAATCTTGCAGCTTCCTTAATTTAGCATCTATGCTCATTTCTAGTATTATCTCTTAGTATTTTCCTAGAGAGGCTCAAACATTAGGTGGTCTTGTAATTAATTCCCCAAAATAGGCTTGCCTCTTCTTCCATTAGGTCTCTGAGTTTGTTTCTACTTTATATTCTTCATTTGTCATTTTATCCATCTAAATAACTTTTAGATGTTATTTATCATCTAAATAACATTTCCCCCACAGAATCCTCCTTGATCATCCAGATGAAGTGTTTCATCCCTTTTCTGAACAGCCATGTCTAGTGAATCTTATTACCACTCTATGCAGTTATTTTTGTATTTGGTCTTACCTTCCTACTTCATGGAGTTAAAGCTCCTAGAAGGTAAAGACCATCTTATTTACCAGAGCACTATATCTTGTGTTACACAACTGGAGAGAAGACATCACATGTAAATACAGATGGGAAAGGATAAAAACAAACAACTGGTGATAGTCTTTCCTATTTTGGTAAAAGTGAAAAATGCAAAAGCAAACTAAAAAGGGAGAAGAAAAGAATACCAGGAAGGTTGGAACATGGCAACTTTCACTTCTACAATTTTCCTAAAATTTATACTGTTGATATATAGTGACAGACATAAAACTGAATAATACATGGAAGGAAGTACTTTCTGTGTTTATTAAATGAGTAAAACTCAGGAATCACTGTTGCAAAAGAGAAAAATCCAAGTTCTGAAATTTTGTTTTGAGAAAGGGAGAAAAGCCTTATAGATTAAATTTTCTCTTGGAAAACTATATAACCTTTTATATTTACCCTTTGCCTTAGTTGTCAAGAAATTCTCATTTAAATTTAGTACTTAACAGCAATAACCATACTAACTCAGGTTTGAAGTATAATTTTCCTGCTTCCTACTTTAGATTTTATGCATTTTTACTTAACCCATTTTAGAAAGAGACAGGATGTCAATTATTATTGTAATTATACTAAATGCTTATTTTATGGATAGGCATCCACCATAATGTTTTTCAACTCACTTAATGGTATCAAATCCAATTAAATGCAGTTCATATTTGGCCAATGTATACTGGGAAATAAGGGCAAGACAAATTAACAATATTTTACATTGCTTTAAAAAATATTCAATAGCTTACTTAATTCATTTATTCAGCAAATACTTACTAAAGCCCCTACAGGTGTATAGTCTCATTCAGGTCACCTGAAATAAGCGAGTATATAAAAGTCTCTGCCCTTACAGAGCTAAACATTTGAATGAAAATGATAAACTTATAAAACAAACATTAATTCAATAGAATACCAAGTCCATTAGTGATATGAAGGAAAAAGACAAGAAAAAAAAAATGAGGGAATGGTATGGTGTGACCAGGAAAAGCCAAAGTTCAAGTATCTCGGTAAAATGAGGAATTGAGCCATGCAATTAATCTGGCAGAAAAACTTTCCAGGAAGAGTATAGCTAGTCGTAAAGCTTTGAGACAGGAGCATGCTTACTGCATTTGAGGACAAGGAGAGGGGTACGGCTGGAGGACAGTGAGTAAAAGGAAAAACAGTGGGAAATGAAGAAGGAACCAGGAACTAGACTGTATGGCTGTGTGGATCATTGAAAGGGGTTGTGTTTAGGTCAGAGTTTGACAAGAAACCACTGCACAGTTTTAAATGGGAGGGTGGTATTATCTGATCAATCTAGTTGATGTAGGGAAACATCAGGAGAGCAAGAGTAGAAGCCAGAGATGATTAAGAGAATAATGCAATTGTCCAGGGAAGGGATCATGGTAACTTGGACTAATAAGGTAGATCTTGAAGGTAGGGACAAAAACAGTCAAAGCATGAGGATGCCAAGGTTTGGGGTGGAGAAATGGCAGAGTCATTAATAAACTGGGGAACAGTTCAGCTTTAGAGAGAAAAACATGAAGAGTTCTGTTTGAGATTCTTGTGAGATGTTCAGTGCAAAGGTTGTGCAAACAGTTGTACATGTGTTGGACATTCAAAGAATAGTTTCAAGATAGATATAAATTTGAGAGCTATTAACATACAGATGGAACTTTAAATTACCAGACCAGAAGAAATCACCTAAGAGGAAAGTATATATAGAAAAGAGGTTGAAGGGATGAATACGTTACTTTGATGAGAAAAATGACATCTGCAAAACTGAACAGAATGATTTGAATGCTTACTGAATTATATGCACAAATTCTAGTCTTCAACAGAAGAGTGAAAAAAGAAATTAAACTGTGACACAATATTCTCTGCTACACTAGATGCATAATATAATTGTTAATCTATAGACTCTGTTCATCCTCCTTACATAATAAAAAATATACTTCATCCAAAAGTGTTTGTCTATTTTATTTTCATTTTGATCTATATACCTTATCCCTGCACCTTTTTTTTTTTTTTTTTTTGTAGCACGACTGAATCCAGGGTCACTTAACCACAGAGTCACATCTACAGTCCTTTTTTTACTTTGTATTTAGAGACAGGGTCTCACTAAGTTGCAAAGGCTGTTTGAACTCCTGATCCTTCTGCCTCAGCCTCCCGAGCCACTGGAATTACAGGCGTGTGACACCATGCCCAGTCCTATATGTTATAAAATGAAAGTTCATCACATTTAGATAAGAAAATTCAATTAACTCTCTCAGGTGTTAGGGATCATCTCTGTGTAACTGAGAATGTTGAGACTTTTTGAGAAGTGCTAGCTATAACAACAAGACATTTCTAAGAATGTCTTTCTTAATTAGCATATTTATCTAATAATTTTGTATCTCTACATCTAGATTTTAATGTAAATTCATAATTTGGCCAAAACTTTTTCTTTTAAGGTACCACTTTACATAAAAGTCAATTTCACTAATGAAAGTTGTAAAAACTAGGAAAGCACTTTACAACATTTATTCACAAATATTCAAGCCAGAAGTATGTGCTTTACTCCCTATAAATATATTCCGTTGAACAACATTTTCTTTACATATCACCAGACTCTACTAAGATGATTATAATAAACTTTTTCATATATACATTGGTTTATACATATAGTATTCATTTTTAGAGGCTTCCTAGCTGTGTCAAGGGAGCAACATATTTTAACAATGGTAATCATTTATCAGTCATCAGGTATCTGAAATATAATACACTGGCTACTGCTTTCTTATAGAAATTCTTTTCACAATAATAAATGTTTCTTTGTTGTGGAAAGATTTAGTGACTTCTAAATGAACTGGGTGAAAACAACAATAATAGGAAGTATTTCATACCTGCTTTATGGCGGTTACTGTTATCACAAAAAATAATGGAAGTCCACTGGTAATTGGACTGGTAGGTGTATCAATCATGAGCTAGATTAAAAAGAATGCAGAGTATTACATTTTTATATTATGTACATCATACTATTAGCATCTAAAATCTCATACTATTATGCAGCAAGTCTAGTTTAGTTTATAATTTCAAAACTTTGCCTTATTGGCTATGATATGAGGATTGGTAGAGTATTTAAATCTATTATACACCTATATATATTGCAAGAGTGGACTCAGTCACTCCACTTTTTTAACACACAGGGTACTTAAGTTCTTCTTCAATATTGCCTAGAAGTGGAGCTACAGCTGTTCAGTTCTCATTTTACAATTTATTTGCACATCTTGAAAAATGCTGGTAAATCTGTCAGCAATTTTTACCCTAGCATTCAGAATAGACTCAACACTGCACAGTGAGAACTAGAAATGGGAGTAAGGGAAAGGTTTTTTTTTCCTACAAGCAATTTTGTTCTATCCAGCAGAGTCAGAGGGGGACAGCAAGGAAAATGATGCTGTAATTAAAATGTAAATCATACAACTGAGGTTTCAGTAAGTTGCTAGAGAAGTAAAGAAGTATTTGTAGTAATTATATACGATAGGCAAGAACATGGGCCTTATGACTTATTACTGTTCCTTTACTCTGGATAGAGCAATTAAATTTGTTCTATTCCACAGACATGCTAAATTCCTGATCTTAGCTAGTTATTTCACAAAGCCATGCATGCTCTTTGCATATGACTAATATAATTTCTCACTTTTCTCAGAAAACCAAGCAGATGCTCTCTTGACATAAAATCAGAAGTTCCTTCTCTGTTCATGAAGGAAAGCAATTAAAAAAAAAAATGTAAATGTTTCCCAAAGCATTCAAATGATTAGTTGACTAATATTAATTTTTCTTTTGAAATCCCAGGTTCTACTGAGAGAAGAGTAAAGAGCTCATAAAAAAATTCATGCCACATTAAAAGAAATTTATGAAGTTTTATCCTAAAAGAATAACCTCTGAAGGAAAATGATAATCCCTATTTCAATATCTTGACTTATATTCAAGTTTCACAGGCTTCTCTCTTGATAATTTTTTAAAATATTAATGAACATCATCTTTAATAACTACATGATGGTTCTATAGATAAAAAAGTATTTACTGTCAAACATGTAGGTTGTGATAATTTTGATACATGAAAAAAGTATAATGTGAAGATTTAGAAAATGGCAAAAAAAATACATATAACAAACAGAAAAAGCTCTGCTGAATAAAGAATCTGTACTCATGGGAATTCTTAAAAATTAGAATTGTTTAAAAATTTTTGAATTAAAATTTGTTTATTTGAGATGGGGGTTTCACTATGTTGCCCAGGCTGGCTTTGAATTCCTGGGCTCAAGTGATCCTCCTGCCTCAGCTTCCTGAGTAGCCAGGACCACAAGTATGAGCCATTACACCCAGCTAAGATAAAACTTAAATTAAAATAATTAAAAACGAAAGAATTTCACTTTATACAGAGATGATTCCATAGGCAGGCATGTGCCAAAAATATGTACTGCCTTTTAACAGCCAAAATATGTTCTGAAGCAGGATTCTGAACTATGATAGGTTATATCTTGGCTTAGATTTCAGTTATCAGCTCTACAGTACATTCATAATGAAACAAAATACAACTGATCTTAAAATTCACAGGCTATTTTTTAGAAATCTAGATGTGATTTAGATAATTTATTCTTTGAATACATAGTGACACTTAGTATATTAAAAAAAAATGATCCTATGGTCAAATACCTAAGAATACAACATAAATTTTCCCTGTTCTAAGACATATTTTTAGAAACCATGTTTACAAACAATAATCCATTAAGTGATAAAGCTTACCTGAACCAAAAATATAATAAGAAAATAAAAGTTTGCCACTCTTCTGAATTGTTCAAATAAATTTTTTGGAACAAAATTCCACACAGTATACTACAAAAAAAAAAGAAAGAAAGAAAAGAGGTATCAATAAATTAATGTCCTAAAATAATATGTACTCTGTTGATGCTTGTGTGTGTGGGGGTAACTGATTGAACCCAAGGGTACTCTACCACTGAGCTACATCCCCAGTACTTCTTATTTTTATTTTGAGACAGAGTCTCACACTAAGTTGCCGAGGCTGGCCTCAAACTCAAGATCCTCCTACCTTGGGCCTCTGAGTAGTTAGGATTACAGGTGTGCAGCACTGAGCCCATTCTTGTAACACTAGATGCTACAGAAACTATTTCTCTGGTTTCTAGATTTCAATAGTTCTTATTCTACTTTCCTTTTCCCTTTATTGGTGATTTTAGTACAATTTTAAAAAATTGAACCTATCAATTTTGCTATTAAATTGTTGATTTTTTAGAAGTTAGAGAAAGCAGAATAAGACAATATTTTAATAATTTATTTTGGACTTTTGTTATACAAAATTAAACCTAATGGTAAACATGATTAAGAGTTGATAGAAATGCTGACACTAGATAACATTTATTTTATTTAGTTCAGTGTCAGAAATAGGAAATGGTCAAATTATTCAATTATTCTTTTTTTAGTATAGAATATGGAGAAATTACCTAGCATTTTTAAGAAATAAGAATGTTTTAGAGGGCTGGGGAGATAGCTCAGTTGGTAGAGTGCTTGCCTTGCAAACACAAGGCCCTGGATTTGATTCCCAGTACCGCAAAAAAAAAAAAAAAAAAAGGAATGTTTTAGATAAGTTATTAGTGGGAAAACCATAAAAAATTTCATAAAGGGGAGTTGGAAATGATCAAGTGTGTTACATGAATATTATAAACATGCCACAAGGAAATTATTATTCTGATTAATAAAAATAAAAAATTAATAATAAATAATTTAAAAAATCTCAAAAAAGAGATGAAACTCTATCACAATGTTAATTTTAAAAAGAGAGTAGAGTTTAAAGGTCAAGAGCACAGATGCTTGGGGCTTAAACCACTGTGTCCCAAATCCTAATTATAACACTCATCAAATAAATAACCTTGGACTTAACCTCTCTGTATCCCACATTGTTCCTCTATAAAATGAGGCTAATAATAATGCACATATCTTATAGTGTTCTTATAAAGATTAAATCAACTAATATATTTATGAAGAACTTAGAATAGAGCATGGCTCATCCTAATTGCTACATAAGTGTTTGTTATTAATTAATCAGCTCAAAATGCTGTTTTATAGGGACAAGGTAATATACTAAAGATTTTATTTGCATCATTACTCACAACATAACTTTATATATGAAATAGGGAGACAGTTTATAGAATTTTTGCTTTACCCTATGTATATTCTCCCAGTAGAATGTAAGATCCCTGAGACCAGGGATATTATTGTTGTATCTCAGGTGCTTAAACTACACTTGGCACAAGGTTGGAGATCAAAAATTTTGCAGAATAAGTGAGTGAACAAATAAAAATTGTTGAAATAGGTTTTTTTCCCCTCAAATATCCTGACATCAAATAATGAAGCCTTAGTGGTTGTAACTAATTTAAGAATTTTGAATAAGCAGTTTGTCTAATTTCCTCTGGTGCAATATTAAATAGTTTTAATTTTTTTTTTTTTGGCAACAACTGGGTCATATCCTCAGCCCTTTTTTTTTTTTTTAAAGTATTTTTTTTTATTGTAAACAAATGGGATACATGTTGTTTCCCTGTTTGTACATGGCGTAAAGGCATACCATTTGTGTAATCATAAATTTCCTCAGCCCTTTTTATTTTGAGACAACAAGATCTCGTAAGTTGCTTAGGGTCTTGCTGAGTTGCTGAGGCTGGCCTCAAACTTGTGATCCTCCTACTTCAGTCTCATGAGTTGCTGGGATTATAGGCATGTGTCACTACACCCTCTGAAATTAAATATTTTGCAAGGAAGTTTAAATTCAATATAGGATAGTTACTATATGGCCAATGAAATGAAATAAAGACACATCATGCATCTACAATGTGTACAACACTTAAATGACACGGGAAACAAAAAAACTTATTACTAAAGAGAGGAGGTTAAGAATAGGAACTGGGGATGTGATTGTGGTAAAGTGCTTGCCCAGCATGAGTGAGGCCCTGAGTTCAATCCCCACCACCGCCAAAAAAGGTTATGAACAAAATATCAACAGTTATATTCAAAGATTAAGTAAACGAAAGAACATATGAATAATTCAAAGGAAAAGAATAAATGAGAAAGAAAAATTTAATGAAGAAGGTCAAATCTGACAGGGGCTTTAAACAAGGAACATTCAACAAGCTGAAAATCAAAAGCAAATATGGAAGAACATTTGAGAAAGGACAGTATGAGCAAAGCAAAGGGACAGAGGAGGAAAGTTCATCATAGCATTGTGGGATACAAGATAATATAGTCTGGGAACAGTTTAAGGAGATGACAGGATAGTAAAAAGGCAGTAAAAAGAGAATAAAGAGAGTCAGGCCTCACTTATACAAAGGAAAAAAGAAATAGCATCTACACAAATATCTATAATTCTTCAAAATTGGGTTCAAAGATATGAATTTTATATTTAAAAAAAATAAAACTACAATCTCCACGAAATTTTACATTTTAAAAACTGTGGCTAACAAGAAAAAACCTAGAAAAGATACGCTGGCAGGCAAGTTCAACATGAGCGTGTGGAATAGCCAAGTAATCTAGTTGGGAAGGTTATGAAAGCAATAGTGGCATGATAAAGAAGAAAGGAGGTAGTAATGACATAGTCCTTATTTATGATGAAAAAAAATTTAAAAGGCAATGCTTATTTAAACATCTATATTTTCGGAATTGTGGTCAAAATATGAAACTTAATACTGCTGCATACGTCGTAATAAGCCATATGATGTTATTTATTTAATCCTAAAAGTTTTTAAGAAGGACAATCAACTTTCTGTACTGGCAAAAGATTTTAATTAAGTGGTCCTCTGAACTCCCGACAGATAAGAATAAAAAAAAAAAAAAAAAAAAAAAAAAGACTTAAAAAAAAGCCTGAAAAGTGTTTAAAATATAGAAATGGAACAGAGTTTGGAAGGAAAGAAGGAAAAAATTGTGAATGGAAACAGTAAGAATTGGAAATTTTCGACTTCTTAGCTTTGAGATACTATCTAGCTTCCACAGCTATGGTAGCAAAACAGCAGAAGAAAGCTGCAGTCTTATCATCAAAATGTAAAAATGTAACAGAGATTAGAGTTCAGAATTGGAAAGGTAGCTGGAAATTAAGGGGAAAATACAAGAAAACCACACAAAGAAAATGACCCAAATTCAGAATATAAATGACATCAACCCAGGCTAGCAGCTACACTATATACTAGAAAGGAATAAACTAATACTAACACTTGTACCAAAAAATATGACTTTCAAAAGCATATGTTAAGTGAAAAGAAGCCAGATACCAAAGATCTGAACTGTATGATTGTACTTATATGAAATTCTAGAATAGGCAGAACTATAATTATAGCAAACAGATCAATGGTTGCTAATGCTGAGGGTAAGAAGGAGGGGAACTGGCTAAAAAGGGGCATGAGTGAAGTTTGTGGAGAGATGGCTATATCCTACATTTTGACTGTGGTGGTGGTCACATGGCACACATTTGTCAGAAGTTATCAAATTATACACTTAAGGGCTGGGGATATAGCTCAGTTGGTAGTCTCACATGCACAAGGCCCTGGGTTCAATCCCTAACACCACACACACACACACACACACACACACACACACACACACACACACATGATGCGTGCACAAACACACACACAATAAATAAATAAATAAATAAATAAACACACACATACACACTTAAAACTGCTGAATTTTCTTGTATTTAAATGATACTCCAAGTTAAGGAAAATCTTAAAGGTTTCAAGTACTTTAATTTTCCATATAATTTACTAAAAACTATGTCACTAGTATATAGCTCCTTCATCATCTCAGATTCTGGTATTTCCTCTTCCTACTGGCTGCTCTAGAGCCATTGTCCAAAATAAAGGATATCATTAATGGGTATGTCACATACGTAAATAATGCGAAGGCAGAAAAAAAGGGATAGGACAAAGGAACACCAGAACTAAGGTAATTTCCTTAGGTAAGATGAAATCAGGATTACAGAAAAAATATCTCTCTGGAAGGGAGGGAAGGTACTTGTTCCAGTGTCCTATCAAGCAATAGCTATGGTTTAAGAACTTTACCCTCAGTCTCTTTTGACTCATATCTTCTATAACTATACTGTTCAATAAGATAGCCACTAGTCACATATGGCTCTTGACATTTAAATTAAATTAAAAATTCAATTTTTCAGTTGCACTAGTCACATTTCAAGGCCACATTAGCCCTATGTGGCTAATGGCTATCATATTGAACAGTTTGGAAAATATTTTCCTCATAAAAGTCTATTAGACAACATCCTGTATAATCTTCAATTTCAAATAAACTAAGACATCTTTAAAATGTCACAGAAAAAATGAAACAAGGAAGAATAAGAGTAAAGCAGTAGTTTGGTACCATAAAACGTTTACAGAAAAGTGATAAGATTGGAGTCAGCAGGCTTTAAAGTCACATGGTTCAAACTCCAGTCTAGCCACTTACTAGTATGTAACCATGGGAAAATTAAATATCCCACCAAAAATTTAAGAAATTTAAAATGAGTATAATAACACTGTCAAATAGACTCAATAATAATAATTTAATAATAAAAGTGTTAATCTTTACCTTAGATGAAATGATCCGGTTATCTATAAATTTCTGAGGTGTGTAAAGTCCATTCTGAGGAAACCTGTTGGCTATGTAAATAGTTCTTGTGTCACTTTGATGTGGTGGGTCAAAACCCTAAGACCAAATGAGAAAAAGTAATGTTCATCAATAAGGTTAGGTGGTATGATACTTTATAGGTGGTTTTATTTAATTAATCAGATTACAGATATTATTACTGGCTTTACACTGCAGATAGACTCAAATCTAATTATTAGGTTTATTTCTTCTGCAAATAAACAGGTATGTTATCTTCAGATATAAATAAACTAAACCTTCAGTAATTAAAATCATTCATACTGCCAGATATACTACTACAAAGAAAAAAAAATCATATAGGAGACCGATTTGAGGACAAAGTTTCTTTCACCACTGAATTCCTTCCTTTTCAGTCTGGTATTACTTGTCTTCTCATAGGATAGACATACCGTGTCTGACAGCAGACATTTGCCTTTATTTTTACCTTTTCTACACCAAAATCAACTTGGTTTCAAACAGTTTTATTCCCAGAGGATTTACTATGCATTACATAGAGTCTTGCCCAGATATTGTAACTGAGACACAAATATGGATGTATTATAATATTACTTGAGGAACACATATACTGGCCTCAAATTCAGAAGAAAATCTTTCAAGGTACACTGGTAATAATCTCTACTGGTAAGTTTTCACTGGTGAGAAAAATACCAATATCTTATTTCTATAATACTCTACTCCCTTCCAAACTTGTAAGTGAATTTTCAGGACTTCTTTGACAGATGTTGGGAACCCCTGACAGGTTGAAAGCAATTCCCAACTACAACATTATTTTTGCTAACAGGCAAATGATTAGGAATTTCTTTGATTTTTTTTTCATTTTTAAAAATAATGATCAAGAACTATTTATTAGTACTTACTAGTACTGTTATTAAAAGTCAATTATTTGATATCCACAAACTTAAAATGATTCAGATAATACTGAAGACTCTAATTTGGTAATCCACAAAGTAATCTGGTTGCCATTTAATGCTTAGCATTCTTACATTTCAACTAAGCAGACACATACAGATCTGTAACCCTAACCCTAACCCTAACTCTAACCCAATTAACTAGAAGGATATTTTGTTTAGTTCATCAAAATACTAACAGTGTTATGTATGGTATTCACCTAATATTCTTAATTAAAAATTTTATTTTGTGATCTTAGAAACAGTGAATATGGGACTATACACACTAAGTCCATCTGTATGCTCCATAAAATATATGATGTGTAATTTTATTTGTTCGTGCTATTTAAAGTCTTATGATTTTCAACCCTGTCTTTGCAACACTTTGGAATAGTGATGACCACATTTTGCAGATGTGCTATGTCATTATATGTCCAATTTCAAAATGAGTTTTTTCAAGGAAAAAATATGATGGCATGCATATTTGTTTTCCTTATAAATTTCCTATTAAACACTTCACAATTTTGTAAAAAAGTGAATGAGTGAGCAAACAAATCATTTGAATGCTACTGCATCCGTCTATGTCTTTATTTTTCAGAAGAGGTTCACAGGAATTTTCTCTACAAACAGGCATATTTTTTTAGCATCCACTCTGTGACCGTGTTAATACATGTCCCTCCTCTATGCTAGTTCCTATCATCTTCTGCTTCAGTATTACTCTGCTTTCAGCTCAACTCAACAGACTGAGATGGAAACCTGCAGGAGCTAACAAAATTGATAAAATGCACCTGATATGTTATTACTTTTATTTGACACTAAATTTACAAATCAACAGGTAAATTTCTGAGATAAATTAGAGAAAAAATTTTGTAGATTTGAGGGTCTGAAATAATATATAAATCTTTAAGAAGTTGTCAAAACTGAGATTAAGAACCACTAATACAGAATTTTATTTTATTCTTGCAAAAATCAACCAATGAAAAGTACTCAAAATAACAGAAAGAGAACTATAGTTATGACTAGAATTCATATATTAACGAGTACAACTTTTCATGAAGCCAAGCTCATCATTCCCCATTCATCTCTACGGGATGATATGAACCAGTGATCATGTGCTAAAAGTTTGTACTCCTGAGATTTAAACAATTATTTCAAGGGAACATATTGAAATATTCCTAAATAAAAATAATTTTAAATTGAATTGGATTTAAAAAAATTTATGCAGCACATTCACATTCTAAGATACCACAAATTTAAATGACAGCTCTAAAAGGAGAATATGTTTGTTTTATTCATTTTGAGTTTTTTTTATTTGTGATTAATTCATATTATTTCATTCAATCATATTATAATCAATAGCATGCAGACTGTGTGGATGTATACGTGTATGCATCACACACACACACACACACAAAAAGCATTTAAATTTGAGATACGTGACTGATGTATAACTACATGTCCCTTATGGAAATGAAACCTATAACTTTCAGCTCAGTAGCATCTTCTCTACAAATTAAACTCATCATGAACTGAATAAAAAGAATAAAACTGTCCAAAAAAAAAAAAAAAAAAAGTGACTTAGCAGGGTCTAAATGGACGTTTGTTCTGTGAATCCCTGAAATTGTATGCAATTTGCATATATGCACATTTTTTCTAATTGTGCATAAGCTTCATCAGATTTTCATGACATGAAGAAATTTTAGACCATTTAACCTAAAATTTTGCTTTATAATCAGTTCCCCATCCTTCCACTCTATATTTAAAACTGCCAAAGGAGAATCTTTATGTTTCAATAACACTTCTCCCTTCTTTAATGGAGTCAAACATCTATTATCAAAATTAACTGTATGACTATACAGTTAGTATGAATTCACATTATTTCCAGCACTCATTATCAGCAATTCTCTGGTACTGAGAAACAAACATCTGAAACTCCTTGATCAAAGGCTACCTGCCAGGGTTCAGAAACCTCTGGCACATCCTACATTTTCTTCTGTCATCTGAGACTAGTCATTCACACCCTCGGCCTCTTAATGATTGCCTATTCCTTTCACTTCTGATTTTATCTTCTTCTGGGCAAAGGAACTAAGATAGATTAAAGCTGCTGGGGCCACTCCAATTTTAAGTTAAGGTCTGTTAAAAGTAAAAAGTATAGATAGATATTGGTGACATAAATTTAAACTACCATATTCTTTAAAAAGTACAAAATTCAAAACCCCTGATGATATAAGAAATATGACCCATTTCCTGCCAATGTGATGAAATGTTAGCAATTCAGGCCTTATTGGCCTTCAATATCATCTAATTTGCTATTATCTCTCATATATTTAAGATCAAACCACAACTATGTTCTGGTTTGAATATGGGACAATCAGCATGGATACTTAATAACTTAAGAAGTAACTGGATATGCTTATTTAGAGGTAGGAAAGAGGGTTGGATTTGAAATTGGAGTTCTGCAAGCATAAGGATGATGGTAAAGCCAAGGATAAGTAGGAGCAAGAAGAGGATAAGGGCAGGAGAAGGAATTCTCAGGGTCACCATTTAAGATGCATGGGGGAGAAATGGAATAAGCAAAGGAGAAAAATCAGAGTGGAAGGAGAACAAGAACTGAAGTGTGGCAGGAACCCAGGAAGAAGATGCAAAAGAATTATTTCATATGCTGCAAAGAAAAATGAGAACTGGAAGTCAAAGAAAAGAAAAGAAAAGGAGACAGTTAAATAATCAGGAAATCATTGGTGGCTTCTGCCAGCACAGTTTAAGGAAAATTAAAGGAACTAAAGTCAGACTATAATGTGGGTGAATGGAGGTAGACAGGATGGAGAAAAGAGAATAGCAGTTACTACTTAATTAAAGTTAGAAAACCTGGAGACTTTTTCATTGTTAACCATCATCACACTGACTTGTGATAACCAAAGACACTAGCTCTCAAGAGTTTTGAACTTCACAGACCAGTAAAACTGACAGAGGGTTGCCAACTTTTTACTTTTCAAACAAGAATATTAAGAAAACAGCAAGTAGGGAACACAAAACATGACTTATAAGACAGTTGTTCTTGAAAGCCTGAGAAACTTGATACAGTACTGTGGATTCTAAGAATATTTGTCGACTAAATACTGTGGTATCCCAGAGGCTTATAAATCAGAAAAAAGGACATCTACTAAATCCAATAATTTTGTATCAATATTGGTATAACAAATGTAGCACAGTAACATAAAATGTTAATAGTAAGAAAAACGATGTGAGAAGAGTATAATTCCCTGTACTATTTCTTTATAATTTTTCTTTTAATCTAAGACTACTTTAAAATACAGCTGATAGTTTAAAAAAATTGCAGACATTTTTTTCCAAAAATAAGGTCATCTATAAATTTATGCATCCACATTACACTGTGCTTTTTTTTTTTTTGCCATAGACCACTGAAAGTTTTACTTAATCTACATGGAACATCATCAGGAAACACATGGTCTAGGAGACTACCAACCAAAAACACTGATTAAAAGCATATCTGGTTATATAAGAACTTTCACTTCCTTATAAATTTCTAAGATGTTACTGTTTATAATTCATTTCAAAAATACACTAGACATTGACTATATGCTTAGAACTGTGGAAGTACCAAAACAAGAGGTAATGTTATTAGTAAAAATTGACAAGTACCTCATCTCTTTCCTGCTATTAAAATTTCTATTTCAATATTATAAACTTCTCAAACTTCAAAATAATTTTTGGGTTCCCAAGGTTCAAAATGAAAAAGAAGAAACCCTCAAAATTTGGTATACTGTCAGAAATCAATTTAAACATACCTGAAGTTAACAGTACATAACACTGGTAAGATGTGATATACATCAAGGTACAAGCAAGATCTAACTACCAAAATATATGTCACCTTGAGAATGGTCAAGGCTGAATAACTATAGAAATTCTTGATCACTTGTTTCCTCTTCCTCTACAAACCAGTTACCACCATCTCAGAAGTACCACTACTGCCTAGAAATTCCTTCCTTTAACTCATTCTCTAGTCTTGCCTCACTCTCAGGCAGGATTAAGATGCAGGAATGGGAACAGTAACAGGGAAAGGTACAAGTATTTCCTTTTTCCCACGGTGAATCCTGCTCCATACTGCTAATTTCCTGGGAAAAACTCTCTGGGTTTGAGTCCTAAATGACATAGAGAGCTGATCTTGGGAATGTCCATACTCTGAACTCTTCCTTTACTTCATAAAAGCAAAGATGGGTAAAGTGGTTTTTTTTTTTAAATTTTTTTATTTCTACAATCATGGACTGAACATTTGGAACTCTGGGTCTGGAAGAAGGCAGGCTGAAGTTCAATTCCAATGGCAGGATTAGGATTAATAGCATTCCTTCTGCACCAGTGTCCTGGGGTCAGGTTCAATGAGCAGTGCTGTGGTGGCTTCAGGCTTGCTTCAATTTTGATAGGAGGCTAGAAAATGCTATATATCTGTAAAATAAGTACGTTTCAAACCTCCAAAGAGTCAAAATTAATACCTGCTTTTAAAAACAAAGAATAAGCACTGGGGTTGTAGTTCAGTGGTAGAGCACTTGCCTAGCATGTGTGAGGCACTGGGTTCGAGTCTCAGCACCAGATATAAATAAATAAAATAAAGGTCTATCAACAACTATGAAAAAAACAAAAACAAAACAAAAAAATCATGAAACAAATGAGGCTGTATGCATGAAGAGACAGAAATGGAAAAGATCCAATAATAAATCCTGAAAATGAGAAACAGTCATTTAAATAAAAAATTCAGAAAACAGGGTAGGTATGGCAGTGCAAACTTATAATTTCAGTAACTCAAGAGGCTGGGAGAGGCTACTTGACAACTTAGTGAAGCCCTAAGTGACTTAGTAAGATCTGGTCTTAAAAAAAAGGGCTGGGGACTTAGCTCAGTGGTAAAGAACCCCTGGGTTCAATCTCCAATTAAAAAAAAAAAAAAAATCAGAAACCAGGATAAACTCTAGTATGGACACAAGAGAGAGAATTAGTGACTGAAAGCCAGAATTCCCACTGAAAGCAACACAGAGACAAAATAAGATGAAAATATGAACAAGAGGCCAAAAGCCACAGAGAATAGATTAAGAGGCTAATTTAACAGGTCAAGCAAGCGTTCTAGCAGAACATTAAAGGATGAGAAACATATTTAAAAAAAAAAGTGGTTGAAAATTTTCTGAGCTATAGAAATAAAAATCTTCAGTTTGAAAGTACACACAAGTGCAGAGTGAGAAAAACAAAAAAAAAAATATGAAAAAATATGATGGACAGATCATGGTAAAAATATCAAAGACAATCTTAAAGAGAGTGTGAAAGAAATTACCAACAAATGACAATTCAATTAAAGGCATATTTTACATCAGAAATAATGTCAGAAAGTAATACAATAAAATGTCTTTTCAATAGATTGAGCTGTTAACCTACAATACTTTATCTACATTAGCATACAATAGTAATTATGAAATAAAGACATTTTAAGACATAAAAACTAAGAGAGTTTATTACTCTTGACTCCTTGCTTTAAAATAACTGAAGGATATATTTTGGCAAAGTAAAAGTAAATCCAGAGAGAAGAGATGTATGCAGGAAACAATGGTGAGTATAAGAAATCAGTAGGGCTGGGCATGAAGCTCAATGGTACAATGTGTGTGGAAGCAAGCACCAAGGCCCTGGGTTCAATTATCTGGGGGGAAAAAACCCTCATTAAATTCTGTGGTAAAGCAAAATAAATTAACTGTTTAAAAAATAATAGAATACTTTTGGTTTAAAAACAAGTAGAACTACAACTCACATTATAGGAAAAATATTTGCAAATCACGTATCTGATAAAGGCCTTGTACACAGAATATATAAAGAATTCTTACAACTCAAGAATCAAACAAATAAGCAAAATGGGCAAAAAGCGCTGAACAGGCATTTCTCTAAAATAGGACCCACAAATGGGTGATAGGCACATAAGAATTTGTCTGACATCATTAGACATTAGGGAAATACAAATCAAAATCACATTAAGATACCATAGGATGATCATAATCAGAAAGGATGACCATAATCAAAAAGACAAAACAAGTGTTGGCAAGGATATGAAGACACTGGAACACTCAGATAGTGCTGGTCGGAGTATATAATGGTTCAAGCAGTTTGGAAAACAGGTTGGCAATGCCTCACAAAGTTAAAAACAGAATTATCATATGATCTAGTAATTCCACTCTTCAGGCATATACCTAAATGAAAATATTCATCCACACAAAATTCCTATATTCCCATATTACTTGTAGGTATATAAAGGTACTCAATAACTTGTAAAGGCATGGCTAGAAAAATAAATAAAAAATGAAAATATAACCCACAGCTTCTAATCTTTAAACAAGAAAATATAAATAGAAGAAACAACTTAAATGCAAAGTCAATCAAAATCCTAGAAAGATTTTCCATGGAATTAGACAAATTGGCTATATGTTGTAGTGAAGAGTAAAAGTCCAATGTAATCCTGAAAAAGAAAGAAAGGAAGGAAGGAAGGAAGAGGGAGGGAGGGAGGAAGGAAGAAGGGAGGGAAGGAAGGGTGGGGGTTCTATCCTACTAGATACTGAGACTTATTAAAAAAAAAAAAAAAAACCCGGCTGGGGTTGTGGCTCAGTGGTGGAGGGTTTGCCTGTCAACAACTAAATATATATATATTAAAAAAAAAAAAAACTTTTAAGAGTGCATTATTGGTGCAAAAAGAGATGAATGCAACAGAATAGAGAACCCAGAAAAAAGAGATCAAGATATACAAAGGAGATTGCTGGTATGTAACAAAGTTGTCATTTATATCAGAGAAGACAAATAACAAGTTAGCTGGGCAAAGATGGCTCATTTAAAAAACAGCAGTGGGGCAAATAACTACATAAGGAAGAAAACAAATTCCTAAGCTTTTCTGTATATAAGAGTAAATTCCAGATATTTGAAGTTCTAAATATTTGAAAAATCCTAAATTTAAAATGAATTGAATACTACAAAAAATAACTTTATTGATCCTAGTAAAGGAATTCTTATACAAGTAATAGAGAGCAGAAATCATTTACTTAATGAATTTACCTATGAACGTGAAATTTCTGTAAGAAAAAAATACCATAAACAAAATCAAACATTAGGGACAGACTGGAAGAAGATATTTATAACATATAAGATGAATAATTAGCATCTGGACTACAGACATACTATCCAATAGAAAAATGGGAAATTTATTCATATGAATAAAATAGCAGATAGCTGAATCTCACTAGCGATTAGAAAAATGCAGAGTAGAACAAAATTCGATACTGTTTCACACCCATTAGACTGGTAAATTTTTTTGTTTCACAGTATAAAGTATTAAGCAAGATATAGAGAGGAAAGGGAACTCTCATGCTTTGGAAAATAATTTGGTAACATCAAGTGACAATCATAATGCACACAACCCATGACCCAGCAATTCTACCTCTAGGTATTCCTCTTCAAAAATTAAAAAATAAAAACATAAACAGGAATGGTCACTGCAACATTTTCTGTATTTGGAGTGTGGGGGGGAGACTAGCAACAATCCACATACACTTTATTGAAAAAGAGCCACCTCAAAGACTAGCTGAGGCAGGAATTTTTTGTGTGTGTGTGTGTGGATTTGTGCCGGGATTGAACTACTGAACGCAGGGGCACTCGACCACTGAGCCACATCCCCAGTCCTATTTTGTATTTTATTTAGAGTAAGGGTCTCACTGAGTTGTTTACTGCCTCACTTTTACTGAGGCTGACTTTGAACTCCTGATCCTTCTGTCTCAGTCTTCAGAGCCACTGCCCTTGGCAGGCAGGGATTTTTTGGAAGTTCAAAATCCTAGCAACATGCTATTACAGTGTAGATGTTTAAGAAAACGTTTGAGTTGAATTAATAAACAAATGATAAAAATGGCGTTACCTAAAAGGTGATGGACAATTGAGAAACAGCTTTTGTTTAATGGAGAAGTAAAACAAAATACAAAATCCCTGCCTTTGTGAGATAATCAAGACAAATAATTTATTGAGTATGCTAAATAGTAACAAGTATTAAAATAAATAAATAAAATAAAGAAGGGACAGGTGATAGGGAAGAACAGGGGTTACAATTTTATTTTGAATACCCACAAAAGGCCTCACTCACTGATAAGGTAATATTTGAATAAAAACTTGAAGGGACTGAAGGAGCCTGCAGATACCCGGGGGAAGAACATTCTAGGTAGAGAGCAGTGAGGACAAAGATGCTGAGAATGAAGTGTGCCTGAGACACCTGAACTAAACAGATATAACAGAGTGAACAGTCAGGGTAGAAGATGAGAACTGGTTTGAGGGAAGAGGGGAGAATACAGATCAAGCTGAGACTTTGGCTTTTGTTCTGAATGTGATGGAAAGGCAAGCCCTTGGAAGGCTTTCAGGAGAGGAATTACATGATCTAATGAGTTTAATAAGATGACTCTGGCTGCTATATCAGAAACAGCAGGGACAGAAGGAGAGAAACAATGAGGTAAACCAGGAAGCTCTGCAATAATCTAGGTAACAGGTTAAGTGTTGTAGTCTGGTGTGGTGGCAGAGGAAGGTGAGAGAAAGGGTTCTCAATGCATTGTTTTTAAGCAGCAACAAAGAGGGAAATGTGATTTATTCCCTCCAAACTTAAAACTGCCCCCATTCATTCTTTTGTTATAAGCAAAGCATTTTAATTAACAAATAAAATTATAAAACATTTATGGTGGGGCTGGGGACGTAGCTCAGTTGGTAGAGCACTTGCCTCACAAGCACAAGGCCCTGGGTTCAATCCCTAGCACTACAAAAATATTTATGGTGTATAACATGTTTTGAAACAAAACATTTTTTGGATTCATGTGCCCTATCTATGATTTTTTCTGTCCAGATATGTAATCATAAGAAAAAAGTATTTGACTTTTAAAGAAATTTGCTTACAAGGAGGAAGTAAAGGAGAAAGGGAATGCATGAGCTATCTGAGGTACCTTAAAACAAAAGGAGTTCTTATCTTCTGAAGACAAATATAGAAATATTTATGGGTGAAATTATATAATGTCTGGGATGTGCTTCAAACTCACTCAAGGGAATAAGGATAGTCAGTGGTAGAAACAGATAACATAAGATTAGCTATAAACCCATTACTGATGTTCGGTAAGGGATAAGGGGGGGATCATCATACTATATTTTCTACTTTTGTATATGCTTGAAATTTTCCACAATAAAAGGTTTAAAGAAAGAATAAAAATAAACTGTACCAGGTATATTGGCTTCACATAATAAGAATTAGCAATAAAAACACACATCTCTTTTTGTTCTTAATTTTTGCAAAATGTAGCTGAAGGGAAAATTACTGTGCATATCCTACTTTCCCCCCTTTTCCTGGGGGTACTCTACTTCCAATTAAAATGTGGAGACAAACGGGTTAATTAAAACCTTCAAATTTGACAGTTCATAGAAATTTTGGAATATCTAGTAGTTTTAAAGAGAAACAGTATTTTTTTTTTTTTTTTTTTTTGCAATTTTTTTTCCTATGAACTCAGGGGCACTATGCCACTGAACAAGATCTTTTTATTATTATTTTTTTTTTAATTTGGAGGCAGGGTTTCACTAAGTTGCTGAGGCTGGCTTTGAATTTGCAATCCTCCTGCCTCAGCCTCTCAAGTAGCTGGAGTTACAGGTATGCACCACCATGCCCAGCTACATAAATTAACACTTAATGTTAACTAGGACAGACTACATATTACAAAGTTGGAAATAATTTGACAATACAACTGGCCCAACTGCAGATTCAATGGCTACAAATTAAAAATATTTGAAAAAGGAAACAGTAAAGATCATGTAGACTTTTTTCAAGTAGTTATTCCCTAAACAATATACTATATAATAACTATTTACACAGTATTTACATTGTATTAGGTATTTTAAGTAATCTAGAGATGCATGGGCTATACGCAAATACTACGCCATTTTATATAAAGAATTTGAGCATCTGCCGATTTTTTGGTCCTGGAACCAATCCCCTGTGGATAACAAGGGATGACTATCATATACAGGATAAGGAAAGAAGAAAATAAAAAATTAAACTATACAAATCATTCTAAGCAAGCCAGTCACAGCATAAAAATTTAGTGTTCCGGCAATCTCCTAAGAATAAGACAGTTCTCTCACAACCATTTCCAAGTGTGAAGAAGAAACAAAAATTCAATGCATGCTTCATTTGCAACATGGGGAGTTTACTGAATCCATTATAACCACACACACAGAGAACAATTTAATGCAAATATATATTTCTAACATGAAATACTGGAATAAAAATAGGTCTCTTAGTATTTCCCATATAAATGTCTCATCAAGATTACCCATTTCTTATATTGAATTTTATAATAGAGGAACTCCAGGAAAAAAAAACAGAACAAAATAAATAATCCCTTAGAATAAAATCTAACATGCCTATAAACTCAAATATCGAGAGTTTAGTTTTAATATTTTGAAAGAAATATGCATTTCTGATAAAATAAAAATTAGGCTAATCATGAATATTATCTTTTTTAGAACGATTAGCACTCCGCTTCAGAAACAAACTGAAGAACAGCATGGCTAGATGTTATCTAGAACCCCACTTCTGTTAATGTTGAGGAATTCTTCCCAATAGACCAGACCTTTACACACATTGGTTAGTATGTCAGGAAGCCGCTAGTCTCTTGAATATAACTGGACCAACACTCAAAGAAAATAAGCCCAGGTGAAATTAGAAAGTCCTTAGAAGTGAAAACTTCATTGAATTTACAGAGACTACATATAATCACAACCTAAGAACAGTGCTGTCCAAATACGTAAATCCCTTAGTTTCCACTTTTAAAACAGGTAAAAGTAAACCAAATAACATTAATCTAAAAATACATTTTATTTAGCCATTATGTTTGCGTATGTATATAACCCAATATAATTTCAACATGTAGTCAGAAAATTATGAATGAGATTATATCCTTTTCCCCTCAAACTAAGTCTTCAAAATCTAGTGTGGACTTTATACTTCCTAATACAGTTCAATTCAGAGTAGGAACATTTCAAGTCTTTAACAGTCACATGTGGCTACCATATTGGACAGCACAGGTCTAAAAAATATTTAATGACAATAACAGTAATTCATAAGGCTCTTTGGAGAATGCGGAACAAGGTCTCTACTTTGGTGCTGCTAGAAATATGTGGTTACTGCTTACCCCGCTGCATAACCAAGTGAAAAACTACGTATTTAAGAATATATGTCTGAATACAGAAATAAAAAAGCATATATTCAAAGATCTAGGTTCTTAAATATTCATTCTTGAGATTCAAATAGGCATTATTCATTACCTGGGAAAGAGACAAAGTACAATAATTCCAAACTGATGTTGAATTAAACTGACATTCATTCATTTCTATTCAACCAGCATTTGGTGGGTGAGTACCTACAAGGGCCTAGTTCCTGTCTTGAGTGCAAGGTTACAGAGACATGTAACATACAGTCCTTGACCTAAGATATTTACAGTCTAGTCTAGTAAATGAGATATCTAGACTTAATGTGCTATACAGAAACACACACTCACTTTTAATGTCATGCAGCAGCACTAATAAAAATATAACATGAGTCACACATGCAAGCCACATACATACTTTAAAATTTTCTAGTAACCACATTTTATAAGAAGAAAAAGAAACACATAAAATTATAATGATATTTTACATTTTTTCAAACTATTTTTAAAATCCAATGTTTCTTTTATACTTAAGGATGATCTCAATTTGAATTAGCCAAACTGCAAGTGTACCAGATGGCATTGTTATTCAGGATAGATTTTTTTTTTTTAACTAAAAAGATTTTGGCAGTTATAGGTAGAGGGCAAAGAAAACAGCAGAGGGAGGCTTGCACATATTTACAGGTTTAAAGAAAAGAGAAATGGCAAATATTCTAATGGTAATTAATGGAGAGCAGGATCAAAGAATAGGATCAAAAGCATAAGAGGAATAACTAGCTTGGAGAAGAGCAGGGTCACACCTTCCTTTGTGACAGGTAGACAAGGGATGAATTAAACATAGGTATAAGCAAGTGTGGTGAATGTGAGGGGTGAAAGAATAGAAAATGAGGGAATTTTCTTTAAGGGCCTCCCATTTTTCCCAGTGAATCAAAGACAATTTTATCAGGCTCCTTCCACTACAAATATAAAGAAACTACATTTATGGGAAACTTGGAGAAACAGTTATTCTAATATGACAGAGTAAGCTGTGCTTTCTGCATTGCTACCTTTTCTAGTTTTCTTCTAGTCAATTTTGAATTGTCACTTTACGTTTAAACCCAGAAATAATATTACAGATTCATTCATTCTTACCTCACCTGTTCATCATTTATTCAGCAAACACTCAATGACTACTATATGCCAAATGTAAGGCACTAAGCAGAGTAAGGTCCTCGATGACTTCCATGTGTATCCCCAGTATTTAGTGCACTATACTACCTATTCACACTAAGTATTATGAATGTATGATATTATACTACCCTATAAAAAATGTGTCAACTAATATATATGCTTACAAAATCCTTTATTTAAAAGTCTAAATCACAGCTGTCCAATAGAATTTTCTGATAATGAATGTTCTGAACTGTCCAATATGGTGGCCAATAGTCACATGAATTCACATCTTAATTTTATTGGCCACATGTGGTCAATAGCTACAATACAGTTCTAAATAGTAGAATACAGTGGGTAGCTAATGGTATTGCCACTATTGTAATCGAAGTGCTGTCAACTATAATGAGTTAATACATACAATATGCTGTGGAAAATGAGTATACTATGAATAATATAAACTGTACCAGAAAGATTAAGAAAAAATTTTAGCATAAAATAATTTGAACACTGTGAACCAAAACCAGAGAACAAAAAAGAAAGAAAAAGAAAGTCTTTTCTTTCTCTTTACTTTCCCAAGGAAAACACTAACTTTATAATCAACCTTTGATTTTTCTCATGATGTCAAGTACTAAAAATATTTTGTAGAGCTAAGGAGTCAAGCATTATATATATATATATATATATATATATATATATATAAAAGAAGTAACTGGAGTATAGTTGTTGTTTATGTAATAAATTTTTTGTGTAAGAAGTAGCTGAAACTCAGGATTCATAAAACAAAGTGTGCTTGTAACTCCTTGTGATTTTAATGTCCTCAAATTTGTTTCATTTTAAAATAAACCTAATGCTAAAGTACATGGTGACTCAATACATTGAGCAAATGAAAGTATAACCTAGACTTTGAATTGAACAATTCTTGATGTAGTAACTAATTCCAGTTATTACTGAATAGCTAGAATAGCTGTTTATGACTAGGATATGAAAATATACTTTCATTACTCTGTGTATTCACTGCATTTATGTATAATTTAAGTGACTACACAAACTTAATCACAGCTACAAAGTCCTACAATGGCACAGGTCTGATTATATACTTAGAAGATCTGATAACGTAAAAGTAAAACCAGTGAGGTGAGCAACTAAATATCTGGGATATAATTTTTTTTTAAATGCACAGCAACTTGTTCAACTTGTTAAGTATTCCAGTAAGACAGATGTCTTATAAATTAACCACAGAACTTTTGGTTCTTCCTTTCAGTTCTGTTCATTTGAAGCCATTTTTTTTCCAAATGTTACCAGATTTTCTGTCTTGAAGATGAGCATGATTATAAAACCAGGATTTTATTCAGGCTAACAAAAATCCTTAACGCTGAAAAATCTACTAGAAAAAGCATTAAGAGAATCACTTTAGAACGATCTTCCATACAAAATGGCAGGTAAATGATTTTTAAATCAAATCTCGTATACATGAAGACTTGGCAAATCAAAGGCACGGGGAGATCAGATCTGTAATAATTAACTGCCAGAATCAAATTACTGTGCTACAGCTTACTGCAACAAAGGCAAAGAATTACAACAATAATGACATCATTAGCTTAGTTTCCTAATAAAGCATATCATCTGGAATACCTGAATTTACTGCTAGCTAAAAATAAAGAGCCAACATTTGTATGAGGGAGTGAGTGGCAGGCAGTTCTAGTTTTATTTATAAGTTTTTTTTTTTTTTTTTTTTTTTTTGAGAATGATACCCATTGCAAAATATAGTAACAGAAGGTTGACTAAAAAAAACACCATACTTTTTAGTCTTAACATTAAAATGTTGTTTTTAGAGCAGGGAAAAAGATATTGATGTTTTAGTCCCGCAAAGTTTCTGCTTCACTAAGATTTATCACTGCCTTTATAACTAGTAAACAAAAACATGAAATGTAGAAGCATTTAATTAATGTGATTTAGAATAAAGAGGAACAAACCTCATCATACAGGTAAGTTATTAGGTATTAGGATTCTTCAGCCTGAAATATTTTCTGTCCTAATTGTCGCCGTTGCCTTAGTAGTGTATTTTTGGGGTGGCAGTTGCCAGAAGACAGGAAAGATTTTCCTCTCTGAATAAATTCTGGGAAAGGTGGTGCTTTTTTAAATGTCTTAAGTCAACCTTTCCTAAGATTTCTTTCTTTTTTCTTTTCCTTCAGGTGCTCCAGGAATAAAGTTAACCACTGGTTCCAAACCTGTTTCGTTCAAACAGCCTTAAGTAGAATCGGATTAAATGGGGGGAGGGGGAGGTATGGTTCACATTTAAAAGTTTCGCTTGGGGTGGGGTGAGGACAAGGTAGGACGGAAACTAGTTCTTCCTAAGTACTGCACATCTTTACCGAAAGGAGATGGGAAATTGGCATATTCTTTCCCTCACTCAGGCCTTGGGTAAAAAATTCTTTGGTCGAGAGGTAGATGAGATAAGGTATCTTCTGCCTTGTCAATCAAACAACACTAAATCGTGACCCCAAAGTGCCACGAGGGGGCTGAAGACAAGTCCTCCCCGGCTCTTCACCCACACCTGTCCTAAATTGCTACAAGCAAGAAACGCAAGCCCTTTTCTCTCTCCAAGACCTCCTCGCGTCCAGCGCCCTAACCGTCTCCTCAGGGGGCACCCCCTCGCCGCTCGGGATCCCCTTCTTCTGACGGAGGCCGCCCAGGAGCAGAGCGAACGAGGAAGTACCCGAGAAGCGCCGGCAGGAAGCGGCTGCCTCCTACCGCGCGGCGCCAACCTCCGCGGCCCGGCTGCGCGGGGCTTCTGTGGTCCCGGACCCGGGGCCCGCCTCTGCCGCGGCCTAGCTCGGCGCCGCGGACCCGTCCCGCCACCAGCGGCCGAGAGGCCACGCGTGGGCGGGCGCCCAGGGGTCGGGGGGCGGGGGCCACCTACCAGCTGCTGCCGGACCCAGCGCCACATGCCCCCGCCGTCGCCGTCGCGGCCCCGCGGGGCGCGGGGGCCCAGGGGCTGCAGGTGGAGGCCGACGAGCCAGAGGGGGGAGCAGACGAGCCCCTCTGGCTGAAGTTCCGCTCGCCGCCGCCACCTCACTCCCCGCGCCGGGTCCCCATCCCGCCGAGCCGGCCCGGAGCTCCTACAGGCGCGGCCCCGGCGCCGCCCCCGCCCGGCGCAGCTGAGCCAGCCACCGCGCCGCAGCCACCTTCATTATTGACCGTTGTCACCCGAAGCACCCCCACAACCCCACCCCCGCCCTGCCCGGCCCCCCAGCCCCACCCGGTCCCGCCCCCGCCGCCCCGGCCCGCCCCCGGACGTGACGAAAGGGGGTGCGCGGACCACGGGGGCCGGCTGCTCCCCGCTGCGGCTCTGAGCTGGGGGTCGGCAGTGCGGGCGGGGGCAGAGGCGCGCGCGGTTTGTGCGCCTGCGGCGGCTGGGGTTAAGTCGCTCCGTAAGTCTGCCTGTCTCGGAGTTCGCAGCTAGTGGCCCACTCCGCTGCCTCTGCCTCCTGTTGCAGGTCTGTTTCTGGCTCTTTGCCCTCTTGGGTCCACGCGCCCCCCAACACAGACGCGCAGTATGGAGTGTATGTGACTGAAGGTTAGTCCTCACAGGTCCCTGTTGTGGTTCGATTAAATTATCCAAGACTCTGTCAACCCATAAATCTTCCCTCTTTAGCAAATAACTGAGATGGGGCTAGTGGGTTTTAAAGGGTTCCAATTTCCCAGCGCCTGGTGGAGCCTGCATCAGTGTGTACGGGAGAGTGGAGGAGATATTCTGTCTTGCGTTGCTAAATGAGACAGGTGGGAGAAAAATAATTTCAATGGAAAAGTAGTTTGCTTTTAACTGCTAAAATCTTGTAGTCAAAAACACCTTACAAGTATCTTGACTTACTGGGCAAACCTAAGTGTGCGAATGACAAGGTAAGAAGAAATATAAAAGCAACTGCACCAAGGCTTTCACTTCAAAGGTCTCACTTTATTCGAAAGCAGCCCCATATACCTCTTGTGTTATGCATCTGTATCGTGTGCTGTATCTTGCTGATTTAAAGCACACTTCACCAACAGACGGTCGTTTTTGTGCTTTGAAAAAAAAATCAAGCAAAACAAATCTAAATCTAGATTAGCATGACTAGGCAAGCCGTTGCATATGTATACACAGTCTTTTAGTTTCAGTAGGCAATCCTTATATAATGCTTATCCAGCTCTACAAATAGAAGCTTCCTTGCAGGATTTTTGTGATCTATAAAACTAGCAGTGGGATTTTATATTATAAATCATCCAACTTCAAAAAATATCTAGATATTTAAAGAGAAAAAGTAATCTTACTCTTGTTCTTAGGACTGAAGCTACTTTATTACCCTAAAATGAAGTTCCAGTGCATTTACTTATTTCCTGTGTATAAAACATTACTCCCATTCATGGAGCACTGTGTCCAGGACCTGTATCAAGCTCTGTTTGCATGCTCTAATTTGAACCCCACTGATCTTTTGAAGTAGGTGTTATATCAATAATGTGAATGCAGATATGAATACTCAGGTTAAGTAATTTGACAAAGCAGTTTCCGATTGTCAGGCAACAGAGTGCATGCTTGGAGATGACCAGTCAACTTGTATTCATTTGTAAATGGTTTGATTATATATTAGGCCTGGAAATTTTTATTTATAGGCCATTAAAAATTGTCAGGATAACATAAGAAACAGCTCTCCAGAGGACATTTCGTGTATCATTGTGTCCCAAATTTTGAAAGATAGAAGTTGGGGTGGGGGTGTGATTCTAAGTGCTGTGGTGGAATGTGGTAGAAAGTGACCTCAAGATAATTATGTAAAGAGCCAGGCGCAGTGCAGCATGCCTGTAATCCCAGTGACTTGGGAGACTAAGGCAGCAGGATTGCAAGTTCAAAGCTAGCCTCAGCAATTTAGTAAGACCCCAAGTAACTTAGTGAGACCCTGTCTCAAAATAAAATCTAAAAGAGGGTTGGGAATATGGCTAAGTGACTAAGTGCACCTCGGTTCAATCCCTGATACCAAGTAATAATAACAATAATTATGTAAAGATCATGATTGAAGCTCAGCTGTCAGGAACAGAATGGAGTAGTCCAAGCAGTATTTTTTATTCTAAGTATTTTTAAGAACAGTATTATATACCTCTTATTAATCAAGACCATAATAAAATAGGAGAGTGTTTATACTATAGTTATAACCCTTTAGTGGTGGTGAGACCCATTTAGTGTGCACGATCAGTGTTTTAAAAAACAAAGCATTAGAAAACATCAGAATACGTTGCACAGTGTAAGTAATGTATACTGTTTTGTGAAATTTTGGTTTCATTTGTGCGTGTATGTATATGTATGCTCATCAAGTCACAATATAAAAGGAATATTTTTGGTTGTGACTGGAAAGGCTTGAAACCCACTGAGATAGAAAAACAAAACTTAAGAAGCCAGACACCAGCTGTAAAAGAAAAAAAAATGTTTTTGGAGTCAGTGATAATTCATTAATTCCACAATTATTTAAATGTTTTGAGCATCAAATGTATTTATAACAACTACCTAAAACTAGAAGGGGACACAAAGCAACTGTAAAATAGGCCCCTTTGCCCTGGGTACAGTTTATAATCTAGTTGGAAAGAGGGGAATCATTTAACAATTCAAAGTAGAATGGGATTACGGCCTAAAAATTTATACTAATAATAGTCACTAATTTCAGAAAATTGATATGGGGAAGATTTCAGAAGAAAGGAACAGAATTTATTTATTATTCATGTATTTTTGTGGTATTAGGGGTCAAAACTAGGCTAACACCCACTGAGCTACAGCCCCAGCCACAGAGCTGAATTTAAACAGAACTTTTGAAATTGGAGGTTGGAGGAGAGACAGACTTTCTAACTAGAGGACCTATAGGAGCAAATACTTGAGTCAGGAAAACTCTAGATGTTTGAGGTAGAATAACTAATTTGGAATAATAAGAAGTGGGGCTAGATAAGTAGGGAGAGGCATAATATGGACAGACGTTCTGGCTAGTGGCAAGAGTATAGGAAATGGGTGATTCCTGGAGATTTCTGAACAGAAAAATGGTGGGATTTTTATCAGAGTGTTGATCCACAGATGCTTTGTAATAGTTTGCAGGGAACACAGAAACAAAAATGGTCAGGTAGGAAACTTGCTGGAGTGAAGCATTGAGTGAAAAACGCTGGACTGGCAAAGGGCCAGAAGTAAAGCATTTTATAGGAAATTACGCCATGGTGTCAAGGAAACCTGAAACTTAAAAGCCCTTCCAAGCGAGGTGACAGACACTCCAAGACAATAATTTACCAGCATTGTGTAACAACCACTGAATTAATGGCAAATATTCTTTCTGTAGAGTAAACTTGGTAATATAATTCTGTGCTAGTTATACTTGTGAGACATGTTCCTTCCCAGGGAAAAAACTATCTCCTAACTTGGTGTAATAGACATTCTCAGACATAAGAGACAAAACAGAGACATGTTTCTTGATCAGAGTGTCTTGGACCCTAATGGAAAATGCATACTGTGAGCTTATTCAGGTCAGAATTTCTGGCTCATTCATTTTGATACTCATAGTGTCTAAAAAGAGTACTCAGTTGTTTGTTAAATGAATTAAGACCAATGACTGAGTAGTTAGGGAAGAAGTAACTAGGTCCAGGATGCCAAAGCAATATAGAGAAAAGCATGCTGAATGATTTGGATACTATATCCAAACTATGTGGTAAAACCAGTGGTCTCCATCCTTATGTCAAGGGCACTGTGTCCATGTGCATGGAGGACACTGCGGCTTTCCAGTTTGTTGCCTTAATGACTTTTTTTTTTTTTTTTTTTTTTTTTTTTTTTGCAGTACTGGGGATCGAACTCAGGGCCTTGTGCTTGCAAGGCAAGCATTCTATCAGCTGAGCTATCTCCCCAGCCCCGCCTTAATGACTTCTATAGCAGTGGAGCTATCAGATGGGTCCCCAAATCTGCTTTATTTCATTTTTTAAAATGGCTACTTTCTACTTCTTCAAAATCATAAATCTAGTAGTAAATCTATTCCACTTAAAAAGTATCACAGTAGTTCCAGACCAGATCAGTCTTCAGGCAAAGGAAAATAAACAAACAAAAACAACAAAATACAGACTTAAGCAAACTTCTAGAACTGAATATCATCATATATTTTATTATCTCTTGTGGAGAATTGCATTAGGACAACATCATGTTACATATTTGCATCTTTTCTTCAAAGTTCTTTAAACTGATATCAGTTATGGGCTGTTGCATGAACTCTGTTACTTACACAGAACTGAAATGCAAAATCACTGTGAGAGTTAGAATCCATAAAAATGATCTTTTTCTTGAAAAGTAAAAAAGTGTGTAAAGCATAAATATATTCTACACCTCCCTTGTGTCTGATTTTTTAAATAACTTGATATTTCCTTTGGATGAATTGGATGTGCAATCTATGGCATTCTGTCACATCCAAAATGCATTAACTTAGTTATGTGTATTGATGTAGAGAGAGAGTAGGAGCTTAAGTAGACAAATGGCCTGTGATTGAGTTGATGACAGAAATATTGATGGCCTCCAGTGGGCTGTAGCAAAACTAAAATTTTTAATTCACATTGTTAAAACTATGATGTAGCTGAGGTTAATGCCTCATACCTATAATCCCAGTGACTTGGGAAGTCAAGACCAGAGTAATACAAGTTCAATGCCAGACTCGGGAACTTAGTAAGAACTTCAGCAATTCAGTGAGACCCGGTCTCAAAAAATAAAAAGGACTAGGGGTGTAGCTCAGTGATGAAGGGCCCCTGGATACAATCCCAGTACTATAAAACAAAACTATTGTATTAAGGCAGTCTCCAACACTTACACAACTTTTGGTTACTTGTGCTACATAATAGACCAAATCATTTTAGCCATTAGAGGCATTAGTTTTGTAATACTTTATCTAAAAGCCATCAGGAGCTTTCATTGCTCAAGGTTAGATATTCTGAAGTTTTTTTTTTTTTTTTTTTTTTTTTTTTTTTTGATGATTAAAATAACTGCATTAGGTAGGTGTTTGTTAACAGTTGTGTCATAGCTTTTCTAGGCTAAAACATTCTTAGTTGTGTTCAGCGGCAAAACCTTTAGGGTCACATTGCCCTGTCTATAGTAGAATGGATCCAAGATTGTTTTCTGAGGAAATTCTTGGCTTAACCCACAAATATTTTGTCTATTTCCTTAACTTTTATAAAACATTAACCCTAGTTCTGATGGCGCTAATGCAAATGAATATGCTCTAAATTGCTACCACCACTCTCTGCTTTCTAGACATTATCAGACATGCTCAGTTGTGAAAAGGAATGTTTATGCAGAATTTCCTAAAAACTATGTACTCTTTTGGGGCTATCTAAATTTTATCTTCAGATTTAAGAAAAATACTTAGAACTCTCTCTTTGGCTAGACTTTTTATGGCTCCTCCTATTATTACTTTCATTGCACTGCAGTCTAGGATAACTCAACCCATCTAAGTTCATTGGCTGCAGAAGTGGATCCCCACGACAGTTACCGCTGAGGCAACTGCTCACTCATCATGCTGTGTTCTTGCACTGAGCACTTGCAGAAATTTTTTAACTGTTCTTCCCTTGAGCAACTAGTTTGTTTTCTAATCTCATGAGCATTTTGAATTATGTAATTGAATGTGGGTTTCCTGTTGTTGTGTTGGTTGTTTAAAAATTCAGAAACTCACTTGTAGGCAGTGCACATTCTGTGAATTACTTTTATCCCAATTTATTATTTTTTCTCCTCTTAGTTTCTCTTTGGCTGCTTACTCCCCTGCCTTTATATCTTGAACAGTATATATTTCAATCGTTGGAATAGAAGAAATAGAAGAAAATATAAGACTAAATCAGGCATGATTACAAATCATAGAGATTAATTTTTGGGATAAAGTAAGAATGGGTCCCTGATAATATAATCTCAGGGTGGTTATTTGATTTCATTTTCCTTCACCACAATTGCATGTACACTTTCACTACTTTACAGTGACTCTAAATGTTAATTCCTGTGAGCAGGAGGAGATTGATGAAGAAAACAAAGTGCCTAAAGACTGCAGCCAGGTAAGGCAGGATATGAGAGGAGGAAATGTGCTGAGTTAGAAATAAAGGATTGTATTTCTTTGGGTCGCAAGTAGTAGAGTGCATCGCAAGTTGAGAATTGAGAGATACTAGTTCAAAGAAACTTCTGACTGGGAAGCCGGAAGAATACGAATACTTTTTCAGGAACTGGGCTGAATATCTGACTTTGGTAATAGCTTACCACTACAAAGGGCATGGGGAGTGTCATGATAATAACTATAAAGGGGTGACAGAGAGCACGTGAGAGTGTAGTGGGGCAGAGTTCTGAGTGACTCCAGATGACATGTAAGAAAGCATACTGTTTCCTTAGTGCTCAGGAAGACTGGGAATAAAGGATCTGAGATAGACCAAGGACAGTAACTGGGATGGTTTGGGATTGGGTGATTTAGGGTACTTGGGCAGAAAGAGAATGCAACCAGGAGGAGAAGTCTCATTTCTCAAGGAATCAGGGGAGAGAAAGATGTGCACAGGAGAGAGGTTAGATCTGGCAGTGGGCCTGAGGACCCAGAGAAGGAGAAACCCTGGGGAACACTTGACTCTTCCGTAGGTCCTGGCGCATTATTATGTATTTGAAACTTTGTCACATAGATAATACACATCAGACTGAACCCTGTGTCTATGCTGTTGTGACTGCCCACCTGCTAGTGGTTTCTGTCTTGACATGGCTCCACAGCAGGGTTGCTTTTCCTTGAGCTGGAGGGATCTGCCTTTGGAAGTAATTCCCTTGGAGGAGAGGAAGGAGATGAGTGGCCACCTCCGCGGTCTCAGCCACCTCTGTTTTTTTTTGTGTGTGTTACTTGTACCCTTTGTCAGGAAATTCTTCTGCTCTCCTTTACCTTTTTACTCAACTAATTATTCATCTTCTAAGTCTCAGCTTTAAAGATATCCCTTTAGAGGTTAGGTCTCCTTACAGAGCTAAAATATTCATAATTCCTAAATACCTAAAAGATTCTGGTGGCTGCCCCCCCCTACCACCAACCAAATAAAAATAAAAGCATGGAACAAACATTTATCTGTTTTTTGAAACAGCATACAGCAAAATGTATATCTATCTTGAATAACTTCTTTCTAGATTTTCTAGATGATCTCATTCTATCACCTTACACATGCTGTCCTGTGCTCACTCTTTCTCTGCCTCTTTCTGAGTCTTCCTTTGCTGGTGCCCCAGGCAAGTGCTGAATCTTCCAACCAGGTCATTCTGTATTTTTACCCATTAAACATTCCCACAGTGCCCTGTACCTCTCCCAGTACTTTGCACATTAATAATCATGGCATTGTTCAATGTGGTCTTTTTAACGTCTGTCTTTCCCAAGAGACTCTTCTATAGGGCAGGGACTCTTAATCAGTTTGTAAAGTTTATCAAGAGCTCAAATATGTGTTTGCTTGACTAGCTACTCTATAAAAAGTAAACAACTTCTTAGTGACCAGTAGAGACATCAAAGAATTTTCTAGAATGATAAATTGTGCTTTTATGAATATATAGGGGATAAAAGAAGATGAATTATGAAGTGAGAAGATCAAATGAAATGAGTTGTTTTCCTGCACAAGATTAATTCAAAGACTTTACACTCTACTTAATGGTTAATGGTGTACTGCTGGTGAGGTAAATTCGTTTCCTCTAGATAATTCCTAATAAAATACAACATAGATCTGTCATTATAATATATTTATTATTGACAGTTTTATAAGACCTATTCATAAAATCATCACAAGCCCTTACCTATTCTGGTGTCCAGAATATTAGACTCTAGTCCTCCTTTCTATCATCATGCCTTCTGCCACATTTATTCAACAAATATTTGCTGAACACTTAGCAGATGTCAGTCATTGTGCATGCTACTCAAGTGAACAGTTCCACAGGTCTTACCCTCAAGAAATTTATAGTCCAAGATCAGTGGGTATGAAGTTATAGTTAGGGGCAAGAAGTTCTGGTGTGCTATTGCCTGGTAGGATGACTGTAGATAACAATTATGTACCATACATTTGAAAAAGCTAAAAGAAAGGATTTAAAAGTTTAAAATGTTCACTATAAAGAAGTGATAAGTAAGGAGATAAATGTTTAACCTGATTTAAACATTACACTATGTATATACATGTATTGAAACATTATGATGTCCTATTAATATCTATAACTTTTATTTTTATGTATTAGTTTAAAATAAGTAAAAAAAAAAAGAAGAAGAAGCTTATAGTTCCAGATCAGAGCTACTACCCCAGAGTATAATAAAAATATAGACAAAAGTATTCAGAAGGCCTGTAATTGAACCTATATAGGAAAGTACAGGTACGTATAATAAAGAAAATACATAAGATAAAGTTTAGAAATTCTTATTTCTGTCACCTCCGCTTTAAGACCTGTTTGTTCACTGACCAGGTCCTCAATTATTCACCTAAGACATGGTAACTTTTTGGGATGGGGCTGTGCTTCTTGGTAATCAGCATAGACAACACCAGGTGACCTTGCATGAAGAAACATCCTGTTGCAGAAAAGGAGAGTACACATTGTTTCCACAAAGTAGGATTGAGGATGTTGTCTCTCTGTTTGTGAGTGTATATGTGCCATACATTTATGCACATGTATGTGTGTGCTTGTGCAAAGAGAAGCTATATGTTTGTGAGTGTTATGTGTGCATACATTTATGCACATGTGTGTGTGTGCTTGTGCAAAGAGGAGAAGCTATACTGAAGTGATGTGTGCATGTTTTATTATTTAGCTCACTTGATTTTTTTATCCAGAGATATTCATAAGGGTAAAGTTGAAGGCTTAACCCCCAGAGGTGATTGTTAGTTTTGCACGGAGGAAAAATCTGTGTCTCATGACCATAGACTGCACTTCCAGCCCTGAAATGCAATGAGAGCATTTCAGGGAAATCACCAGCATGACCAGAAAGTCAACTAAGTCACACTATGAGTAAAGAAGAAAAAGTTACTGTAGATGTACCATTGTGGAAAAAGGATGAAAAACTCTCAATCAGTATAAGAAAGCTAAACAACTTACTCACATATATGTTTTCCTCAGTGCTGTTTTATGTTTCTTTAAGCTGTGTACCTGTAAAATATAAACACCATTTAACCTTGAATAATTCAATAATGTGTATGAATGCTAATTAATAGGATTTAGTTCCATTGAATAATTAATGACAACTTCATGGGTGTGATGTTGTATTAAAATTTCAAATGATGTTTTGTTTTTACTTTATTGAGTTGTTTTGATATGTCAAAAGAGAAAATGCAAGTTTCCTCCTGTGTGAAATAGTTAAATAGTACTTTGGGAGATATGCCAGTTTTTAGGTTGCTACCATCATTTTTATTTTTAGCTCCATCTTTGTGTTTTATCAAGTTGCTGTTTAACTCTGGTACAATACTTAAGTTTGTGGCTTCAATACTGTTCTTACTAACTTCTTGTGTTAGTTAGATTTTCATTGCTGTGACCAGAATATCAGACCAGAACAATTTAGAGGAGGAAAATTCTATTTTGAGTTCACAGTTTCAGAGGTTCAGACCTTGGTCAGCCAGCTCCATTACTTTGGGCCCAAGATGAAACAGAACATCATGGCAGGAGGACATGGCAAAAGAAAGTTGCAGGACTCATCATAGCTAGCTAGACAGGAAGAAGAAAGAGGAGAGAGGAGAGAGGAGAGAGAGAGAGAGAGAGAGAGAGAGAGAGAGAGAGAGAGAGAGAGAGAGAGAGAGAGAGAGAGAAGAGAAGAGAGAGAAGAGAGGGTAGAGATAGAGGAGAGAGGAGAGAGAGAGAGGAAGGGAGGGAGAGGAGAGCCAGAGGGACAAGATACAATCTCCAAGGGCACACCCACAGTGACCTACTTTGTCCATCCATGCCCCACCTGCCAACATTTACTATCCAGTAATCCATTCAGATTGTCAATCCATCAAATGAATTAATCCACCGATTAGGTTACAGCTCTTAGAATCTAATCATTTTGCCTGTGAACAATTCCACATTGTCTTCTGAGCTTTGGGGGACACCATATATTCAAACCATAATACTTTCCTAGACTGAATACTTATTTCTAGCCACTAAACTGCTCTTTGCTTCTTAGCATCCTGGAGGGTATTGCTAATCTATTACCAGAAAGAATCTCTTCTTATTTAAGGCCAGTTCATGGTCACATCAGAGTCTCAGAGTCTTTAGAGTTCTCATGGATTTTTCTAGAACATATGAGTGGAATCTGTCTCCAGTTGAAATCTAGAGATCTCCTGTTCTTGGATTTCCCTCCCTTTTCTTGTCCTTTCCTGAGAACTGAGTTACCAACTATAACGCTGCCCTTTGAGTCAAAGAACATGGAGGTGCACTACTGACAAAGTACTCGTATTCCTTAAAGTGGAGCATTTGCTGCTGTCATCACCTATTTTAATCTAACTCATGAGTATTATTAATTTTTATGTTGATCCTATTTAATATTTTATTAATAATTATTGGCACCATCCTCTATATAGGAAGTGAGCAAATATAGTACAGCCTGCTCTTTAATGTCTCTTTCCTCATCTGACTCAAATTTCTGTTGACTAAACGTTAGAATAAAAGTATGCTTAAGTAAATTGCACTATTAGAGAATGCTACAGTTTATGATATAATAATTAAACATCTATACAGAAATTTTTATAACAAATTATTAATCAATGGGGAGATCTCAGAGAAAATAATTGTGGAATAAAAGACATCTTTTGTGAATATACAGTGTGAGGATCTCAAGGTTTTTATTTGTTATATGTGTCTCCAACAAAATATCATCTCTGTGAATGAGATCAGATCTTCAATATCTTGCCCTTAGCTGTCTTTTCTATCTGTATCCCCAGTTGGTTTCAATGTTCCCCCCTGCAAGCAATTGCCTTTATTTCATCATTCAGACAGACTGAGCCTTTTGAAAGCTGATGAATCAACAGAAGCCAGAAAATTATAAATGCACACTGTATGTTTAATAACAGTGTACAATCTGATTACTCTAAGTACAATTTTAAATTTTTTTCTGTTCAAACAGAGTTTATGTGAATAGCAACCTCTGTTCTCTCAGACTTACTTGAGTGGAAAAAATCCCTTTGAGGCTATAACAGAACTTGTGGTACAATATTGATTAATCGGTAATGCAAATTAGCTTTGCACTTACCCTCAAAATGTGGAAAAATATATTTGAGTCAGAAAGTAAGACCCTCAGTTCTAGAGGTGCACTTCCTTAGTTGGTTGAAACCCTCAGATACACCTCCCTCATAACAATGATGAAAATTGTTTTACCTTATGGAATTAAAAAAAATCTGTTGACCTTTTACCATTTTACCTGAAAGAAAGCACCTAAGAAGAAAATACTGTTAATTTTAGTTGTCAGTAAACTCAATAGTTTCACTTCATCTCAGCCACATTTTCCAAACCACTAAACCACTAAATGTTCACTGAAGACTTTCAGGTCACGGCAAGATGACATAGTTATATGTGCTTAATTGATTTAATATTGAGTGCCAAGAAACAATTGAGGCTCACAACACACAAACCCCAAATCCATTAAATTATCCTCTTTTGAATTTTTAAAAAATAAGCAGATGATTTTAAAATAGCCACTTCATTTGGGTTCTACAATGATAGTATGAGGAATTATTAAATTGTATAGTATTACAGAGCTTTCAGAAGACTCAAGATTTGAGTTGATGTATTTCATAAGGAAAAACTCCTCTGCTTTCTAATTTAGCTAAAGATATTCATCTCTAATGTGCATTCTCAGAAATGTAAAAATGTACGATTGAATTTTGAATTATCTATAACAATGAATTAAGATTCAAATTGCTTTGAGGATGCTAAAATTGATTTTATCAATTTTGTCAGTTCCTTTTTATTGTGCCATCCCTGGTTTTATGCCAATAATTTGTCAGATGTGATTATATTTATGAATTTAATTTTCTTTTGCACTGTATGATAAACTAGACGTATTCCCATATTACAGGGTGGTTTATAGGAGTTACTCTTGATTTTCCTTAAAATTCTTTACTGGATTTTCATATTATTTCCAGTGATCTCATTTACTCTCATAATATGAATATGGCAATCATTTAGTAGTTAGAAAAATCTATGACAATGCAAATATTTGCTTGACTCTGATTGGTCTTTAATCCATAATACCAGACATCAAATAACAATTTAATCCATATACCAGACATCAGATAACAACAGAATCAGCAATAATAATACCTACTATTTTTTGAACACTTATTAGTAGCTAAGCCCTAAACTTAATACATTGTCTTCATTAACCCTCTCTGTAATCCTGAGGATGGCACAGTTCCGTCAACCATATGGCCAGAATGGTTGCTAAAATACTGAAGTACTTTCATTGTGGTCAGGGAAGAGCTACTGTCTCAAGTTCCCCAAGTACCCTCTGTACCCTCTTTTTCCAATTTTCCAGCTCTTTTTCCTGGGGATCTCTTAGTCTTGTCCTCCTCAAATCCAGAAACTAGAGGATTAACAACGGCATGGCAGAGACCCTCTGGGACCCCCTGCTCTAGCAGCCAGACTTCCTTCTGATTGGTTTGTACTCTGACTGTTCCAGTTATTAAATATTTTGGTGATGTAGATATTATCATCACCGTTTTGCAGGTGGGGAAACTCATAGAAATACATAAAAGTTCAGCAGTTTGCCCAAGATCACTCACCTAGAAAGTGTCAGAACTAGGACTCAGACCTAGTTCTCTCTCAAGTCACAATCCTCGCTCTTAACTAGTACAGTGTACTAAAAAATAGAAAAAGCCAGCCAGTCATTAATGTTGACTTCCCAGGCCCCACACAAATAGCTTTGGTACTCTATCTACTCTGACTATGTGTACAGTGAATTTTAAATTTCATTACATTTTTAATTAGGTTCTCAGCCATAATAATGAGCATGCAAGTGCTAGGTTGATAATGGGCACTTTGCATTATTCCACCAACATCCTATATTTACTAATTTAGCCCATGTTATATTTTGCAAAGACATCTCTATATGTAGAAATTACCTTGTTTATTCATCCTTTTTTAAAAAACATTTAAAAATGTTTTTGTATTTTTTATACCTTTATTTTATTTATTTATTTTTATGTGGTGCTGAGGAAGGAACCCAGTGGCTCACACATGCTAGGCAAAGCACTCTACCACTGAGCTACAACTGCAGCCCCTATTCATCCCCTTTATGACGATGCCCCCAAATCAGCAACTGTGGTATTCAGCCAAATCATTAAACACACCAAAAATGGTAAATTACAAATTTAACATTTTTATGTATTTTTAAACCATATTTACTTTTATATAATTTTAATGCCCCAAATCCAAGTATCATAGGCTGAAACCCCTTGGCATTATATTTTGCTTTTTCTCTCTCATCTACCTTGTCTTTCTCTCCATTCCTAATAAAAACAAACACAAAAAACATGGTCTCCCAATTGAAGATCTATAATGTCCAAGGCACTTATAAAACTCCATCCTTAGTATCAGAAAAAATTATAATGCTGTTAGCATGTAATATATATTTTTTAAAGGCAGTTAGACCAATGTGTGAATCAACAGGTCTGCTGACTACAAAGCACATTTTTATTTAGCAAATTGCAGCAGTGCTCCCAGAATTTGATATACTACTTCTATCTGCCATAGTAGGAAAATTTGGCAAGGGATGCAGAACTACTTTGGGTATGGTAAAAAAAAGTGGTAGGTCTTATCTGTAGGCAGTGTGTGGAGAGCAGAAACAGTAAGACCTCTCTAAGGCTGGTTTGTCTGACTTCAGGAGCAGGGCCAAGGTGTCTTAATGGAGGCCCAGCATGACAACCAAAGGCATCCTGGCTCTTTCTCTGGGCAGCATATGTATTTCTTGCTATGATATTCTGAAATATGTATTTGACAGATAGCTCTGGATATCTGAAATCTCCAAAGTGAAGAGTGTCTTTTGCATGTTTATCAGATGACTGGTGGCTGGAGTCTCAGGATGGGGGCTGTTTGCCAGGGGAACCAACCATGTGATTAGAAGGTTGCCTGGGGAAGGGAGAGGGGCTGAGGGTTGAGTCGATAAACCAATAGTTAATGATTTAATCAATCAGATTTCTTAATGCGATGTCCATAAAAAAAAAGGAAAGAACTGAATTCTGAGGGCTTTCTCATAGTTGAACACATGGAGGTCCAGAAGCTGATGTGCCTGGAGATGGCATGGAAGCCCTATGCCCCTTCTCCCATATCTTGCCCTAGGCATCTCTTCCATGTGTCTTTTAATCTATTTCCTTTTTAGTGTCCCTAATAATAAACCCATAAATGGAAGTATGTTTCCCTGAGTTCTGTTCACCACTCTGGCAATAGATTGGACCTGAAGAGAGAACCATGGGAACCCTGATTTTCAACTGATTGGTCAGAAACAAAGGCTACAACCTGTGCTTATGTTTGGAGTCCAAGGTGCTAGGCAGTCTTCTGGGACTGAGCCCTCAACCTGTGGGGTCTTCCTCTATTTCCAGGCAGATAGTGTCAAAATTGAATTGAATTGAATTGAATTAGAGGACACCCAGCTGACATCTCTTGTAGAATTGACTGCAGAAGTAATTGGTGGTGTGTGTTGGGGAGTACCCCACATATCTAGGGCCACAGAAATGTTCCATGTTGTGAGAGTATAGTAGGAAAAAAAGTTTGTTTTTTTCCTTTAGCCTTTCACTTACTAGCCCATTCCAATTTGCAGTGGGCTTTTTGGATGTGTCTTAGGCTTCTGGGACCAGCAGAAGAGTCTCAGCCAGCAGCAGCAGCACCAAGCAACCTTACCCCAAAGCAGCAGCAGGGATGAGATACCTGCTATCTCTCCTGAGCCCTGAGCAACACCTGAGGCCCTAAGGTTGTGGCCACACAGTTCTCTGATGATGTTTAATTCTGGGACTTTCAGTAGCAGTTTAGGAAGAGATACAGTCTGCCCCTGCATCACCTTTCCACAGGTTAAAGGTGGGTGAAGGAGGATCTGAGCTCAGAGAGCTGTAAGAACAAGACCAAAGCTTGACTTTTTTGTTAACATTCCACTCAAGAGGATCAGAATTAGGGAATAGTGAAGGCAGATGCTCTTGTGGTTGCTAAGGACTAGAGCTAGCAGTAGGAGAATCCCCTGGGACCCTAATGGAAGATGGAAGGGAATTGGAAGGGGAGGGCTGAATCTCTACAAAGTACCTTAGAGAAGACTGAGCTCATGAGGATTGTGTTATCTTTATTTCTTTGCAGTGTTTTTTTCCCTCGGATCCTGGGAAGTGTGTTCAAAACAAAAAAGGCACCCAAGTTTTGGGAAGTTCTGTTCTCCTTAGTGCCATTCTCTGAGACTGAATGGTAGAGTAATTTAATAGTAAGGAAGATACCGTCAGATGATGAGGGGCCTCCCTGTCCCTCGTGGAAGGCCATCATATTTGTGTAGGTGCAGCCATCTCTTCAACACATTTATTGAGTACCTACTATGCACTAAGAGCTGTATTCTCAAGGGAGAGGGTGCAAGTGAGAGCTACATCACCTGGAGGAGATGGTTAACTTCTGGATGTCATCCCTGTGCATCCACCATTATGTTTACATTCTGTAACTGAAACGGGACCTGGTGTGCATTCTGCCCACTAGTAAGGATGTGCTCATTTTGAAATGGAAAAGTTCTGCTTGACATTTGTCAGTGCAGAGGAGATTACTTATAAGACTTGGAGAAATCACTGCTTCATGGAGGCCTGTCCAGACATGACTAGAAAACCTGTTTCACCATATTGAAGTTGATCAAACAGGATATTCAATTTAACAAACTTCCTAACAAACTGACATGAAACCAGAAATCTACTGTGTTAATTTACAGTGTGAAAGAAAACTTTCAGGAGTTGGGGAGCCCATTGTTTAATTTCTCTTCCTCTTATTCTCACTGAACAAAACCCCCAATAAGTGCAACTTTCAGAAGATACCTTGAGGAGTACAGGCCTCGAAGAAGAGGAGGTATTTATGCAGGTCTTATATTTAATGCCATCATATTAAGAGAGCCAAGCACATACATTTGTGCTCCAAGGATTACCTACAAAGTAGACCAGATACTTGCAGAAACTAGATGAGCTCATTTTCTTCAAGATGAAAGTTAACTGGACCTTGAATTTCTTTTCGCAATTTTTGTGGCTGACCAGATCTCTACCATTCTTATCTTCAATGTCAATTAGGTGGCAGTCCATTTTGTTTCTTTAAGATGACTTTGTGCATCTCTGTGTTGATTTTTGACTCTTTTGACCAGAGGATAATCCCTTTTCCCATTCTTCAGGATATCTCTTTATCCCATGTATTTCCTCCCGTGTACTATTTATAAGAGTGATTACTGAGCTTTTAGCTACTTCATATTTTGATATCATTTCTAATTTTACATTGGTTTCAGAAACAGAAGAAACAGGGAAATAGGGGCATGGATGTAGACTATAAGTAACAGGCGAGGTTTAAAATTAAGGTTTCCTAATGCATAAGCTTTGATAAATTCATTAGTTTTCAAAAGTTAATTCTATATTATTATTGTTATTTTAATTAGTATGCTTATTACTTAATTGGGCACAGAGGTGCCAATTAAAAGAAGAAAAGTCCATTTTATCCTAGGAAAAACAATTGATTAAATTTCCTAGAAGTAAAATCCATGGGAGATTAAAAAAAAAAAGTTCTGTAAAATCACTGTCACCTGGGTATTCTGTCACTGATTTTGTCCCCATGGATAAAGAAGTGTGAAAGCCAACAATTGTTCAATATGGATAAGAAAAAATTCATCGGTTTTAAATCAGCTAAAGTCAAATTGGTAGCTTGGCAATGCACAAATCTGGCGAGCACATGAGATTTAGACTGGGACCAGTTCGTGCTAGTTACTATTTCCTTCAGAACCTCCTATTCCTGTAGTTTGCTGCTCTGCATTCTACCAGAGCCCCGGTTAGGCTTGGAAAGTCACCTTCCCATTGGAGCAGGCAGTCCAGGATTGGTTATTAAAGCCACTGCATTTTCTGTTGGTAAAACAAAATGGGAGGGAATGTCATCATATATTCCAACCCCCGGGGAAGCTTCCTCGCCCAAAACATTAGTCCTGTTCTTCCTTTCAAGAAGTCCAAACTGTGGTGTATATATATATAATGGAATGTTACTCAGCCATAAAGAATAATCAAATTATGACATTTGCAAGGAAATGGATGAAATTGGAGAATATCATGCTAAGTGAGATAAGCCAATCTCAAAAAACCAAAGGACGAATGATCTCGCTGATAAGAGGTTGATTATACATAATGGGAGCTGGGAGGGAGATAAGAATGGAGGAAAGAGGGACTATATAGAGGGAAAAGAGGGGTAGGAGGCATGGGGGGAAGGAAAAAATAACAAAATGAATCAAACACCATTACCCTATAAAAATGTATGATTACACAAATGGTACGCCTCTACTTCATGTACAAACAGAGAAACAAGATGTACTCCATTTGTTTAAGATAAAAATAAATTAAAAAAAAGAATTATCACTGAAGTAAGGGTAGAAAAAACGTTATATAAACTAGAAAGTAAAAGGATATCTGGATCCGGAGAAATGGGATGGAGCTGGGAGTAGGAACCCAAACTGATAGCAGTGCAAGAGGTTAAAGGTGAAAAGTTATCCAAAATAGGGAAAACTGAAACGAGGTCAGGAAACAGATACAGTGAAAAAAATTAAATGTTTAAAAGAAAAGAATATATTTTAAAAGGTAGTTAAGACAAATTATTTTAATACTCTTAGAGACTAATTCCAGAAAATTAACCCTAAAAGAAGGTAGGTCCACAAAAAGAAGGATGCAATAGTCAAGTCTTGTTACAACCAGAATTACAGTGAGGACTTGATTTTTGCAATGATGACTTGACAAAGATTTAAAAAGGGAGGTAAACTTACTGGAATTATTTTTTTCATTTTCATTTTATTACTTTTCATTAACAAAATTGCATATATTTATTGTATACAAAAAAAATTCTAAAAGGGAGGTAAGAGCTAAGAATGTTGCTCAGTGATGGAGCACTTGCCTACATGCTCAAAGTCTTGGGTTCAATTCCTAATACTGCAAAATATAAAAATTTTAAAAATTTAAAAATAAAAAGGGAGGGAGGTACCATAGACCAATAAACACACACATACACACATATACCAGATTCAGAAACATATAAAAAGGATTATATACCACGATTGTATGAGATTTATTACAGGAATGAAAGACTGATTCAACATTAAAAAAAAAGAATGTAATCTACTATATTAATAAAATAGTATTTGTATTCTATTAATGAAATGACCATCTTAATAGATGCAGAAAAGGATTTGACAAAATCCAATACTTTTCATGATAAAAACACCCAACAAACTAAGGACAAAAAAAGAACTTCCTCAACTTGATAAAAAGTATTGATAAAATCCCCATAGCTATCAAAATGTGTAATGCTTTTCTCCTAAGAACAGAGAAGTAAGACATAGATGTCTGCTCTGGCCACTTTTGTCAACACTACTGAAGATTGTAGTTATGGCAATTAGTCAAGAGAGAGAGGGTGGGGAGAGAGAAAGGAAAAGAAAGGTTATCCTGATTGGACAAATAGGTGAAAAAGTTCTCCATTTGTTCATGAAGTGACCTTGCATATAAACAATCCTAAGGAATCCATTGAAATATCTATTAGAACAAATAAACAAGTTCAGCCAAGATTCCAGAAATAAAAGTAGTGTTCACTTAAGTATACTCCACATATGTATATTTCAAAATACATTCTACAGTCATGTGTATCTAAAACAGAACAACAACAAAAAAAGAGTTCAAGTTGGGAAATATTATTTTGACCAAGAAATAAATATAAGTGAGACACTACTTAGACTTCATATTTTTGGGAACAGTGAATATAAACATAACACCTAAGACATAGGAATTCTGCTATGTAAAATAATAATAATAAAGGTGAGTGTAGCAGAGTATGCCTGTAGTCCCAGGTACTCAGGAGACTGAGGAAGGAGGACTACTTGAGCATAGGAGTCTGAGTCCTTCCTGGCAGCAAAGGAAGACCTCATCTGGAAGGAAAAAAATAAAAGAGTGGCGGATGGGAGAGGGAGAGAGACAAAAGAAGACAGAGGGAGAGAAAAAAAATTCCTAAGTTTGAACATACAGTGGGAAGCTGCAGGTATTTGTTAAGAACTTGTTCGTGGTATATGGAAACTGAATGAAAGAACAAAGCCACTCTAATTCTAGGGAAAACAAAATATATAGAAATAAAATATAATTACAGCATTACAGGAAACAAAGAATCAGGAATTAATGAAGAATATTCAAATGATATCAATTAATAAATAATAAATTCTGAATTGTGAAATAACAATTCTGAGGGGCTTTGGGAGGCAAGGGGGGTTATGTGTCATAGTATGTGTGGGAAAGTAGTAGTATTAGAATATTTTGGGGAGCCACCTATGACCTGTAAAAAAGAACCAAACTTCATTGGACTATTATGGAAAATCTGGCTTCAGGAACTCACAATTACAGAAAATTGTTTGAGACTGCCTGAAGCATGTGGTTACCCTGCGTTGGTTCACCGTTGAAGTGTGAGTGAAGTCATGGTTGTGAGAGTGACCCACGAGAGCCAAATGGCTTGCTTAACTCCACCCCTTATCCTGTTTTTCATGGAAGAAGCTCCTACGGGCCCCCTTTTGATTTGTACCTATATAAATAAACCAACCGTGGGCTCCTTCATTTGTTAGAGCCAGACCCTTCTGGATGGCTTAACCGGTCAGTCCCTATTCTAAAGATAATTCTGTCTCCTGTCCTTATTCCTGTTAAATCAATTTCTTAGCTATTATTTCACAGCCAGCCCATTCCTCCAACAGGAACCCTTTTCCTTTCTCATGTGGGATGTGTGGTGATAGAGTGTCTTCATATTCCATAATGGATAATTTCTAGCATGTTAAAATTAAGAAAGAGTATGTAGAAATACAATGATAAATAATGGAAGCAGCAACTTAAAAATTAAAAATGGGAATAAGAATTAGGTGTAGAGCAGGGCTGTTTTTGGTATAAACTGTAATATGGAGAGACCTGAAGGGTCTTGCTTGTCCTTTGTTCTGTGTGAAGACAGAGCCAGAAGGCACTGTCTGTGAAGTAGAGACTGAACCTGCCAGCACCTTGATCTTGGCCTCTTAAGAATGTAAGAAATAAATTTTTCTTATTTGTAAGCCATTCAGTTTAGAGTATTTTGTTATAGCAGTCTGAACAAACTAAGGCCCTAAATCCAGGGATATAATTGAATATAATCTTAGATTAACTTTTGTTTTGGTAATCCTAAATTCATACTTTAAAGTTATACTTTTAAAAATACTTAAAATGATTGAAGATAACTTTTTCCTAAGAATTTATGGTATGTATATTCATAGAAATTTCTTAATAGCCTTCTATTATGGCTAAAGTATACCCAACTCAACTTTATAAAAAAGAAATTTAAAACCAGAAATATTTATGCCCACTCCTCTTCGCAAGCCAATTCATGAAAACTGAGAATTTACCAGCTTTAAAAATTCTTGGCTCCTGTTACATAGTAACTTGTCCAGACATGCCCTTTAATAACTAAAGAAAAATGTTCCTTTTACCCAAGAAGGAATATAGTTAGTAAAAAAATGTTGGAATTGATGACATTTCCTCCCTTAACAGTAATCAAAAGAATACGAGTGACAGCATCTTTAAGATAGCATTTTATATCTACTAAAAGAGAAAAAAAAAAAAAAAAAAAGAAAGAAAAAAATAGCTATTTATTACAACAGTGGTCAATGTTGAAATTATGTGCTCATTCTTTTTTTAATCAACACATAATAATTGTACATAATCATGGGGTACAGTGTGGTATTTTTTTTTTTTTTTTTTTTTTTTTTTTGTCTTTTTTGGAACTGGGGGTCGGAACCCAGGGCTTTGCAAATGCAAAGCAGACGCTTTGCCACTGAGCTACATCCCAGCCCACAGTGTGGTATCTTGATACATGTATACAATACGTAATGATCACATCAGGGCAATTAGTACAGCCATTACCTCAAATATATTTCCTTTTTTTGTGCATGTTGGGACAATTCAGAATTCTTTCTTCTGGAAATTTGAGAGACACAATAAATGATTATTAACTAGAGTCTCTTTACTGTGCTATAGAACCCAGAACTAGTTCCTCTCATTGATCTATTTTTGTACTTAATAACCAACCTCTTTCGGCCACCTGTCCCCACCCGCCATTCCTAGCCTCTGATAACCACATGGTACTCTCTGCTTCTATGAAATCAACATTTTTTGCATCTGACTCTGTTATATTTGAGTGAGAATCTGTACTATTTATTTTTCTGTGCCTGGTTTATTTTACTTAACAGTGATCTCCAGTTCCATGTTGCCACAAATGATAGAATTTCATTTTATGGCTGAATAAAATTCCATTGAGTGTATATGTCACATTTTCTTTAACCATTCATCGATGAATACTTCAGTTGATTCCTTATCTTGACTATTGTGACTAGTGCTGCAGTAAACATCAGGACGCAGATATCTTTTTGATATTCTAATTTTCCTGTCCTTTGAATCCATACCTAAGTAGTGGGATAGCTGACTGTGCTCATTCTTGATAATACTGTGAATTAATAGAACCCGTTCCAAAAGGAATATGGCAATAAGAAACAATAGCCATAAATATAGTCGAAGCTTTTTATAATTCTACTTTGAGGAATTTATCCCAAGAAAATTACTCAAAAAAGTAAAAAGATAGATACATGAATACATTCATTTTCTCTTCATATATAATAATTAAGAATGAGTATAAACAAAATAATCAATATTAGGGTGTAGACTAAAATTTTGGTTAATTGTCTGTGGAAACTAGGTACCATACTCCTTCATCCCTTTTTGAAAATGAGCATCTATTTCATAATACAAGTGAGTATGAGGGGGTGTCTCACCTCACCCTCTTCCTTTCTTTCATTTCCCCTTTATCTAATCCAGTGAACTTCTGTTCTCCTCTCTCCTTATTGTGTGTTAGCATCTGCATATCAGAGAGAACATTCAACTGTTGGTTTTTTGGGACTGGATTATCTCACTTAGCATGAGGGTTTCCAGTTCCATCCATTCTTCTTTATGACTGAGTAACATTCCATTGTGTATATATACTACATTTTCTTTATCCATTCATCTGCTGAAGGGCACCTAGGTTGGTTTCCATAGCTTAGCTATTGTGAATTGAGCTGCTGTAAACATAGATGTGGCCATGTCACTACAGTATGCTTTTAAGCCCTTTGTGTATAAATCGAGGAGTGGGATAGCTGGTTAAATGGTTCCATTCCAAGTTTTCTGAGGAATCTCATGCTGCTTCCCAGAGTGGCTGCACCAATTTACAGTCCCAACAGCAATGTATGAGTGTACCTTTTCCCCCACATCCTCACCAACATTTATTGTTGAAATGTTTCTTTATTATAGTATTATAATCAATAAATGAAGAAGGAATAATAGAGTTAATATGTCACTATATAGGCATTACTAATGACTGCTAGCATGCCAGGACAATGGCCAGGCAATGTGTGGCTTCTGACAAAAGTATGTAACACCTCTGAGGCAGTCTTCTCTCCCACCAAAAGTATTTATATATGTAAATGATGAACCCTTAGATTTTAATTTATAGAAAATTCACAGGCTTGAGGACCGTGTTTAGTTACTCCATGGATGTTCAGTCAAAATTTAGACAGTGGGGACTCCTATAAAGCTATGATCCTTTTTTTTCAATAATAAAATTTCAAGGAAAAGGGCTGGGGTCGTAGCTCAGTGGAGAGCACTTGCCTAGCATACGTAGGGCACTGGGTTCAACCCTCAGCACCACATAAATAAAGATAATGTGTCCATCTACAACTAAAGTTTAAAAAAATTTTTTTCAAGAAAAAAAAAAAAAAGACCTAGTGGAATTATAAATGAAAAACAAAATAGAACAGACACCAAACTCCAAGCTATATATGTGTATACATACGTATATATATATATATCCAACAGTACATATCGTGTATATACACGTCTATATCAAACAATAACAATTTATAGACACTGTAGATTTGCATAAACTGTTCTTAAAAATGTTTGATAGTTTCAATAAGGAAAATGTGAATATTGGATATTTAATAGTATTAAATAGTAGTGGTATTAAGGCTATTTTAAAAGTCCTTTTTGCACACATCTGTAATCTCAGTGGCCCAGAAGACTGAGGCAGGAGGATTGCAAGTTCCAGGCAAGCCTCAGCAATTTAGTGAGACCCTAAGCAACTTAGTGAGACTCTGAAGATAGAAAATAAAAAGGCCTGGGGCTGTGGATCAGCACCCCTGAGTTTAATCCCCAGTACCAAAAAACAAAAAAGTTCTTTTCGAAAAGGTATGCATTGAAATATACAGAAGAAATAATATGTCTTTAGATTTGCTTCTAGATAATCTGGAAGTTCTTCAAATAGAAGTCACATTAAGGCTGGGGATGTGGCTCTATGGTAGATCACTTGCCTGGCATGCGTGAGAGCCTGAATTTGATCCCTACCACTGCAAAGTAAACTCACATCAATGTGTGTTTATTTATTTGATACTGGGGATTGAACCAGGGGTGCTTAACCACTGAGCCATATCCCCAACCCATTTTATTTTTTATTTTGAGACAGTCTCACTGAGTTGCTTAGGGCCTTGGTTGCTGGGACTTGCCTTGAACTTGTGACCCTTCTGCCTCAGCCTCCTAAGTTATTGGGATTACCGGTGTGGGCCACCATGCCTGGCTTCACATTAGTTTTGTTTTGTGCATGAAGCCTGTTAAATGTCCCTCATGTGCTCCACACTTTTTCATTTGTAAATTTATTTACTGCATTTTGGGGACTCCTTATCTTTCTTCACTAGAGCCTATTTAGAGCTTACTTCTGCTTTATGAATTTTGTCTAGCTTCCCCCATTTCATTTCAATAGCATATGAACTGCTTCCCATGTTTATTTCTTGGGGTGGGGGAGCACAAACAAAATTCTGCTATTAAAATATACCCTGACCCTGGCATTCTGATCATAAAGCAAAGTCATAAAATTGGAGGCTAGTTAAAACTCATAGAACCTTATCAAATGTACATGCTGGATTAAACAAGAAGTATGATTGAAAAAGTTTTAAAAAAAAGTCTCTATCTTGAGGAATGGACCATCTAATTGGGACAAAATCATGTGGAAATGGCTATCTCAACAATTAACCTCTATCTTCCTATGTCTTCCTATGTGCCTGGTCCTGAGCTAAGTGCTCTCTATGCATCTAGTCCTCACAACTCCATGAAGGATCTACTACTGTTTTTAGTCCTGAAATACTATAGAGGAAACTGAAGTACACGACTTTAGATAATTGCTCAATGTCACATAGATACTAGACTGGAATAATAGAGGTTGGAACCTAGGTCTTACTAAAGTAAACGTCCATTCTAGGCATGATTACACAAAACTTGTCGTGTTCTATTCAATCCTGATATCCTCCAGACTTTCCTTGAGCAGAGCAATATACAGCAAATAGCCTATTCAGACATTGTCACACGAATGTTGTGGTTAATTTTGTCAGTTGGTCAACCATTGTTCTGAGTATCTCGTCAAGGGATGAGATTAACATTTTAATTGGTAGAGCAGAGGGAGTTGTTCCCCGTAACATGAGTAGGCCTTGTCCAATCAGTTGAAGGCCAGAGTAAAACTAAAAAGACTAACCTTCCCCTAAGTAAGAGGGACTTCTCCAGTAGACTACCTTTGGACTTCATAACATCATCTCTGTTCCTGTTCTGCTGCCTCCTGGCCTTCACTGCAAATTTGGACTTTCCGGTCTCCATACTCATGGAAGCCAATTCTTACAATTCTTATAATAATATCCTTAGATGGATAGATTCATCCAGTTGATTCTGTTTCTCTGGAGAACCTTGACTAATACAAATATATTTCAAGAAACCCAAATAGAAAGAAGCAGTATTTAAATTATCACTAAATTTTGCGCCACTGACAGACATTTTATACGAAAGTAGTCTTTCCTTCCCATGAATCATATGCCTGAAATAATGTGCTTCTAAAAATCATGAACAGATGATCCTGCTTGCTATATTTGATTTTGTCTTAGGGAAAAGTCTGAAGGAAACATGTTTTAGTTTTTCCATTACCACTTTTTGCATATTAGAAATGTCGATCTTCTATTGGTCTTGTACTACTGCTTTATGTAATAAAATTATTTATCATTAAGGACAAATTGGCAGTCTTCATAAAACAGTCCCTGATCCCAGTCCCCCTGACTTAGCTGGGAGTCAGACAAGCTAAACCATTACAATATAATATGACACCTGCTGTACTCGAGGCATGTTCCAAGTGCAGTGGGTACAAAGAAGTCTAAATCTATAGGAGAGTTGGGAAGATAATAATTTAAATAGAAAATAATATTTTTAATAGAAAAAGTGGATTTTGGTGGTTATCACAGACTGATTCTCTTTGGACCTGCACTTAAGGAAGGTGCTGCCCACATTGTGTCAACACAAAAGGAATCCTTGACCTACTTTTTCCCTTGCTACTTAGCCTTCTTGGCTTAGTTCCAGAGTTGATAAATATTCTACCTCAATACCCATGAAGGCCAGGCTCAGTGATGCCCACCTGTAATCCCAGAGATTTGGGAGGCTGAGACAGGAGGATCACAAGTTAGAGACCAGCAATTTAGATGAGCCCCTAAGCAATGAGATCCTGTCTCAAATTTAAAAATAAAACAAAACACACAAAAACAAAACAAAACAGCTGGGTATGTGGCTCAGTGGTAAAGTCCCTCTGGGTTCGATTCCCAGTACTACCCCCATAAATACTGATGAAGAATTCATGTTTTCCTGGGCAATTCAGTTTTTCTCCTTCCGTTTTTTACAGAGTGGAAGGGTGGGTTTCAGAGTAGCATTTGCTGAATTAAATTTTACATGACCAAAATGCAGTCATGTCCCTTTTCCTCTTGTACACTGCAGAGCAATAACGTCAGCCTCTGACTCCCATATCAGACCTACAGATAAAAAATGATTCATATCTCCACTGGTTTTTCCACACTCAAATGCAATAATTTTGAAATTATTCAAGATACCAAACCTTCCTCCTTTTCCTCCTTCCCTAGATTAGTTTTCCCTGTGAGCCCTCCCTGGGAAGTTGTGTTTAAGAGCTTGATCTTCATTGACATTAATGAGGTTAATTGACATTAAGCAGCCCCTTTATGCCTATTTGTTCAATCATTTAATCACTTCAATGGATGCAAGAATTTAGTGCTTAGAAATTGGACTCCTTGCCAACTTGAGTCTAGCATCTTCCCTGATTTCATTAGAATCTTTACATTAGAAAACATTTTCAGGGGCTGGGGAGATAGCTCAGTCGGTAGAGTGCTTGCCTTACAAGCACAAGGCCCTGGGTTCTGATCCCCAGCACCAAAAACAAACAAACAAACAAAAAAACATTTTCACATCTGTTGAGTAGAAAATCATCAGATTTTTAACATAATTCTATTGTGTGTATGTAATATATATGTGTGTATGTTTATATATACATGTATATATACATACACACACACACACACACACACACATATATATATATATATATATATAAATTTCATGATCATAAAAGAGTTTCTGTATCTTGTTGCCCATCTTCCCTCACAGAATGGCACTCTGAATGATAGCACTAGAAAAAAAGGAGGGATTTTGAGCCAAGACAGATTTGTAACTTACTGACCAGTGGTATGCTGGTGAAGGTGTGCATGTGGCATCTTGATGTTTGGAATCATAACAGCTTGGTAATGTCTTGTTGGCATTGGGGAGGTGGCCACAACAAAGTTCAGTTTATTTCATGCAGGGGTCGGTGACCAGAGGGGATCTGCTCTGAAAGGATAGGGCAGGTGACACCTAGTTCTGGATGTATGAGGACTACATTGTAAACCAGAGAGGTGTGCTTGTGAGGAGGTGAGATATACCACAGTCTGGTGGAAATGAAGACAGTAACTGGGAGACAGTGAGGACCTCAGGCAGCTTAGAACTGCATTCTGCTCTCACAGACTCAGGAATGAGGTGAGAACAGGCACCAAGGACCAGTATGAATTTGGTCAGCTCCCACATAGAAATAATGGCTCCTTGGTGCTCACTTGGGCATCTGGGCCTTACTTTTTATCGTGGGGCATTTAGGCGGGCAGACAAACTTCATCCCGAGGAGAAGCTGGTGGGAATTAAGTTGGACTGGGGAAGGGTAAAGGTTCTAGACAACTGGACGGAGCTCATATTTGGTGTCGAGTCCTAGTGGGAAGTGGCCTCAGAAATGAGAACCAGAGACTTAGAAGGGAGGATCGTGATGGCAAGCAGACCATATGAGCGATGTTATCAATGCTTTCCAAAGTTTCAGGTCACATTTGCACTGATATCTCATTGCTCAGAATTTAGACATATGGCCATAACCAACTGCAGGAAAGACTGGAAGATACAGGTTTTTATTCCATTTGGCATTTTGCTCAAATAAAAATTGAGAATCTCTTAAGAAAGGAAAACTGATACAAGGAGGCCACAATCTCTCCATGTTCTTTTAAGTGTCTTGCCTAAAAAAAAAAAAAAAAAAAATTTCCAAACATCTGGCCTACAGCTTTGTGAAGATTAAATGAATTTGATATATGCCAGTCATAGTAAATACATGTTGTTTTCCCTTGTATAAAGCTGATTCTACTTTTTTCTTGACCACTTTCATTTGCTATTTTCCTGGTGTTATTTTTATTCGTGGATCAAGATTACCCTAGGGCATCATTGTAGCTAGATATTACCCAGGCAAACAAGAAGGGAATCTTAACTTGATTCCACTCATCTAAAGTTCTACATTCCCCAGGAAGGGAGTTGGTTGTATAAAAAACATTATATGATTTCTCATCATTTAATAATTATAGATTTCTCAGCAACTTTTGAAGAAATTTACACATTTGAGTCTAAATTGATTTATTTCTGAGTGGTGCCTTGAGATAATTAAGTATGTCATCAGAAAAACAAAATAAAGGGGCTGGGGGTGTAGCTTAGTGGTAGAGCACTTGCCTAGCACAGTGAGGCACTGGGTTTGATCCTCTGCACCATATAAAAATAAATAAATAAAATAAAGTTATTGTGTCCATCTACAACTAAAAAGTTTTTTTTTTTTTTTTTGAAAAAGGAAAACAAAATTAAGGTCATAGTTTATTTAAAAGAGTTTTTTTTAATGAGTCTGCCCTAAATGCAATTCACGGTATGTGGAACCTAACCACTGCAGTACTTGCTATCTTACAGTAAAACATTTCTGGCAGCATTTATCTCTTTTTCACGTGACTGTCACCTGTTAGTCCTCATTGTAATCATGTACTCCTGCCTTTGGCTCCAGCTCTTGTTTGCTAGTTCACTGTTAAACTTAGATTAGCTATGAACTCATTGCTAAGTTCAGTGGTTGAAAAGGTCCTTTTTGAGTGGGGCTGATTGTTCTCCTTTGGACCTCTCTTTGCATTTTCTTTCTTATCTTGGTAACCATAGAAACTCCTTGGAAGGTAAAGGTGGACCAGATCCATGGTTGGCAGCAACAGTTGCATGAGTTTCATGCTTTGCAGATGATTTGAAACAAAAGGTAAAGGGTCAAAGCCTGAGTAGCAACTATCCTGACTTTGAAGGATGATGGTAGAAAGGGCACTTATTGCCCTTGCACTCTGAAATCCTCTGAGCCCCTTCTCTTTCCCTTCTTCAGGTTTCTGATGCCCACCTGTCCCACCATTCTGTCCCATTTAAATTCAGCTGTCTTTGACTACTTTTACTGATCTGACTGTCTGTGTCCTCTCAAGGCATGCATCCAATGTAAGTTTTGAAGCGTGAGCACCTGATTCTCAATTTCCTGCTTTGTATCATGGAAATAAAACCTACTTCTCAGAGTTATTTTGAGGATAAAATGAAAAACAAAAACAAAAACAAAAACAAAAAACGTATTTGTGTGTATGCTTCTAGACATGCAGTAAGTATTCTATAAATGTTGATCTATTTCCTTCTGTATTCATCTTTGTCCCCTGACCAGTTCTGTGTTCTTTTTACCTCTAAAACTTCACTACTCAAAGTAAAGTTGCCTTGACTAGCAGCATGGGAAATGCCCTGCCCAGAGATAGGAATCAGAACCTATTATTAACAGCCTCTCAGATGAGCTGGAGAAGCACTGCTCTAGAACAAAGACCTCCTCACTTTTCATACCCCAAAGGAAAAGGACCACAGGCACCACTGATTACATACCCACTCTTGCCAGGTGTAATCTCCGGCTGTATTTCCTTTCTCCTCACTCTGTGAGTTTGGCAATGTTATTGCCTCTTTACCTATGAGGAAATGGAGATTGGGAGTTAACTCATTAGCCCAAGATTAAGCAGGAATGCTGCGGGTGAGACTCACACTCTGAATACTTTACTCCCAAATCATCTGGGCCTACAGGTTTTTATAGCTATAGAAGAAGATAGGAGGGGGACAAAGAAAATTAAAGCCAACAACCCCCCAAGGATGGGAACATATAAACAGATAACTCTGGGCTTCAGTGAAATCAATAGAGAACATCCTTGGAGTGGGAATGTAGCTCAGGGGTACAGACTGGCCTAGCTTGCATGAGGCCCTGGGGTTGATCTCCAGCATGGGGGTGGGAGGGGGGGCATTGCTTCCTTGATGATTGATTCCAGTGCTCCTCAATTCTTTCCCAAGTGGTTTGCCCTTATTTGATATTGACAAATATTTTGACACCTAATAGAGGATAATAAAATATTCCACACACACAAAGTGGTTGTTCAATTTTCGGTTAGTGAAATGATGTACCAGCTGATTGTGGCATCTAACCTGGCATGTGAGTGTTTTGATTTGTTCTGAGTGTTTTCAGATGCATTTTTTTCTCTCAATTAGATTGTAAGATTGTTAAGAGAAAACAGACTACATCTTTCCTCTTTTCCCTCCCTCTTCCTTTTCTTCCTTTCTACCCTCCTTCCTTCCACATAATTTTGTAATTGCAAGGGGAAAAACCCACCAATATATATATTTCTGGAGTAGGAAATAAAATTTAAAATCAGGTTATTTAATAATTTTGGTTCATTTGCAATCAATAGTTTATACTTCTTATTTGGGCAAGTAATCTATGTTGATCAATTTCATTTTAGATCAAGAGATAGTATCTCATATTTTTTCTTTTTTTACTAATTTTAGTGTCTTAAATTTCTTTTTTTATTTATGTATTTATTTATTTTTTTGATTTATTATACACAAATGGGGTACAATTTTTGTTTCTCTGGTTGTACACAGAGTAGAGTCACACCATTTGTATAATCATACATGCACATAGGATAATGATGTTTGCCTAATTCTATTATCTTTCCTTCCCCCACCCCTCCCCACCTCTCATTTTCCTCTATACAATCCATCCTTCCTCCATTCTTGCCTCCCTCCCACCCCCATTATATATCATCATTCGCTTATCAGAGAAATCATTTGGCCTTTGGGTTTTTGGAATTGGCTCATTTCACTTATGATATTCTACAACTCCATCCATTTACCAGCAAATGCCATAATTTTATTCTTCTTTGTGGCTGAATAATATTCCATTGCGTGTATATGCCACAGTTTCTTTATCCATTCATCTATTGAAGGGCATCTAGGTTGGTTCCACATTTAGCTATTGTGAATTGAACTGCTTTAAACATTGATGTAGCTGCATCACTGTAGTATGCTGATTTTAAGTCCTTTGGGTATAGGCCAAGGAGTGGGATAGCTGGGTCAAATGGTGGTTCCATTCCAAATTTTCTAAGGAGTCTCCATACTGCTTTCCAGAGTGGCTGCACCAATTTGCAACCCCACCAGCAATGTATGAGTGTGCCTTTTTTCCCCATCCTTGCCAACACCTATTGCTTGTATTCTTGATAATAGACATTCTAATTGGGTGAGATGAAATCTTAGGGTAGTTTTGATTTGCATTTCTCTTATTACTAGAGATGTTGAACATTTTTTCATATATCTGTTCATTGCTTGTAGATCTGTGAAGTGTTTGCTCATTTCCTTAGCCCATTTATTGATTGGGTTATTTGTATTCTTGGTGTAAAGTTTTTTGAGTTCTTTATAGATTCTGGAGATTAGTGCTCTATCTGAAGTGTGTGGGGCAAAGATTTTCTTCCACTCTGTAGGTTCTTTCTTCATACTGTTGATTATTTCCTTTGCTGAGAAAAAGCTTTTTAGTTTGAATCTATCCCAGTCGTTGATTCCTCCTTTTATTTCTTGTGCTTTGGGAGTCTTGTTGAGGAAGTCTGATCCTAAGCCAATATGATGAAGACTCGGGCCTGCTTTTTCTTCTGTTAGGTGCAGGGTCTCTGGTTTAATTCCTAGGTCCTTGATCCATTTTGAGTTGAGTTTTATGCAGGGTGAGAGATGGGGGTTTAATTTCATTTTGCTGCATATGGATTTCCAATTTTCCCAGTACCATTTGTTGAACAGGCTATCTTCTCCATTGTATGCTTTTGGCAACCTTTGTCTAGTATGAGATAACTGTATTTATGTGGGTTTGTCTCTGTGTCCTCTATTCTGTACCATTGGTCTATCTGTCTATTTTGGTGCCAATACCATGCTGTTTTTGTTACTATTGCTCTGTAGTATAGTTGAAGGTCTGGTGTTGTGATACCACCTGCTTTGCTCTTCCTGCTAAGGATTGCTTTAGCAAATCTGGGTATCTTATTCTTCCAAATGAATTTCATGATTGCTTTTTCTATTTCTATGAGGTATGTCATTGGGATTTTAATTGGAATTGCATCGAATGTGTATAGGACTTTTGGTAGTATGCCATTTTGGGGATATTAATCCTGCCTATCCAAGAACATGGGAGATCTTTCCATCTTCTAAGGTTTTCTTTAATTTCTTTCTTTAGTGTTCTGTAGTTCTCATTGTAGAGGTCTTTCACCTCTTTCGTTAGACTGATTCCTAAGTATTTTTTTTTTTGAGCCTATTGCAAATGGGTTAGTTTTCCTAATTTCTCTTTCAGAGGATTCATCACTTATGAATAAAAATGCATAAGATTTATGAGTGTTGGTTTTATATCCTGCTACTTTGCTGAATTCATTTTTGATTTCTAAAAGTTTTCTGGTGGAATTTTTTGACTCCTCTAAATATAGAATCATGTCATCAGCAAATAGTGATAGTTTGAGTTCTTCTTTTCCTATTTGTATCCTTTTAATTTCTTTGGTTTGTCTAATTGCTCTGACTAGAGTTTCAAGGACAATGTTGAATGGAAGTGGTTAAAGAGGGCATCCCTGCCTTGTTCCAGTTTTTAGGGGGAATACTTTCAATTTCTCTCTATTTAGAATGATGCTGGCCACGGGCTTAGCATCGTCTTTACAATGTTGCGGTGTAGTCCTACTGTCCCTATTTTTTCTAGTGTTTTGAGCATGAAGCAGTGCTGTATTTTATCAGATGCTTTTTCTGCTTCTATTGAAATAAACATATGATTCTTAACTCTAAGTCTGTTGATGTGTTGAATTACATTTATTGATTTCCAGATGTTGAACCAACCTTGCATCCCTGGGATGAAACACACCTGATTGTGGTTGCTATCTTTTTAATATGTTTTTGTATGCAATTTGCTAAAATTTTGTTAAGAATTTTTGCATCTATGTTCATTAGGGATATTGGTCTGAAGTTTTCTTTCCTCAATGTGTCTTTGTCTGGTTTTGGTATCAGGTTCTTATTAGCTTCACAGATTGACTATGGAAGGGTTCCCTCCTTTTCTATTTCATGGAATACTTTGAAGAGTACTGGAATCAGTTCTTCTTTGAAGGTCTTTTAGAACTTGGCTAAGAATCCATCTGGTCCTGAACTTTTTCTTGGTTGGTAGGCTTTTGATGATTTCTTCTGTTTCATTACTTGAAATTGATCTATTTAAATTGTGTATGTCCTCCAGATTCAGTTTGGGTGGATCATATGTCTCTAGAAACCTGTCAATGTCTTTGAGATTTTCTATTTTGTTGGAGTATAGATTTTCAAAATAGCTTCTTGTATTTCAATAGTGTCTGTTGTAGTATTTCCTTTTTCACCACAAATTTTAGTAATTTGAGTTTTCTCTCTCCTCTTCATTAGTGTGGCTAAGGTTTATTAGTTTTGTTTATTTTTTATACTAAGAATAAACTCCTGGCCAGGCATGGTGGCCACACTTAATCCCAGAGGCTGGAAGGCTGAGAAAGGAAAATTGCAAGTTCAAAAATCAACCTCAACATTTCGAGGCCCTAAGCAATTTAGTGAGACCCTGTCTCAAAATTGGGGTTGTGGCTCATTGGTTAAGCGCTCCTGGGTTCAATCCCTGGTGCCAAAACAAACAAACAAACAAACAAACAAATTTCCTAACTATGACTTTTGAAATGAAATGAGGAAGACATGAAAACAGGTTTGGGAACCCTGTTAATAAAGAATTGAAAGTGATGGAAAATTTAAAAATTAACTGAGGGCTTGGAGGCATAGTTCAAGGATTTCAGTTCACACACTCAGTTCTACAGGAAGTATCACATGGCTTTATTTTCCCCCAGCAACTGAAATTTGACTAGGAGACCTCCCACCACCTCCACCCCTACTCCATCCTGAAGCAAAGCAGGGCCTTCACTCACTGTTGTGATTGGCTGTCATCAGAACAGGACCAGGCTGAGATTCTGGGGAAACACTGACCATTCTAAGTTCATGACAGTGATCCACAGGTTTCTACTGATGTGCCTGCATCTTGTCAGATGGTCTGAGGGCTCAGCTGCTTTTGTACCATGTCAGTGATAAGAGATTCATGTGGGGTCCTGAGAGCCCCTGTGTCTGGGGCCTTTCCTCCTAGGAACACTGTGGGCCTCCCCTGGGAGGCCTTATCCTCTCCCCTGGGCACTGCAATGCACAGGTCCCTGTGCTCAGAACCCATTGATTTTCATCCCTCGTCTAATCCCCAAGATCTCTGCTCTCTCTCTTTTCTGCTTAAAAACTGCTTTCCTCTGTCTTGTTCTGTACCAAGTCACCTAGGGCTATGTTTTCTGTCGATTTAGTATATACAGAAAACCAGAAGGGTCTTCTACTTCCCATGTACATAATCAGCTCTACAAATTCCTGAGGCAAAAATTATAAAGAACTTTCCTTCTTGCTTGAAACTGAAGAAAAATGAGAGAATTGGCTAAATTAGAATTTTAAAAATTTGTAAGTGGATCTATACCAGTCCCTTAAAGAAGTTTTTTTTTTTAATGTGAGATTTTATAAAGATAATAGAGATACCCATAATTGATTAAATCTACTCTGTAATAAAATTTCTTTGTACTTTGCTGTAAGCTACACTAAATATAAATATATAATTCTGATGTAAATGTTCAGTGCCTCCTGCAGCTGGGAGGAACTGGTAGCCTGGGCCTAGGTCTGATCTGCATTCCTTTCTTCCCTAGCTTCTGCCAATCCCTTCCATGTGTGTTCCATGCTGATCTTGTCCCATGCTGGGATATCAGTTTGTTGTAACAGCACCCATTTACATTAGATTCTTACCCTTTACTCATGTGGGCTTTCAAAGTTTTCTTTAAATTCTGTGAAGAGTCTTTATCTCTGCATTAACCCAGGAAGATTTTTCTATTCAGTAGGCTGAAGGATGCTGGGCACCTGCTATTCCTGGTAACCCTCTGCCTCTATTCTGGGCACTCTTTGTCCCCTATTTTCTTTGTGCATTTCCTCTCTTATTGCAACTCTTGGGGCACATATTAAACTTCATGTTTTATAAAATTTATATTTCATAAATTCCCAAAGCATTTCTTTTGTAATAGCATTCAATATTCCTCCTTTTGTACATCCCAGAGACATTGTTGTGCATCATTCTTGCTGTGATAAAGATTATAGCTGCATTCACAGGAAATTCCTTCATTTTCAGGAAATTTTGTTAGGTATTCTGTATCGATGCTATTTGCCTTTGGGTTTCAAAAGAAAACACTTGTGTTTTCCTTTTGCTAATTTAAATTATTTATGTTGAGTCCAGTTTATGAAGTCAAACACTGTTTTTTGGTTTTGTTTTGTTTGGGGTGGTTTTGATGTTGGGGATGGAATCAAGGCCAAGAAAGCACTGTATCACTGATTTATACCTCTAGCCCCAGAATTTTATAAATTATATCATATTTTTAAAGTACTAGGATATGGTGATACAATTTTTTAGCAAACTCTTTGGAAAGCGAAGTGTTGCTTGATAATGTGTTGCTTTGTGGCAAGATGAGTGGATTAATATGGGCTCAGAAACCAGACTGCATTGTTTTGAACCCTACCTTCACAACTACTATGTGATGTTGAACAGTCTACTTCAACTCACAGAGCCTCCATAAAATGAAGATGATAATAATATCTACTCTGTGAGACTGTTATAAAGTTAGAAAATACATGTGAAGAACTTGTGGAAATGCCTGACATGTTTAGTACTCAATAAGTTAAGGGTAGTTATTATTAATATTTCTTTATAGAATGAGGCACCACTGGAAATGATTATGGTATGTAACCCATCCCACTAATTATGAGTAATTGTCCAATGTTCATTTGCTAGAAATCATTGTATATGATATATGACATGTTTACTTCTTATAATAACAGCGAAGCTTTAGAAAATCCACGTGTTATCAAACGTGATTGTCTTCAGAGCTGTTGAGTATGATTTCAATCATCAGAGTGGAAAAATCTTACTATAGAATTATATAAAATACCCCCATGAGACTCTCTGATACATACCCACCCACCAAACAACATCCACACATTCACCCATGCATAGCAAAAAGTATGCATGCCTCAGTGTTTGTATGCTAAAGAGCAAACAAGAAAACCTGTTTCTAAAAATATAATTTAGTTTTTTATAAGAATTTTTATTTGGGGAACATCATTTAGTACAGAGGCATTCAGATTTTACCATTGCTTACTTGTAATACTGTATTTTAACTTAGCATCAATCAATCTTTCTGAAATGTGATGTATTTTTTTCTTTTTTCTTTCTTTCTGTTTTTCAGGGGGGTACCAGGGTTTGAATTCAGGGGCACTCACCAATGAGCCCCATCCCCAGCCCTATTTTGTATTTTACTTAGAGACAGGGTCTCACTGAGTTGCTTAGCGCCTCACCATTGCTGAGGCTGGCTTTGAACTAATACCAATCCTAGTAACAATAGAACCTATCATTCATTGACCAAGGTCTTCATGCCTGTGCTTTCCTTGTATTAACTTACAACACTCCTATGAGATGGATGACCATTTATTTTCATTTTGAAAGTGAAGCACAAACATTTGAGTAACTTGCCTAAGGTTAATAGCTTATGAGTGGTGGAGCCAAGATTTGAACCAGATAGTCTGGCTACAGCACCAGCTTGTTTTACTACTGTACCATACTCTGCATTAAGATCTCTGTAAGTGAGTTAAATGTATAATGTTCCACAAAATGCCTTGCTGGAATTTGCATTTGCCCTGGGGCTGAGTTTAACAAGTAAATATAAGAAATGTGACTATATTACAATGAATTTTTATAACATTTTTGTAAAGTATTTCTGTAGAAACACAGCCTGTACAGTTAACATAGATTTTGTTCTTTAAACTCTAAGCTTTTTTTTTTAATACAAAACAAGTTCTATAGTGAAACTAACTTTGTAAAGGAATGTGTTGAATGAAGCTGTGAAAATAAAAGTGTAATGTTTGTCTAGTGCTTTGTTTTTGAAATGTTTATGGATGTTGAATTTCCCAATTACAGAAGGGCAGTTCTTCACTTCGCAAAAAAGATCCAGCATTTTCTAAGAATTTCATTATCACATTAACAACATGAACTCTCTACAGCTTTGCAAATATCCACTATCCTCTGACAACAGAATGAAAAAAAAAATGTCGTTGAGTTGCTGGCCTCAGGAATGTTGGGCTGATAGGGGAAAGTGTCCTCTCTTGCTAATTCCAAGAAGCTGTTAAAAATGAAAAAAAAAAAAAAGAATAGTGTAGAAATTACCTATTGGATTATATAGGAATTCCTTATTCTTTTCTTCATTGATCAGAACTCCAGTTGGTGGAGAACTATTTGTTCTGTAAAGCTGGGAAGCCCATGAAAGTTCCCATGTTGTTCTTTTTCATATCTCAAGCCATACGGATAGATTTGTGATGGGATTTCATATTAGGCTAATGATGAAGATCTTTCCCTATCTGCAAGCTTATTCTGTGTTGAAATCCTCTCATGATCATCCTTGTTGAAGGTCTGCCCTGTGCCTTCTAGAACGGCTCCACGGTACCTGAGAGCTCATCATCACTCTTCAGGGCAGCCCCATAACTTCCTACATTTCCTTCTTTCTCCCTTCCTTTCTTTTTATCAGCTCCTTATAACGTCTATCTGGTTTTTTAAAAAATTCTTCCTTTAGGGCCATACAAACGAAATCCATTCTTTTGTACAGTTAACTGGAGGCAATTATTATTATCTATATCTACATCCATCAATCTAAGAATCACTCTGTATTAAAGGTTATAGGTTCCTTCAGGCTTTCTGTATACGTGCACCTGTGTGCATTCTGGAGATCAAATCCAGGACCACACACATCGTAGGCAAGCACTCTACCGCAGAGCCCCGCCTCATCCTAAAGCATTTTTTGGTAAACCAATTTATTGAGTGCCTACTATGTGCCAGGCACTATGTATGCACCATTCCTAATCCTTGCAACTCTGCCAGGTGAGTCAGTAATACCTAATACTTATTCATCCTTTATAATTACCTCATCTAGGATATGATAAACACAAGTGTAGGAAATACAATAACAGTTGACACATAGTAACAGTCAATTGATGTTAACTGTTACACTTCTGTAAGAATTTGGAGGTCTTTGATTCAACTATGGTGTTTTCCACTTATTTTTTTCTGCTTCTTGTTTTTTTTCTCCTTATATTTTAAACTTGATATAATTAACTGGAGGAAACCTTTTGACTCTTGACGAACTATTTCTCCCAGTATTGTCTTAACCACATATTTTGGTCCTTAAATCCATTTAGAAGAATACTCAAAGATCAAGGATGAAGGTCTACATTTTTCAAAAACTGCACATTATTCTGGGCCAGGTCTTCTTTGCACAGTTCTCTGAGGTTGTTTCTTGCATGAAAGAAGCACTATGAGTAAAAATGACCCCTGAGCTATTGATTTTCAGTTCTAACAGAGGACTACTAAAAATATAACTCTATCTTGAATTTCACATATTAAAATTCATCTTGAGAACACTGTAACTTTGCTGAACTCAATTAAAGGGAAGGAGAAAGTGTCAGTGCCTTTGGTTGATCAGGTGTGGGTCTGCTGGTGGCAGGTGCCACCCTAGCCTGAGCACTGGTGTAGAAAAGCGTTTATTGTTTAGGGAACCTGATTTAGCAAACAGGCATCTGAATTTTACAGTTGTCATTTAGGATACTGTGTTTTAACTCGGCGTCATTCTTTTGCCCCTACAAGCATTAGCTTGGACTTTTGAGCCAGTTGCATTTCTTTGAACAGCGGAAGGACTCATGGAACTGGTCTAGGTGGTTAGACGGACCTCAGCAACCAGACACCTGTGGCTGATGATCTAGAATGTTCCCATTTAGGAAGGGAGATGCTCTGGAATGAAGATGACCCAGATAGATTTAGGGAATGTGGGAAGAAGCCTGCCAGAAAGAGATCTGGAATTTGATTCTTGGGGGCTACCCAGTCCCAAGTGGTGTTGAAATTTGGTTTTGGTCTGAATATGTTTGTGTCAATTCTTAAGCTCTTTCTTTTTTGATTTTTCCTTATAACTTTAATTTCACATGAAGTTTAACTGCCTTGCAAAGCACACAGATCATCCCTTTTATCATCTGTATCATAAAATATCAGGGCCAAGAGCAGAGGCTGGTTTTCCATGAAACAAAGGAAACATAAGCATTTGAGTTCCTATCATGCTGGGGGCTCCTTCCCAGATCCCAGGAGGAGCCCTAGCAATGTATTTATAATGTTAAAGGATAGAAGATACTTCTTTCTTTATTCACAGTACCTTGGGGATGGGTAAGTTGTCCACCACTGAGCTACACTCCCCAGCCCAATGGATACTTATTTTTTTTGTACCAGGAATTGGACTCAGGAGCATGTGACCACTAAGCCACATAACCAGCCCTATTTTGTATTTTATTTAGAGACAGGGTCTCACTTAGCCCCTCATTTTGCTGAGGCTGCCTTTGAACTCACGATCCTCCTGCTTTAGCATCCTGAGCAGCTGGGATTACAAGCGTGCACCACCATGCCTTGCTGGATACATTTTTTAAAAGGTAGAAAGTGCAACCCTTGTACAAATAAAATGAACATGTGTCAAATATTTATTTAACTCATTATTGAAGGAACATGTAAGAAGTTTTATATGTACATAAAACAGTATATATAACTTCTTATTGTTCCATGTGTAAATTAGGATTGCTGAGATATATTTTCAAATAGATCCAAGAGAAGTCGGTATTCACAGAACCACAATCAATTCTGTCCAATGAGATTACATGCATTTCTTTATTACTATATGTTTTCTATAACTTCTTAAATTGTAAAATGGCTCAAGAACAGAGGCTTCTATAGAGAGAGACAACCAAGTAGGAAATGTTAAATAAGATACTTGGTGACCCTTTTTTTGTTTGTTTGTTTTCAGAGAAAGTCCATCTCAAGTCATTCACATTTTTTTTCCTTAGCACTGTGGTTATATGTTTTTGCAAAATTTTAATAGTCAAATAGTTTACCTGAAACTGATTAATTTTTCTATAACTTTCTCCTCCTACTTGCCCTTTATAACTTCTCTCTTCTTGGCCTTGGAGTGACCATAAGTGCTTTTGGGATCCAGTTGTGGGACAACTGAGCTGGAAGTACATTTAGTAGAGATTGTAGTAAGGTGTATTTAAATAGTTCACCATCACTCCCTTCAGTAAAATGATTGCTGGCCATTCCAGTAGAAATTTGAATAGCTTCTAAGAATATTCTCCTGATTTCTGTGCTGATTCACATATCATTTTTCACCCAAAGGAGAACAGGACCAGAATTCTTATGATGTGTGTACATTCCATAGCAGTTAAAAATATTGGAAGCCAGAAACTCATCTGTTGAAAATTTTCCAAATCTTATAGATTACAATTCTTTAAAAAACTTGATGGAAGAGCTTTCCTCAAATTTGACAACATCTTAAATATTTATATGACCTTATCAAATATGAGTTGTGAAACTTAAATAAGTTTTGAAATATATCAATAACAAAAAGCAAGAAATTAAAATACTGAATTATTTTTCTATTTTCATTTTTGAAAATATTACAAATGCCTGCAAATGAACTGATTAGAGAATATACAGACAAAAATGTAGCAGATGTTGGGCTGTGGGTGGTGCATGCCTGTAATCCCAGAGACTCTGGAGGCTGAGGCAGAAGGATCGCAAGTTTAAAGCCAGCCTGGGCAACTTAGTGAGACCATGTCTCAAAATTTTTATAAAAAGGGGCAGGGGCTGAAGGCACATGAGGGACTGAGCATCCCTCTCCTGGGCTTGCTGGCCCTGGCACCTGCCCTCCTCCTCCAGCCTGGCCCCCTGACCCACCCCACCATGATCCCCAGCTGCCTCTGGAGCCTAAGGTATAGAAAAATATCCATAGCTTCACCTCAGCAGATGGCTGAAGGGATGAACTATGGAGAGGTGGTGTATGATACCTAGAAGAGAGGATGCCCAGAAAAATAACAAGAGGAAGAATGAAGCCTGAATAACTAACAGACTAAGAGAAAAGCCATCAAGGTCTAAAGTAGTACCTGTCAAAGTCCATGTGTCACCAGACAGGGATCCAAGGAGGTCCCTCTAAGGGGACAGTGGAATCTCAACTCTGCCCACATGAATTCTTGATTTACACCACTGGAAAGAATTTCAGGACACATCAAAAGCAAGATATAAGCAAAGATTTACCAAAGGACAACGAAGTAAAGGTCTACACACCCCCAAAGGCAGGGTGAAGATGTCCCTCGCTTCTGAGAGAATAGAAGCAGGGCATATACTTTTCTTGTCTTGGTTGGATATACAAATCTGTGTACAGTGCTTTTTGCCTGTTGCCTAGATGATCACTTGGTTTCTCTGAGGATGTGTGGTTCTTGTAAAGAGTTTTATGTGAAACAGATTTTGAAAATCAGATAGAGGTGTTTTGGCCACCAAGCATCATCTCCTAATTCTACAGTTGACAGCCAGCAGAGAGAATTTTGAAATTGAGGACATACTGGAGCAAATGGTGGGAGAAAATTTTTAGATTCATGTAGCCTACAATTGCCTTTGGCTTCAATTGGTTACTGAAGGTCCAGCCAACTGGATTTTCAGAATTCACTTTCTTGGGCAATGGCATCCACCTCCAAAGTCCCTGCATTTGAGTTTACAGCAGAAGATTGTGGCAGTGCACATTGGCTGGATAGACTAGAATTGGATGGTGGCACTAGTAAAGAAGGAAATCTGATTCCAGTTCATGCAAGTTGATTATTTTCTTACTGTTAGAAATGAGGTGTGGGGGTATATTCTTTATAATGTTTTAAAATAATTTAGCATTTTTAATTTTAAAACTTGATTATATGTATATCCTCATACATACATAGTATCTTGGTATGAACATGTACTTTTTGCTAGAATTTAAAATAATGTTCTAACAATTTTATAAAATTGTAAAGACAACGTATAACATATTGAAATTGCTTGTGTTCTATATATAGATTTGGCTCTACTTGAAAATTCAGTAGCAGTTTTATGCATCATTGACAGGAGGTTTGATTCATTCATTTACCTTCTATATTCATAGCAAAACTAGAGAAGACATTTCTATTGTATAAAATTTTGTGATGTTTTAGTTTATAATAGATTGTAGAGTCAAATTTGAGGTTAATGAAAATGAAAGGTTTTACAAAGAGATATACATTATAATTGCCTATTTTTGACACCATTTTAGTTGTCAATACGATTTTTCTGTGGTTATTTCTCTTTGTCCTATCTATGTTGCAGCTCTCTAGACTAATACAGAGAATACTAAGTAACATGTCTCTAAGATGACAGCTATTAATTCCCATTATCTTCACTCTGACTGACATTCTTTTTTTTAAGGAACTGAAGGACATTTTTTCAGGAGAGTTTAAGGGAACATAGCAGAGCTATATGTGGTCAACTGGTGAAAAGGGGTTAAGAAGAAGGGAATGAGTTAGAGGAAAGAAGAATAAAGAGAAAAATTAATAATTTCATGACTTTATTCATCTTCGTCCTTGAAATTTGACTTTATCTTTGAAACAAATTTTCTTATTAATTATTTTAAACCACTATAACAGATTATATAACAAATGAGAGCATGAAAGCCATCTTTCTGATTCACCTTCACTCATAATATTCCTATATATTTAAAGGCACCAATAGCTTATGATTTAGTTAGTTTAATTATCGTTTTTTTTAAATTTCTTTGTAGGTTTTGATTATACTTAAATTTGTAAGTTAGTTATGGTTAATGTAAGCATCATGAGGGATTGAGATAAAATGAATTCAGATATTCAGGTATCTCTTATTTGGGAATATTTACCACCTTTTCCTCTTCTAACCTTTAGAACATAGAATTTTGAACTGTGGTATTAGAATGATGAAAGATATAGACAGTCATCTGTAATCATTTGTGTTAACGGAGAGGAGGATATCTTTACATGGGTAAATAGCGTATCTAATTTACAGTGTTATAAATTAGTTTGTAAGTTTTCATTATCTTAAAGGACTATGAGCCACTAATATTTTTAATATGAAGATCAGTTGAGCTAATGTGATTTCATTGTTTTGTATTTTCTTTGGAGACTTGTTGCCATAAAGAAAATAACTTATATGGTGAAAGGTTCATAGCTTATCATTTTTGTGGGAAGCTAAACATCAATCACCATTCCATTTGAAAATCAATATATCAAGAATATTTAAACAAAACTAGAGGATATGAAGCATTCATTCATTTGCCAGGATAGATTGTAAAACTCTTAACATATATCTACTACCTGGAAAAATCATAATGTGAGTAAAAACCTTACATGCATGTATAATCTTCCCAAAATATTGGTTGTTATTGTTTACTTCCTTATAATAAAGGTAGTTTGCATAGCTAATGATTACTAAAATTTAATCTTTTCTTTGGCATGCTTACTGAAATATCTTGGTGAGGTATTCATTATGAAAGAAAAATACAGGTGTTTTGACCAAGAGATTGCTATGAGTATTTAAAAAATTTCAAGAATTTAAAATTGATATTTTTATTTTTAGAAGATATAAAATAAAATGGCATTTAAAATAATCTAAAACATAAATATTTAAAAAATGATAATTAAGAAGATTGATCAGAGTAAGATGGGAGTAGATAGTTCACATCTTTAGAGACCAAACTTTTCCTAAAATATTATTTTAAAAATAAAATGTACTGAAAGCATCTCTGGTTTTTAGATATAAGGGGACTATTTCAAAGCAATTTTATATACCCGGTGGTTTGAAATTTCATTCTTAACATTTTATTGCAAAACAGTAAAATTTCTCCTTTGGAAATAGCACCCTTATGTTCTATGGTAACCCTGCTTTTTCCACTTTATTTTTTTCCCTACTTTAATCCTTGTAGTTTGGTAGGGGTGATATCATGCTCCTGCCTCCAAGGTTGAGCCCCTGACTCAAACCCTGCAAATCAGAGTCAGCCTTAGGATTTCTGATGAACAATGGAGGAATAGTACTCTCTGCTAATGATGCTACACTTCTCCAGCATTAAGTCTGCAGATGGTGGCTTAGGAAGAATGTGCCTGAGAGTGAAGCCAAGTCATAGCCAAGGGATAGAGGAAGAGAGATTCCTGATGAATGCTTGAGTGTTCAGATCCAATCACAGTTGAAGGTAGTTACCCTTGACTTTTTCATTTAGGTGTGTGACAATAAATTTTCTTTTTAAATTTTTTTCAGTTTGAACTTTTTTTTTTTTTCCAACTGAGAAGTTCTAGTTAACATAAGAAATAAATGTTCATGAGCAGGTGCACTTTATGAAGTTTAACCTAGTGACTGATAATTTACAGAAGGCAGGATGGTGGCAATGAAATAGAAAAGGAAAAAAAAAAAAAAGGAAGTACAGAGGAAGAATTAAAAGGACTTGCTCACCAGGAGTGGTGGAAGGAAGGATCACCTGAGCTCAGGAGTTTAAGACCAACCTGAGTAACATGGCAAGACCCTGTCTCAAAAAAAAAAAAAAAAAAAAAAAAAAAAAAAAAAAAAAAAAGCCTTGGTAATTAGAACAGGAAACAAAAAAATAACTGAAGTTTTGAGGCTGACTTAAGAAGGATGGCACCATTGATAGAAATCTGTGAGTTAGAAGAGGTACTGTGTTCCCTTACACCCCAGGGGCAAATTACATTTATTTTTAGGCTTTGAGTTTGAGGCAATGATAAGTAAATCAAGTGGAAATATTTAGGAGATAGTTAAAATGTACAACTAAACCCCAGGAGAAAACCTAAGATCCAAAACATAGTGAGTGTGCTGCCAAGATGGATCCGTGCGATTTGAGGGAGAGGTCAGTCTGTAACAATGAGCAATGGGCTGATGGACAAGGTGGTCCAGAGGAGCAGGGCTAGGAATTAATCAGGCAGTTTCTCAGCCAGACATCTAGTCTGTACACACTGCAGTCCAAGAAGCAAAGTCTGTGTGTCGGAAACATGACACTTGGGTAGGCACAGCTGCTTGACTATACCTGGTAAGGCCGGAATTGAGTACTTGGAAGACCAGAGTGTGGGAGATTTTGTGGAGAGTGGTATAGAGAAGAAAGGGGTGAGGAGGGAAGAAAACCGAGATGGGAGGATGACTAGAAAATTCTCTTGAAATTCAAACAGAGAACCTTTCAAATAGGGGGTCATCAAGAGCAGAGAGAAAGGCAGAGAGAGCATGTGAGCATCACTGAGGAATGCAGATACACCCTAATGCTGGAGGTGGAACTAGATTCCACCTAAAGTGAAAGGGTACCAGAAAAGTGGAAGCGGTGGGTGGAGACCATAAGTTTGGCAAAGAAAGAGGAGAGGAGCAGGGCGGTGTAAAAAGGGAGCAACTTAGCCTGGGCTGTTTGTTTTATTCTGGGCCAGAGGAAGCTTGCTTCAGAGGGTAAGCAGAAGAGAGTAAAGCTGCTGGGGGTGGGGGGAATTTAATAGAATAAGGAAGGAGGCAAGACCAGCAGTGTAGAGAAAGCAGGTGGCAAAGGTACATGCGTCCTCTGGCTGAAACTGGTGGAGAGGATGAAAGAAGGAGTGTAAAGAGAGCTGCTCAGAGGCAGAATGGAGAGGAGAGGAGGCACTGCTCGTGAGTGTCGTGAGCATAGGTAAGACAGTAACATGAGGTGTCAACAGACTGTGCATCAGATTACAGCAGGGATGTCCAAATTGCTTTTCTCCCTGTGAGACTTCACAGAAGATTATGTTACTGTAAACTGATGTTTGAGCTAGGAAAAAAACAATTAAAAGGACACAGTTGGTTACATACTTTCGCTTTGTAACTTTCAGTGAAAATGGGGCAATTGTTCATGTTGTCATGACAAGTAGATAGTGCTAACCTACTATGACACAGTACGTGCAGTACAACTTGTCATCTCTTATACTGACTTAATTGACAGTGACATAAATTTCATAACTGTGTGCCGTGAAATTTATACTCCTTTCTTTGGGAGGATCCCAGAAAAGCCAATTATCAAGTTTGGCAGCTTTGTGAGTAATAAATTCTTCCCAACAAGAAGAAAGACTTGTTATGAATCATAGGCAGAGCCAGGAGGAAGTCCACCCTTGGTTCTCACTATCAGATCAAACTACTCAAAGGAAGAGCTGGTGAAACCTGCTGGCAAGCAAGTTCCTTGAGCCTTGTCTGATAAAGGTTGCTGCCTCCAGTCAGTCAGTCCCCTCCCCCATCTCTCCCTTTCTCCTCTCAAATTATTCAAGTCTAACCCTGTCCCTTACTGGCACTTTCTGTGCTCTTATGTAAGGAAATAAAAAGGTGGTAGTAGGACTGGGCAGGCAGGTGAGTGATGCAGGGTGTGACTCCCTTATTAAGACCTTCGTATTTAAAGACAGTTACTTCAAAGAAGCCTGAGTAAGGGAACTCTAAGGAGTCCAAGGTGATGAATGTAAGGGCAAAAGAGTGTGGGAAACATAATTATTTCTTGCAAAATTATTTCTTGCTGGAACCATCTCAAGCATCATGGATTAGTGGTGACATAGTTGAATTGGATCCTATGACTATGACAAATGAGATGGTCTGGAGTGAAGAGGTCCTAATAAAAGCCAACTCATGGATCTCTTCTGCAAGAGAGATTGATTAAGCAGTCCTGTTGGGTTTTCTCTACCCAGGTCTACCCAGGTCTAGGCCATCATTGTCTCTCTCCTGGACTCCTGTCTTTCTAGTCTTCATCAGTCCACCCTGCCTTTTCCCTCCACCCCCATCCGTTCTCCACACATCAACCATAAAAATCTCCTACAACAGTTATTCAGATCAGGTCACTCCTCAGCTCCAAACCCTTCAACACCCTCCTTTGCACTTAAAAACAATTTCCTTTCACTCCTCCCTCCTCTATTCTTCCTCTTGGCCCTTGTTTACTGTGCTCCAAGTGCACTGTTGTCCTTCTCCTGGAACACACTTTGCTCGCCCCCACTGCCCAGAATGCTCTTCAGAGCAGGGACTAAAGCACGAGACCCAAACCCTCTTGCTGATTCCTTCCTGGGTCCCCGCCCACCACCACCACCATTCTTATCTAAAATAGCCCCCTTCCTCATACTTGCTCTCCTTGGTGCAGGCTCCATAGTTACTCTGAAATTATTCTGTTTATTTGTTCACATTTTTATTGTTTGTATTCCTCTGTTCAGAGGCCCTCTACACAAGGGCAGGGGCTTGTCTGTTTTGTTCACCATTTATTATCGTCGTCCACAACAATGCCTTTCACATATCAGACATTTGACAAATATTTGTTCACTGGATACATAAATGAATGAATGAAAGTTGACTTTTCTCCTAACAGTCCTGTGAGACAGGCAGAGAAAATGTTCTTAACATTTTCTGAAGCTATATTTTACAGAAAATCTGAACTTGCCAAAGTCACTTAAGTGGTGGAACCCAGGTCTTCTGTTCTCCCAACAGTGTGTTCTTTCTGTTTAATAGTTCATATGCACTTAGCCATAACCATCTTAGAAGAAAGAAGGAGGAAATGGAGCACTTAGAAAGAAAGTTAAAAGTCACACTATATACAGTTTACATTCACAAAAGTATAGCCATAGATAAATATTGTTCCTGGCCACCATGTTTGATCCCTCCCATCTCTCCATTGAATCCACGCATAGCACAGGTGGAGGAAGCATAATTTCATGGTGGTTCAAGGTGTGCGCTTTGGAGGAAGACAAACCTGGGTTCCACTCCAAATTCTAAGATTTACTCTATGTGTGTCTTTAAGTAAATTAATGATCTTTTTCTGAGACTCAATCTCCTGTGTTTTTAAATGGAAATAGCACCAACAACCCTTTTAAAGTTCTGTGAGGGATTAAATGAAAGACTGTATCTAACATTTGGTGTAGAGTAAGTGCTGAATTAAGAGTATGGTGTCAGAATGATAAAAGGAAGAGGAGTTTAACTTTCCAATTCTGCTTTCTTCCACCAGTGATTTTGGAAGAGCCTTCTTAGCCTTCAAAGTACTGACAAACTTTCAATGATTATCTGGCCAAACTACTTTTTTCATACTTTGAGGAAATTCAATACCAGAGAAGGTACTAACTTATCTGGGTTCACCTAGCCAGTGATGTAGGAACTGAAGACAGATATGGAACCAAAGTATTAGCTAACTTTCTGTCACTGTGATAAAATACCTGAGATAATTAACTGAAAAGGAGGGAAGATTTATTTTAGTTCACAGTTTCAATCCATGGTCACTTAGCCCCATTGCTTTGGATCTGTAGAGAAGCAGAACATCATGATGGGCAGGGTGTGGTGGAGCAAAGCTGCTTACCTCATGGCGGCCAGGAAGGAGAAAGAGAGAGAATGCTCCCTTTGATGTGATTTCCTTCCATTAGTCCCTACCTCCAAAACATCCCACCACCTTCCAGTAATGCTGCAAGCTAGTGACCAAGCCTCCAACATATGAACTCAAATCATAATAGTCTTGTTCGCAACTCTTTCTGCTCACTGTTTATCTCACAGAGCACAGAAATCTCCATTTCCCTCCTTATCTTTTTCTTGGCCAATGTATATAACAGAAGCCAGAGGGTCCTCTTGAGGCAGGTAGATAGGGGCAGGACCTGTGTAATCCTGGGTAGAACCTGTATAATCCTGGTGTTCTCCCCAAAACCTACTTACTAGCTATGAGATTTGAGTCAGTTACTTTCTCTCACTGAGTCTTAGTTCCACCATATGTAAAATAAGGATAATAATAGGGTAATCATAAGGATTAAATAAAAACCCACATAAAATTGCCTGCAACATGGCAAACATTCAGTATAGACTTGTTTCTAAACTTGTATTAGAAGTTATTTTATTATAGCAAATTAAATTTCATACATGTATGATTGTGTGAAAATGAACCCAACTATTATGTGTTAACTATAAAGCAATAATAAAAGTAAATAAAAATAAGGTAGTGTGATTGAAGTAATGAATTGTGATGTAAGGTTTCTACGATTTTATTAAAACACTATGATAGATCATAGAATTATTTCTAGACTTTGTTACTAGTAAAAAGAATAAAAAGAGATTTTTTTAAAAGTTATTTTATAGTAAAACCCTCAGTAACTTAGTGAGATTCTGTCTCAAAATAAAAATGGGCCAGGGAGATTACTCAATGATCCATTGCTCTGAGTTAAATTCCCAGTAACAGCCCTCCCACAGACACACAAAGTTATTTTAAGGTGCTCCCCCCGCCCCCAAGGGAAGACATAGTTTTGTTTATATAATACAGTATGCTGTATGTAATAATATTCCACTAACCTTGGAAAAATATAAAAACATAGCTCTAAAGAAATATGTTGATTACATTGAATATTAATACCCAGAAGGTCAATAAAACATTACGAATTGACTGGAAGCTTAAGTCCTCTATTACACATCTGGTTCTGTAGAAGAAAACAATGGTACTGTATTTTATCAAGTGCTAGTACTAAAAAATGAATTATAGGGGCAGGGAGTGTAGTTCAGTGGTAGAACACATGCTTAGCATGCATACTGCCCTGGACTCAATCCCAAAACTGGAAAAAAAAAAAAAGGCATAAAATACATTAGAAGAAACATTTCTACAGTATATACAGAGTAAATATGTTAATAAAAATTGGCACAAAACAAGCTGCAACATAAAATAAATTTGAATTGATTTCTATATAGGTAATGACAGTATATGTAGCCAAACAAATATTTCAGTAAAAATTAGCACAAGTTACAAGTTACAGGAGCAAATCATTCATTTGAAGGAATGCTAATGGCACAGTCATGCAGACAATCGGGTGGAATGGTTCACAGAAGGTTAGTATACAGAAAGCTATAGGGAAACAAAATGAATCCAACAGAAACCAACAAACAATACCACATAAAAAGTCCTCACAGAGCTTCGTCCTTAGAACCCAGAAAACTTTTTCCTTTAACCCCTGCCAAGAGCAAGCCCAGACCCCTTGTTGTTGCTGAATCCTGATGGATCTCTTCATCACTGGGCATCACCATACTACAAATAGAGCCAACTACCTAAAAACAACAAATCCATGTATTTGAGGCCAATTTCACCACTGTCTTTTGCTTTACAACAGTGTGTTAACTGTGAACTCACTGATTATCTTACTGCTTATCTAAGTCTTTGTAATTTTCTTGGTTGTTGGAAGATCTGAACACCCTGGGCAACTCCAGTAGCAACTCTAGTATGGTTTTTTTCTCTCAAAGTCTTAGAACACTAAACTGCCTCCAATATCAGAAGAGTGCTTATATTGAGTGTGTGTGTGTGTGTGTGTGTGTGTGTGTGTGTGTGTGTGTGTTTGTATGTGTGGTGCTGGGGATGGAATCTGTGGCCTTGCTCATTCTAGGCAAGCATTCTACCACTGAGCTACCCTCCAGTCCCTACTATTGCTTTCAAACCATGAATTATGTCACAAAACACATAAAAAACCCCATACTATGAGATCATTCGTCATTTGGCTTTTTGGGATTGGCTTATCTCACTTAGCATGATATTCTCCAACTTCATACATTTGCCTGCAAATGCCATAATTATATTCTACTTTATGGTTGAATAATATTCCATTGTATATATATACCACAGTTTCTTTATCAATTCATCAATTGAAGGGCATCTAGGTTGGTTCTACAATCTGGCTATTGGTATTGAGCAGCTATGAACATTTATGTGGCTGCATCACTGTAGTATGCTGACTTTAAGTCCTTTGGGTGTAGGCCAGAGTTCCTGAAAAATAAAGCTTTACAAAAGAAAAAAAAAAAAAAAACCCATACTACGAAGTGAAATAGAAAGTATTATAGGACTAGTATAAACTTTACCCTGGTCAACTTTGTGACTCAGTTGTCACAAGATAACCATAAAGGAAGTTTTATGTTTTGTACCCCACTATTAGGGGGGTATCATAATTGTTATTCACTGTCATTCACTATACTCCTTGCCTGCTGCTGCTGGAATTTTTATTGGTGTACTTAATTTGACTTGGCATAATTTCTGGATACCTCTTTCAGTGGGAAAAATACATAGTATACACTGACCAATATGATAGCTTCAATCATTTATGCACATGAGCACAATTTAAACCTCAGAGAAATTTTTTTCCAGTGGTAGCCTAGTAACCTGAGCACTACTATAATTTATTTCAGTGCTTTTAAAAATGTGGTCCTTGAAACACCTGCATCAGAATCCCTTAGTGTGTTTGTTACAAATCCAGAATGGTGGTCGCTGTTCCCTTTTGGCTCCTCCAAAGTCTGCTGAATTGGAATCTCATTTTTAAAAAGCTTCCCAGTTGATCCCAGGCCCACCAAAATCTGACAGGTAGGGCATGTCCCCTTCGAGTATCTTTTTTCTCCCCTATGTTCTGATAAGCATATAAAAGCCAGCTGGAGGGAATGATCTTCTGCACAGAACTCATTTGCCCAGATGACACATCCAATTTGGGCTCTGCTGCAGTTCTCAGGTTCTTTAACCTCTTGGACATGGACTTTGACTTAGTGTTTGGGGCAGCACCTCATCCTGTGTGATTTCCTTCTTGAAGAGTCCTCTCGAGACAGTCACCTGTTCCCTCATTCCCCCAAAGCACACACACACACACACCCCATGGGCTGCTTTGCCCAGTACACGCCCTTCATTCTGACTCACCTGTGGTACAAGAGACAAGTCCCTGTGGGTGTTCCCTGCTCAGGCAGCCTTTTTCCTTGGCTCAGACAAGCTGTGTCTCAGAAAGGGTAGCTTGGAAACATACTTCAGATAGCCTCCTTGATCAGGGAGTAAGACCTTAGACATTCCAAAGGACAGACAAACTCAGGGATACATGTTCTTACAGAAAACATAAATTAGATTTCAGTGGGGTGGAGGATGGATGTTCTTTTGTGGCTGAAGAATTTGCAGTGTGGAGATAATATCCAACCCACTGTTTACCTCAAATTCAGAATAATTTGTGTGTATGTGTGCGTATGGTGGGGGCGGAGTACTGGAGATTGCCCCCAGATGCCCTCTACCCCTATAACTGAGTTACAGCCCCAGCTCTTTTTATTTTGTGACAGGATCTCAGTCTCACTAAGTTGCCTAGGCTAGCCTTGAATTTGCAATCCTTCTGCCTCAGCCTCCCTAATAACTAGGATTACAAGCATGTATCACTGCACCCGGCTCAGGACCAAAGTTAAGAGAAAGTTCGAGTTACTGTGCTGTGTTCTCTGGGTCAGTCCCATTTTTTTTTTTTTTTTTAAATATATTACCTTAGGTAATCAGAATATTGAGGGAAGAGCAAGGAAAATGTGCCCTGCATTTAGGGACCAAAGTGCCATTTGGGCATGAAAGGGTTTGGGAGGATTCTATCAGCAAAGTGGAAGGTACAGTGGAGTCACTTACATCCTTGGTTCTAGAAGTAGTAACTTTTCTTTGCAGGCATTAGTAACCATTCCTGGGATTGACTTAGGAGTTGACCAATGAATTTTGTTATACAGCAGTGAATTTGTATCTGAACTATAACCACATATGACAGTCATCCTGTGGACTGTTCATATAGCCATGAACTCAAGTCGGCCCATTCAAATATGGAAAGAAGATACTGGAACTTCTAACTGCTAAATTAGAATTTTATCAATATTTACTTTTGTGGGTATATGTGGTACTAGGGATTAAACCCAGGACCTCACACATAGTGGGCAAATGTTCTACTACTGAGCTACATCCTCAGCACTAAATGTTTATTTCCTTAATTTTCTATTAATAGTGCCTGAATATAATTTATTTTATTATTACTATTATTATTATTAGTTTTGGTGCCAGGGATTGAACCCAGGGCCCCTTATCCACTAAGTCACATCCCCAACCCTTTTTTGTTTTTTTATTTTGAAATGGTCTTGGTAAGTTGCTTAGGGTCTTGCTAAGTTGCTGAGGCTGGCCTTGAACTTGTGATTCTCCTATCAGCTTCCTAAACCTCTGGGATTACAGCTGTATGCCACCATACCCAGCTGAATATGATTTATTTTAAAATACATGTTTATTGAGGGTGTACAGTTAACTATTTTTTACTGTCTGGAATGCGTAAGCAAAATATATTGGAGACCACTGGCTCTTAGAGCAAATGGGTTGTGCAAAGCAGAATAAATCAGATTTTAGTTTGCTGTGCAATCTCTCAATTGTGTGCTACTTACTTATCATATACCTCTTGGTTTGGTGGTTAGGAGTATGAGACTATAAGGAAGGAATAATCTGCTGCTGGAATTAAGGAACTTCAGAGCAAACCACTGAAACATGGTCATGATCATTGCTTACCCAGCTTTCCTTCCTTGAGGTTAGGGGTCAGCCAGAACTGGCTTAGGAGTCAAACACACTTAGCAGGACTGTGAACTCTGCCTCTTACTAACTTTATGATTTTGAGAAAGTAATGGTAACACAACTGAGCCTCAGTCCTTCACTTGCATAATATATTTGTTGTAAGAACAAATGAAATCATGTAAATAAAGCACTTATCCTAGCTCCTGGCACATAGTAGGCACTCAGCAAGTGATGTCTCCTTTGCTTCCTTGATTTCTCATTAAAGACTTACTCATTTCTACTGAGAGCATCACCAAGTCTATTAAATACAGCCAAGAAAAATCCTTGAGAACCACATGGTTTGGGAACTACATGGCTATAAGCCATGCCAAATAAAAAACAAAAAAGGGGCAATTAATAATGAAAGGGAAACATGGCAGATGGTACTGTCTAAAAAGGAGCTCTCGACCTATACCCAGAGGTTGATCCTCCCACTCCACCAGAGGAGAGGAAGGTGTGCAGCCCCAACCTCTGGTGCCAGCCTCCGCCGGCCTGTGGGTGGGTGCTGGAGAGGGAAGAAGCCCTCTGGCGCTGGTCTCGGTTGGTCTGCCACCTTCCTGCTTACCCAGGCATTTGCCAATAGCCCTGGTTGGGCAGGCATGGTATGGATGACACTGACAATGATGGGGACACTTTCCAGTGGCCTCTTCCCAGGTTTGGTGAATGCCACTGCTATGACCAGGTGACTCGTGACACTTCTTTCTGGCCCATTGCAGTCAGGGCAGGGATGTTTCCCCTTTAAGCTGGTTATAACCCAGGGTGAAGAAGGCTACAGGAGGGTCAGGGTGCCTGAGGCTGTTTATGTTCATTATGCTTGATGAGTTAAAAAAAAAAAAAGTCACTGAATTGCTCCCCTTTCCCCCCAAGGCATAATTTGGAAATAAAAACTGTCATAGGCTATATAAGGCCCAAAGCTATCCAGGTTCTAATCTCCAGAACTTGGGAATGTTATCTTACATATTTTTGTAGATGCAAGTCAGTTAGAAGATCTCAAGATAGAAAGATTATCCTGGATTATCCAGGTGAGCCCTAAAGGCAATCACAAGAGCCCTTTTAAAAAGAGACAGAAGGAGTTTGAACACTGCAGAAGGCACAGGCTATGCTGGCTTTGAAGATGGAGAAAGGGGTCAGGAAAGAAGGAATGCAAGGAATGCTGCTCTGGAGGCTGGAAAAAGCAATAAGATAGCTTTCCCTCTAGAGCTGGGGAGGCTGCACTGCCTGCTCACCTTCAGCCCAGCGAGAGGGAGTTTGGACTTCTCACCTTCAGAGGGCCAAGAGGAAAGTGGATGTTGTTCCAGCACCAAAGCGGCTGTAGGAATCTGAAGCAAAACCTTATGTGCAATGCAGTTATTTCCCCCAACCAAGGTTCTGCTTCAGAGAAGGGAACTTGTCTCCTTTCTCATCTCCCTTTGGGAAAACATGATTAGCAGTGAGAGTCAGTGCTGTGTCCATTCCCTCAAATGCCCAGGGCCGTCTGAGGGTTCATTTGTTTTGGTGGGGGGATTGAACGCAGGCCTCTCAAGGACTAAGCTTGCACTCTACTGAGCTACACCCCAGCCTCCCTGTTGAGGTTTATTTATGAACAATATGAAAATACAGCTTTGGACAGAGAGGCTTCTGGCCTAGGCACAGTCATGTTGGTGTGGGGGGTCCAATGCTCCTTGGATGATTTTTGAAACAATTCTCTTCTTTTATACCATCTCAGCATCTTCTACCTCCTATGGCTCCTGGTGCTTCCAAATCCCCAGTTTCTCAGTGATTCAGAAGTCCAATTAGTTTGCTTCTTAGGATCCCTTTTTTGGTTGCGGGATTATGATTAATCAACTTGTTTAAACAGAAATCAGCCTTTAACTTTAGTGGTTCAATTTGTTTTTAAATATTTCTCTTTGGGACAAAACTTAATGGAAGTTTTAAACATTCTTTCTGAGGGAAAGCAATACATTAACCTCTTCAGGTCCCCTCTGGGCCTGAGAAGTAAGATGCTTAACATGGAGTAACAGGAGAACAGCATACAAATTTAATATAACTTTTTCAGGACACAGGGATCTCCATAAGAAAATGTAGACTCACCTGCTATATTAGGATGAAGAAAGAGAGGCAATTATAGTAAAGTGACTGAGTTATGTGGGGAGGATGGAGGAAAATAATAATTATTTTAATAGACCCTACAGGATTATCTCAGCTCTGCCTCATGCTGAAGTATGCTCTTCACTCATGGTGTAGAGAGGGTATCTTTAACGTGAAAGTGTTTAGTCTCCTCTCCTGTTTTCAGGAAGAAGTGAGGACAGTGGAATGCCTTTTTTGCATCTTACAAGTGCCTTTGACTCAAAATCTTAGGCAAACTGGCACATTTTGGGGGACTTGTTCTGCCACCTTCATTTTCTATGACCCTCTTAATTTCAAAAGAGAAGTTCAGTTCTTTTAGTGTTTCAACAGAAACACTTTCAGTTTTTATCTCTCCATATCACTGTTTTCTATTGAATCATTTTGGTCATATCATTTTAACAGTACAGTTTATGGTGTTCAGTTAGTGTCAATATAGATGACATATCAAATGTTTCAAACCTAGGTTTTAGTGTTAGTCTTCTTTCACTCCAAATTTGATTCAATTACCTTTAAAACCTTTCTAAAAATTCAACTTCTCCAATTCCTTATTAGACCATTTTACCAGTATTTTCCAGTTGGCTCAATTGACCTTCGAAACATTTTATTTTTTCCTAACAAAACAATTATGACATCTTTCTAGAACTTTATTGTCTTAGTTTTATTTGCTTGTTTTTGAGATGATGTCTTGCTGTATGACCCAGACTGGCTTTGAACTTCTAGGTTCAAGAGATCCTCCTGCCTCATCCTTCCTAGTAGTTGGGACTCAGTGCAAGCCACCACAACCAGCTAGAAATTTATTGTTTATAAAAGTATATTCATAGCAGCCAGTGTGTAAGTGACCTATATATGTGCATTTGTTTTTTTCTGCACTGTGTAGCTTAAGAGCTTGGAATTCTTAGTGTTGGTATAATGTCAGTATATTTCTGAAAGTTGACTATGTGGCTTGTATAGAGCACTGCAGTATTAAAAGTAAACAGATCTTATATGAGTGACACTAAGGACAGTGGGTCAGATAAGTGATAGCAGCTCAGAATCTTCAAACACAGAAGGTTAAACTCTCTAAGTTCATACTTCTCAAAACTGTAGTAAATTTTCTCATGTAATTTTTTACTATAATGCATAAATCAATAACACCTAATGTATTTTTTTTTTTTCAGACTGGAAAAATGTTTGCTAAACTGTCATGAAGAAATGATGTGTGTCAATTTGGACTATTCAGTTTTAATCTATATTCACATGTATACTATGCCTTCTAATCTTGCACCAAAGACAGTTTAGTAATAATTTCAAAATAAAAAAAATTAAAAAATAATAAAAGTATATTCATGTGAACTATAAAATTATCTTCTCCCAGCAAGCTGTGAGGGAGGTGGTAAAGGTATTTTCCAATTTGAGGAATAACTGGAGCCTAGGATGGGTTACATAACTTACCCTCTGACCCCCATCTCCAGTGGAGCCACAGCTAGGCCTAAATAACCCAGCACCTAGTAAGGTGTTCTTATAGCTCTCTGCCACTTGTTCTGCACGATAAGCAATTGATTTCTCGTGTGCATTGCTCCCTATGTCACCGTCTCGGTCCAAACCCTTGAAACCTCCAACTCAGTTTACCTGAGAGTCTCTGTTTCTCCCTTCTCCCTCGATCTGCTATGTCAACACATCCATTTGAGCTTTTCTCTTCATCCTGTCCTAGAGTGTGTCTCCTTGTTGTTTACCACCCCAAATTTTCACTGGTTTCCATGGCCTGCTAACATCTCTACAATCACTAAGATTTATTGGATGCTTTCTATATGCTGTGTCATATTATTAATTCTTTTGGTTTTGTTACCAATCCTAAGACATAAATACTGCTATTATCATTATCATTCCCACTTCACAGAGGGGGACAGTGGACTCATGAGGATGAAGTGATTTACTACGCTGGCCGCACCCTGGTAAGTGACAGCATCAGTTTGCTCCCTTGCGGCCTGCCTCTGGAGCTTCTCAGAGTCTATAATCTCGCTTTGGTCTGATTCCAAATAGGTTCCAGCTATTAAAGCCCGTCAGGCAAAACCCCTCATCTCCACCCCAGCCTGAGATCCAGATGGAGTCCCAGAATTTTTCTTAAATTCCATCCCTACATCTTAGATACCCCATAATTTTTGTGGCAGTAGGAAACTGATCTAGGGCTTTTCCAGTTTTTGTTTACCACCTGACCTTTAAGGAAGTACTCAGGGTCATGTGGCCTTGTGGCAAAGCCCTTGGAGAAATTGCAGATAAAGTTGAAGTTTTAGTCTTCATCTTCACTTTTATCTTGCTCTTTTACTATCCATAGCCATGGGCTTGGTATAGTCCCTAGAACATACGCCCAGTGAGTCCCAAAGTCACAAGGTTATTTTATATATTTTAGCATAAGCTTGCCTATCGGCCCATTTCCCACTGGTTCTCTGTACTATGGATGGAACTGCTTAAATTGATTTGAACTCAGTGCATCAAAATGTTAGTGGTTAAGCACTTTGGATTTTGTTCTTCTTTTTGAAAAAAATTAAGACTTTTCATTATAGTATAACACGTAACAAAATTTATCAAATTAACCATTTCTAAATGTATGGATAAGTGCATTCACGTGATTGTGCCTTAAAACTACAACAGTGAAACATTTTTTACAACAATACACTTCTAGGTAGATATTTTTATTGTTTTGGAATAAAAAAATTAAAATTCCTCAAATGTTGTGAAGTTAGCCAACTGGAAAATTTTGGGGGAGGGAATTGAAAGTTGGCAAATAGGAGATTCAGAAGCTAGAAATAGGGAAAGTGGGAGGCTGATTTTAGAGAGGGGCTAGGTTGTAGCATTATTTTTTTCTTGTATTTTAAACTTGATGACTTTTCTGTACTGTATGTCTTGCTTTTATTTACCGTAAGTGAAATAAAGCAAACAGAATGTGAAAGCTGTCTGAATGAAAGTGAAGTGAATTGTGCCAATTCTAGTAAAAAAATAAAGTAAGTAAATAAAGTTGGGAGATTATGAAGGAAAAGTTCTTACTCATGACTTCCTGATAGTAACTATCACAAAAGACTGCTGGAACCACAAGCTTATACAGAGGCCACTATAGCCTTGTACAAAAAGTAGATGTACAGTTGGGAGCTGTGGTTCACTCCTGTAATGACTGGGCAGGCTGTGGCAGAAGGATTGCAAGTTCAAGGCCAGCTTGAGCAACTTAGTGAGACTCTGTCTCAAAATAAAAACCAAAAGGGCTGGGGATGTACTCAGTGGTAGAGCACCCCTGGGTTCCATTCCCATTCTCTCTCTCTCTGTCTCTCTCTCTGTCTCTCTCTCTCTCTCTCTCACACACACACACACACACGCACACACACAACACAATGTACTTCTATAGGAATATCTGCCCAGCAATTGTCTTCATCCTCAGATTAATGCCACTTTAGTTATTATTGTGGCCAAGGATTATTGTTTTGAAATATCTGATGTAATCCTGCTCATTTCTGTTTAAAAAATACCATCCCTTTGCTTCAACTTCTTTAAATATACCCGTGGTTTACTATGACACATATAGTCCTATTACAATACTCTGCAAAGCTATTTCCAAATAAATATTATTATTCTTTGGAGACTATCCTTTTTTTCCCTCCCAGCCTAACAGAAAACAGCACAGCTTCCTGGCAAGAGTCAAATGCCTGTCATGATGGCAGTACAATGAAAGGTTTCTTTTAGAAATACTTTTGTAAGGACCTTTCCTGGTAGTACCTGAGATGAATCAATGTCAGAAGTTTAAACATGAAAGGTTCAAAGGCGCTGCTGACAGCTGAGGGTCCTTGTGGCTGTCCAGTTAATTTAGGTCTTGCTAGATTGACAGACTCCTGGTACACCCTGTCCCATGCATAGAATCACAGATTAAAGCGTCCTTTGGCGCCCCCATATGCTAAATGAAAGGAATTGCATTTATTTAAACTAATTTCACTGTGCGAATGAAGTCCAGAGTGTATCTGTGAATTAGAGGAATAAGAAACCTATTTATTTTCATATCTATACACCATTAATTTCTTTTAAAATTTTTCTTACAATTTAAACATATACTTGTATTGTTTGATACTAGGATTCACGATTGAGTTAATACTTGGAAAGTATTTGTGTGAAATTTGTATACATATGTGTATATCAGATTCTTCTGTTAGTATTGGAAGGAGAGTAGTTTGGAAAGATGCACATAAAAACACTTTGTATATGACATGATTGCCAGAGGAAAATAGAGTCAGGAAGTCATAGCTTAATCAAAGGAGGTAAAGTACTTCATAATAATGGTTTGGTCAATCATTAACAGCAATGACAGTCAACACTTAAAAGGCTCACGCCATGTGCCAGGCCTGATCTCACCACTTTTTGTGCATTATGTCACTTCTCTATGCGGTAGGTATAATCACTCTCTATTTTAAAGACCAGGAAATCCAGGCATAGAGAGATTTAATAACTTGAAGGTCACAGTTAGATAAGTAGCAAGCCAAGAGGTGAACTTTGATCTATCATTTTGACTTGGAGTCCAGAATCATTAAATTGTACTGCCTCTAGCATTAACAAAGTAGAAGTAATAACTTTCATTTATTGAGCAATTACTGTATGTGGTGTCTCAAGTACTTCATCTTATTTAAGCGTCACAACTAATTTTATGAAGTATTGATTATCTCGTTTTAGAAATCAGGAGCCTATGGGCTGGGATATAGCTCAGTTGGTAGAGTACTTGCCTTGCAAGCACAAGGCCCTGGGTTCAATCCCCAGCACTGAAAAAGAAATCAGGAACTTAGTCTTAAGTACCATGATCCAAGATCACACAGCTGTTTAATAGATCTGAATCCAGATCTGTCTGATTCCAAATTCTTTCTTTTTTGTGGGCGGGGGCACAGGGGATTGAATTCAGGGTGCTCAACCACTGAGCAACATCCCCAGCCCTATTTTTGTATTTTAGAGACAGGGTCTCACTGAGTTGCTTAGTGCCTCACCATTGCTGAGGCTGTCTTTTGAACTCTCCATCCTCCTGCTTCAGCCTCCTAAGCCGCTGGGATTACAGGCATGCACCACCGCAGCTCCCAAGTTTTAATCACACAAGCATGTGGCCTTTTAAAGAGTAACCTAATCACTATGTGATGAGAAGAAAAAACTTACCAAAGTCTTTAATCTGAAATTCTTGAGACTGGAAGTATTTCAGATTTCAGATTGGGGTGGCTTTGGAATATCTGCACATGTATAATGAAATATTTTGGAGATGGAACCCAACTCTGAATACCAAATTCATTTATATTTCTTATACACATAACCTGAAGGTAATTTTATGCAATATTTTAATGCACCCATGTTTGACTGAAACTTGTCACATGGGGTTAGGTGTGCAATTTTCTGCTTGCGGGATCACATGAGTGCTCAAAAGTTTTAGAGTTTGGAGCATTTGAATTTCAGACTTTTGAATCAGGGATGTTTAATCTGTATAGTAAAACAGTGGTTGGAATAGATGAAATTCACCTCCATAAGCCCTCACTTTTCAAAATGAATCTTGACTGTTTTAATGGAACTCTTTCCGTAATACAGTACATATTTCTTGCCCATTTGAAGAAAAACAATTTTTTCTTGATCTTTATGGGAAATCATTATATGCTTTGGTATTATACAATGCTACAATGTCCTCCTGAAAATTGTAGTACCTTTTGTGCATAGAGAAAGTGGGACCAAACTCAAATTTTTTGATACATTGCACCTGTTTCTTCAAATTTTCATTCTGTCCTTCAGATGTCAGACTGTTATTTCTGGTTGTTCCTGACACATTTCCTCTGGTAACCCTTCTCTCACCTCTCATATCAACATGGTAGGTATAACTAAGATGGAAAAACAAAAAACAAAAACAAAGATAAGAGAACTGAGAAAAATGGGAATGACCTAAGAGGAAAGAATCACTTTAAAAGAGGGTATGAGGGTATGGGTTAAAGGTAGGGAACCTAGTAAACAAACTACATGTTTGAGCTATGTAAATTCTTTGAATAATTTTTTTTGAGTACTGCCTTTCTAATCGTATTCAAGATACCTGAAATATCTGGATAGCAGGATTCTGAAAATATGAAGTGTCATCATATAAGGGAATAAAATGGCTGTTTTGACTTCACGGCTGATTATGGGATATGTAATATTTGAATCTGTTCATTCGTTTAATTTAGGGAAATTGTAAAACCATTTTCTTTAGAGTTTTAAACATAGGCATTTATCTTCTATTTATGCCGTAATCACTGTACTTCCACTTCCTTTTGAAGAGTGGTTGAAAACTGCTCTCTGCTCTCAGAAGTCTTGTGCTAGTCTGTCACCATGCTGTCTCTGTAGCAGGAGATGGATCACGTGTTCAGCTACTACTCAGTCACCTATTTTGTGCCATTTGTAACTTTTATCCCTGGTGCCACAGTCAGATATCTTTCCATTCTGAGGACACCTCAGGTAGCAGAGGTGACCTCAGTGAAGCATAGGGTGGCAGAGGACACAAAGGCTCCCACTGGGGACGAGGGAAGGGGAGATCAGGACTGGTGATCTAGGTTGGAAACAGGAGCTTGATTGTTTCAGGGAGTGGTTGGCCCCTGAGCAGCCTGGGACCAGGTGGCAGCACTTTTCTCAGGTCTATTGCTGTAGGCAGGGCTGTTTCAAATAAGCAGTCAGACCCTTGGGAGGCAGACCCAGGGGAGCAGGGTTTGAATCTTCTGCACAACTAGGGTTACTGGTTCCCAACCCAATACCCCACATTTGTGGGTAGTCTTTTTTGTAGAAATGTCAGTTAAGTTTTTTTTTTTTTTCCTGGTTTTATGACCGTAGTTAATTTAGGAGGGAAACAATTTATTGAAGTGTGTTAAATCATTAGTAAAGATCTACAGGCTATTTTTCACAAAGCAGCCAGAACAATGTAAAACCAATACAAGGCGTTTCAAGTCTCTCCTCACTAAAAACTTTTCATCATACTTGAATAAAGTCCTTGCAGCCCCTGCAGGTGCTGGGCCTGGCTACCCTGACCCCCTCTGCAGCCCTCCTCTCAGTCGCTGCAGGCACTCTTCCTCCCTATTGTGGTTCTGAGCACCAAGCACTTTCCTATCTCAGGCCCTTTGAACTTCTCACATACTGTGTTACTCAGCTTTTGGTCACTGGGACAAAGTACGTGAGAAAGCCAACTTCAAGGCTCATGTTTTTAGAGTTTTCAGTCCTTGGTTGGCTGGCTCTATTGCTTTTAGGCCTGTGGCAAGGCAGAAATATGGCAGAAGGGCATGGTGGAAGAAAGCTCCTCACCTCACAGCAGCCAGGAAACAGGGGGCTGGGTGGGGGTGGGGACAGGGACAGAGAAGGGCATAGTTCCCAAGGGCGTGCCCTCAAGGACTCCCTCCCTTCAACGAGGTCCCACCTACTACAGTTTCCACCACATCCCTATAATCCAATCAGCTGTGAATACATCAACATAATCCACTGGTGAGTTTGGAGCCCTCAAGATCCAATCACGTCCCCAAAGCCCACCTCTGAATATTGCTGCACTGGGGACCAAGCCCTGAACACATGGGCTTTTGGTGGACTTTCTCCATCCAAACCAGAACACATGCGTAAGAAGCTCTTTGCCAGCATTTGTGGAGTTCACCTGCTCAATCTGTGTAGGTACTTTTACTTGTTTACCATCTCTCTCTTCAACTAGAATGTCAACTGCCTGATGGCAGGACTTTACTGCCACATCTCCAGGCTCTCAAGGTTATAGATAGTTCCAGGAACTGAGGTGGCAGAACTGAGAGTGATCTGTCCATGGCCTTTGGAACTAAAGAGCTGAATGGAATATATTAGTTTTTTTTTTTTTTTTTTCTAAAAAGTATTAAAGAGCAAAAGAAAAAAAACACAGTAAACAATTAAGGTGCTAAGATCTAGTAGACGGTGGGAGCTCAGAATGTGAATACAACCACTTGATTACTTTTATGATTTGGAAGAGGCAATAATAAGGCTGAACTAGGAGTGTCAGATCCAAATCTAGGGCACAGAAAGGATGTGTGTTCTGCTAAATGACACCTGCCCTTACTTCTTGGATTGCAATTGTAGCTTGAAAATAGAACTGGAAGTAAACCATTTTTTTCTGGTCCTATGGACAGCTTGGAAAATCCCAAACAAAGTGATCAGATGTCTAGTGCCTCCAGGAACCTTAAAGGGAGCAAATGAAAATGACATCTGGAGGTTTATGATGCTACTTTTGCCCTTAAAATTTCTATATAAATAAAATTTTAACTCATATTAAACTTCATAAGTTAAAGATCCATTTTGGAAGTTCTAGGGGAATCACTAATAAAAGAAATCTAAAAGAGTATCTTTCAAACTAACAGGGAAAATAGCATAAAAACAAGATGAAACAAAATCAGGAAATCATTACACAAGAAGGCAAAAGAGGAGAGTGAGAAAAAGGAACATAGAGTCAGCACACATATAGAGTTTGCAGTAAGATGGTAAAATAATGATTACATTAATAATAAATGGATTAAGTGATCTCGTTAAAAAACTGTATATGATTAGAGATATACATATATGCATATTACATATATTTATATATGTAATTTTTTAAGCAATATAGCTAAAGTATAGATATGGTAAGATACAGAAAAATTGAAAGTAACATACTAATCCCTCCCCTCTCCCCTGTTTGTTTTAAAATGGGAGCAGCTGTGTGTGTGTGTGTGTGTGTGTGTGTGTGTGTGTGTGTGTGTGTATTTTTAGTATAGGGACTGAATTCAGGGGCGCTCTACCACTGAGTCACATCCCCAGCCCTTTTAATTTTTTATCTTTTTTTTTTAATTAAAAATCATAAATTTACATAGGGCAATGTTGTTTGATTCATTGTTATTTTTTTCCCTTCCCCCCTCCCCTCCCACCCCTCTTTTCCCTCTATACATTCCTTTCTTCCTCCATTCTTACCACCCTCCTTATCCCTAACCCTAAACCTAACACTAACCCCTCCTACCCCCCCCATATGTCCTCATCCGCTTATCAGCGAGATCATTCGTCCTTTAGTTTTTTGAGATTGGCTTATCTCACTTAGCATGATATCCTCCAATTTCATCCATTTGCCTGCGAATGCCATAATTTTGTCATTCCTCATGGCGGTGTAATATTCCATTGTATATATATATGCCACAGTTTCTTTATCCATTCATCAACTGAAGGACATCTGGGTTGGTTCCACAATCTGGCTATAGTGAATTGAGCAGCTGTGAACATTGATGTGGCTGTCTCTGTAGTATGCTGATTTTAAGTCCTTTGGGTGTAGGCCAAGGAGTGGGATAGCTGGGTCAAATGGTGGTTCCATTCCATTAATTTTTTATCTTGAGATAGGGTCTCACTAAGTTGCTTAGGGTCTCACTAAATTGCTGAGGCTGCCCTTGAACTTGCAATCTTCCTGTCTCACCTCCTGAGTTGCTGGGATTACAGGCAAGTGTCATTGCGCCTGGCTACAGCTATAAATTAATATCAGATAAAAAAGAATTTAGTAAGAGAACATTGATAGAGTTAAAGGACTTTACTTCATAATGGTAAAAAGATTAAACTTGCCAAAGAAGATATGGCAGTTCTATATGTGTATATGTGCATTTTTTTTTCAGTACTGGGGATCAAATCCAGAGCACTGTGCATGCTAGGCAAGTGCTGTACCACTGAGCTACATCCCAAGCTGTTTGCATGTTTTTAATATGATGATATCAATATGTATAGAGCAAACCCAGGCATAACTGCAAGGAGAAACAAATTCATCATCATAAAAAAGGTTTCAATACATCTTTTTCACTCAGTGATAAAGCAAGAACAATTAACACATTTGACCAAATAGACATATCTACAATACTGCATTGAGTATTGCACATTGAACATGCTTTTCAAAGTTATGGAGAATATTTACAAAATCAACAATATACAGAATAAAAGTTTTAACAAATTAAAAAAGAGAACTGAAATCATGTAGAATATATTCTCTAGTACAATATATTTATATTTGAAATTAATAACAAAAGATAAATTTAGAAAATTTCCATTTGTTTAGAATTTAATCAGTATGTTTCTCACAAGGGAACCTAGAAAATAATTTTACCTGAATACTTTTGAAAATGCTACAAATTAGATATCTTAAGATTTTGATTAAATCAATACCTAGCAGAAATTTTATTGCCTTGAGTATATATAAAAAGAAAGGGAAATGGGAGGGGTACTAAAATTTTTTTAGCCATACATCAATCTCAGGAAGTTAGAAAACAATAGAAAAGTGAATTCACAGAAACAGAAAGGGTAGAAATTAAATGGATGAGAACTTTAATGATATAGAAAACAAATATTTAATAGAAAAGATAAGGCAAAAAGGTAGTTTTTGGAAAACTAATACAATAAATTAACTTAAGAAGGGATTTATCAAGAGAAAGAGAAAAGAAACAAATAACCAATATTGGGAATGAAAAACTGCCAATCATGCTAGCATTAAAAAGATTATAAGAAGATAAAATAATAACTTTATGTTGCAAAATTGAAAATTCAGCTAAAATGTTCAGATTTCTAGAAAAATAGCAAATTTACCAAAACGAAAACACACACAAAACAGAAAGTTCAAATAATTCTATAAAGAAATGAAATCCTTAAATTAAAGCTCTTACTAAAAAGAAGATTCTAAATCTGATTGACTTAACTGGAGGGTTCTACCAAACAATTAAGGGGAAAAAAATGCCAATATACTATGGGTTCTTTCCTGGTATAAAGAAAGTGGCACACTATGCTAGTCAGTTTTCTGTCACTGCAACCGAATACCTTAGAAAGTTAAGTTATAAAGAGAAAATGTTTATTCTGACGCACAGTTTTGGAGGCTCCAGTTCATGATGGATTGGCTCCTTTGCTTGTGGCAAGGCATATGTCATGGTTGGACCACATGGTGGAGCAAAACCACTCATCATGAAAACCAAGAGAAGGAGTAAAAGAGACTCAGGTTCCATATTTCTCTTCAAGGGCATGCCCTCATGACCTAAGAACCTTCCATAAGAACCTACCTCCTAAAGGTTCTACCCCCTCCCAATAGTGCCACTTTGGAGATCAAGTCTTTAACATATGGACTTTTGGAAGTTATTTAAGATGCAATCTATAGCATAAACTTTTCAATTAATTTCAGGAAATTAACATAACCTTGTACTAATAACTAATGTGGGCAGAACACACACAAAAAGGAAAACTTAGACTATTTTTACTTATGGAAATAGTTGCAAGACTTCTAATAAAATATTGATAGACTAAATCCAGCATTATAATATATGCAAAAATAAAAATGTTGCTTAACATTGAGTTAATAAATGTGAATATTCATATTGAAAGGGAGTCAGTTTCCATTGCTATAATGAAATACCTGAGATAATCAGCTTAAAAAAGAAAGATAGTTTATTTTGGCTCATGGTTTTAGAGGTTTCAGTCCATTGCTGGTTGGCCCCTTGCTTTTGAGTCAATTGTAAGGCAGCACATCATGGTAGGAATACATAGTGGAGTGACCTACTTACCTCATGGTGGCCAGGAAGCAAACAAGAGGAAGATGTTGGGTTTCTAATATCCCTTTGAAGGGCATACCTTTAATGTCTAGACGATCTCCCAGTGGGTTCCACCTCTTAAAGGTTCCACCACCTAAAGATTCCTAATAGTTCCACCGGCTGGGGACTAAGCCTTTAACACATGGTCCACTTGGGGACACTTATCCAAACCATAATACAGATGATATAAGTCATATAATCAATTGATCAGTCAAATATTTGATAAAATCCAACATTTGTCCCTAATTTAAAAAAGTATTTTTGAAATCTAGGATTAGAAAATAATATTTTTAGGATAAAGATTATCTAAAACAAAACAAGAACTAATGAAATGTTGAAACCTTCTCTTTTAGATCAGTGTGTTTATCGTGTTTCTAATTTTCTATAGCTTATGATGTGTTGATATCTTGAAAATCTTACTGCCTATGGAGACACTTTCCTCATTGGGCTGGCAAGTTCCTAAAATTAGAAGATAGTAGACAACTGGCTGAATGTGGTGGTGTGCACCAGTAGTTCTCAGCTACTTTGAAGGTTGAGGCAAGAGGATAATTTGAGTCTGGACATTTGAGGCCAACCTGGGCAACAAAAGGACCCTGTTTCAAAAGAAAAAAAAAAAAAGAAACTTAATTGGGAATATGGTTTTATATGTAAGTTAACCACCCCTGGGTTAGTTAGCCTTTCATCACTTTAACAAAATACCTGATATGATCAACTTAAATAAGGGGAAGGTTTATTTTTGCTCATGGTTTCAGGGGTTTCATGTTCTCTCGGCCCTGGTGCTTTGGGCCTATGGTAGCGCAGTACATCAGATAGCTGTGCATGGCAGAGGAGGCCTGTTCAGCTGATGGCAGTCACGAGAGAGAGAGGGGAGAGAAAGGGGTAGAGTCCCAGTATGCCCTTCAGAGGGCATAACCTCCTCCCAGTGACCTAATTTCCTCCCCCAAAGCCCTAACTTCCTAAAGATTCCACCACTCCCAATGGTGCCACGGGCTGGGGACCAAGCCTTCAACACAGGGACCTTGGGGGATCCTCAAAATCCAAACGATAGCAGCTCCTTTTATCTAACACCCACATATCACGAGCATATTCCCCTGGATTCGATGTTCTTAGAACCAGGTATCAGGAAAGTAGGTACCCTATGGGTAGCTCTCTACAGCTCAAAGTCTGTTATTCCCTATTCAGAAAAGCCAGTCTTTTCTGGGGGCAGTGCTGGGGGTTCAACACAGAGCTTCATGCAACTAAGCACATGCTGTACCACAGACCTATGCCCCCAGCGTGGCCAGTCTTCAACAGTGTCCCTTCCCCCTGCCTTGTCTTTCCTGAGGAAATCCCAATAAAGGCTCTGGCCTAGGCTTTAGGCTTATTCCTGCTTCTGATTTACTTATAATAACTGATACAATCTAAATTCTATATAGATAGTTGTATTGTTGAGGGGGAAAGAAAGTAGAAAATCAGTACATGTTCGGTATAGATGAAAATTTTTCTTTTGAATATTTTTGATCAGTGGTTGGTTGAATTCATGGAAGTGAAACTCATGGATATTGAAGGGCTGTGTAAGGATTGGAAAGAAAGAAATGAAGCATTCATTATTATTATTATTATTATTATTATCTGGCTATGTGAAATAATAGATGGCAGGTTTTGAGCTATAGGGGGCTACCCAGTAGCCTGGCACCTGGCCCTGGGAATATTGAAGCCAAGGGAGATGTGCTTGGTATGTGAGAGTGAGATAAAGGGAGTTGCTACTGTTTGGATCTTGAATATCCTCCAAATGTTCAAGGGGTGTAGTTCAGTGATAGAACACTCATCTAGCATGCATGAGGCACTCGGTTTGATCCCCAGCACAGAAAAAAAGAGATAGGATTATGACAGAAAATCCAAAAGAACTTATGAATGCATTATTATAAAACCAACTTCAATAGTGGATACAAAATTAATACAAAAATTAATTACATTTCTACATACCAGCAACCAATATTTAGAAAATGAAGTAATATACCATTCAAATAGCACAAGTCATATATGCTTGAGTTTAAATCTATGAGTATTGGGAATCTTTGTGAAGAAAACTATAAAACTTGAAAGAAAATAAAGGCAACCTAAGCGTTTATGATTTGATAACCCAATGTTTTAAAAAATGTTAATACTCTCCAAATTACTATAAAATTTCACCCGTAATCCTAGTGAAAAGTAGCAACACCATTTTTCTGTGTGTGTGAATGTAAAACTTGACAAGCTAATGCTAAATTTATATGGAAATGCACAAGGGTGGAAATAGTCAAGATACTTTTAATCAAGAAGACCAATGTGGGAAGACTTGCTTTACCTAATGCTAACACTTAAAAGCATTAATAATTATAAAACATTGTTTTGCTAAAATGATAGACAAATGAACATAATAGAGTTGAAGCATTCATACAAGTGCTTATGAATTGATTATTGATTATAAGGGAAGCAATGAAGAGTATTAGGAAAAGAACTTCTTTTAAATAAAAGGTACAAAAACTGGTTTCTTGGAAAGGACAATACTCAAACATCTCTTAGTAACAGACTGGGAAAAGGCAGTTGCACTCAGCAAGGAAAGGAAAGAAATGGTTATGGTATTGTCTAGATTGTTTGATTCCAATTAAAATCTGAGAAGAAATTATTCTGTGACTGGTTTAGAATTCAGGGGTAAAAACATGGAACCATGTTATTTGATAAATTCTCTCTCTTAAATAGGGTTACAGTCTGGGAAAGAGTTGTTATTCCAGAAGTGTAGCCTGTTAATTGGTGACACTAAAGTTTAAGAATACCCGAGGAAAATAAAAATTAATAATTCTAAAAACACCAAAAAGGTACAAAGACAAATGAGCCATAAATGAAAGGCGATGCAGAGGAGGCAAAGAGAAGGAACAGAAGGAGAAGGAGGGAGAAAAAGAAAAGAAAGAAAGGAACTGGATCCATAGTGTACATCACGACAAAAGTTAATTTTAGGTGGAAAGTAGAACTCAATGTCAAATGCAAAACAATAAGCTTTTTAAAGAGAATCTAGGAGAATATATTTAGCAAAAGATATTTTAAAATAAGGCACAGGGAAAAAAAGATAGTTAAAATTTACTACATGTGTCAGAAAACACATGAAGTCACAGTAAGAGAAGGAAAAGGAAAACCACAGAGAGAGAGAACACTCTTGAAGCACATTTGATAGGGAAAGGGCCATATTCCAAATATAAGAAGACCTTCCACAGTTCAATAGGGGAGAATAAGAAAGACACCCTAATGGAAAATGGAGAATTGAACAAAGCTCAAGTCAGAATATCTGAATGGCCAATAAAAATATGTAAAGGTTTTTAAACTCATTAGTAATTAGGATCATGCAAATGAAAACTATTGATAGGTACAATTTCATACTGATCAGACTGTGTAAAGTTAAAAGTTGATGGAGATGTGGAACAATGGAAACTTTCACATACTACTGATAGAGTGGGAGGTGGTGAATTGATGTACCCATTTTAGAAAATTATCATCATCCAGTAAAGTTGTAGATTTGTATGATTTATTACTAAAAAAATACCTCTTCTAAGACAGTATTCTACAGAAATGTGTGCTTATGTTTATCAGGAAAACATGTGCAAGAATGTTTATAGTAGTATTAATGGAAAGATCTTCAAATTAGAACAAACTAAATACACATTAATAATGGAAGGGGAAAATAAATCATGGTATATTCTTAAAATGAAATACTATACAGCAAGAAAAAAGTGAAGGAACAACAACCACAACATGGGCATAGATGAATTTTACATATATAATTTGAGATGCAAAAAAACCCACATACTTAGAAATATTAGGTCAAAAATAGTATGAATGACTATTCAAAAATAGTCAAAACTAACTTATATAGGTTAGGGATTCATACTTGGATAGTAACACTATAAAGTAAAGCAGGGGAATGATTCCAGCAGTCCTCCCTTATCCACAGGGGAGCAGGTTCCAAGGCCCACAGAGCATGCCCAGAGCTGAGGATGATACCGAGCCCTGTGTGTCCTAGGCTTTCTCCCAGGCATATGTACCTGTAGTTAATTTGTAAATTAGGTGTATTAAGAGATGAAAAATCATAATATTATAATGGAAGAATTATAACAATGTACTATAATAAAACTTATGCAAACGTGGTCTCTGTCAAAATATCCTGTTGACTGGACCCACCCTGCCTGTGGTGACGTGGGTTGACCCCACGCCAGGGTGATGAGGGAGTCCAGGTAAATGTGAGCTGTGGTGGCAGGCGTTGTGATGGGGCAGTGGGTTACTGTTAAAATTCACTACGTGTCAGAAAACACATGAAGTTCACAGTAAGAGAAGGAAAAGGAAAACCAAAGGGAGAACACTGCTGAAACACATCTAATAGGGAAAGGGCCATATTCCAAGTATAAGAAGGCCTTCCACAGTTCAATAGGGGAGAATAAGAAAGACACCCTAATGGAAAATGGAGAACTGGACAAAGCTCAGGTCCGAATATCTGGGTTACTGTATAAGTGTTTCTCAAACACCGACTCTGGTACCCCGACAATCCACCTGATCACTGAGCTGGTTACCAAGTGACTCCTGGGTGGTTAGTGAATGTAGGGCGGGTATGCGGGACAAAGGGATGATTCACATCTCTGGTGGGACGGTATGAGATTTCATCGTGCTATTCAGAAAGGTGCACAACTAAAAACTTGTGAATTGTTTATTTCTGGTATTTTCCATGTAGTGTTTTTGAATCACAGTTGACTGCAGGTAATTTAAATGGTGGAGAATGAAATCTTGTCTAAGACAGGAGTCTATATTGCATTATCAAATTCAGAAGGGTTGTCAGGGCAGGAGTAAGTGGGTCAGGGCATTCCTAGGATTTTTGCCCAGGTTCCAGAAGGTAGTAAGCTGCAAATACATTCCAATCCACACCTCCATTGAGGATTACAATAGTGTGGCACCTTCAGCGGGTATTGAGTGGAATTCTCTTTTATTATAATGCAGTCGTGAAATAAAATCTTAGGGGCATGATATTCATGATATTCTACCTGTTGGTGGAGGAGAAGAATTAATCTGGAGTATGCAGGATCCCATCTGGAAGGACCGATGGCATCTAAAGAGGCTCCATCCAGTTAAAAGATCCCATTTGATACAAAACAGGGAGTTATGATGTTGGTGCCAAATAAAACTTGGTGCATTTCACAGTTTCGCATAAGACTCATCTTGCATAGGAGGTGATCATGTAATCATTTGGCCTACATATTTTAGGATACTTTTGATTTCAGATGTTTGTGTATTGTGCCTGTACCTGAAGAGATAGGTATCACTTGGTGAATTATGTTTTTAATCTGTACATGTTTTGTGTTTCTCTTCATGTGATTTGTTGTCAAAATGATTTCATTAAATATGTGTATAAAAAGGGTTTTATTTACATCTCTTGAATAACTTCCAAATAAATAAATAAATTCACGTTTGAGGAACACATCTTTGAGAGATCAGGATATTCTGACTGTTAGTTCAGAAACTTGGATCAATAGGCACCTCATCCCTGAAGATCATGTTCTGGTTTCTCCATGCAGAATAATTTCCCCAGCTGGAGCAGTGCAGTCCGAGAACAGTATGAGGTCTTCCTAGCCACAAGAAATCATGGACATGGAATTTTTAAAACAGGGATGCAGGATTTGAGCTGCACGTGTGCTGCCCATAACCTAAAACTAATAGAGGATTAAATCAAAGCTAATGACAACTTAGATGGTAAATGAGTACTTAGAATAGTTTTTAGGTCATAAGTTTTATAAAAGACATCTTATCTGTGTGGCTAAAATACCTAGTCTTTTCTTTTCTCCTTACTAACTTTTCTCCTTAATTCTCTCGAGGCCTATAATTTTCTGTGAGCCTCAGAACATATTGTAAGAAACAATTTGGTTTTACTTGGGGGCAGGTAGGTAGGGGTGTGGCGGTGTGGATGTGGGAGGGAAAAAATAGTATTCATCTTAATGTGGTTACTGTTGTAGTTCAACTCAGAAGTGATGATGGAAATAATGAGGACAATAATAATGGCTTTAAATATGATTTGGCAGCAATTTTATTTATTGTGCCATAAAATGGCTGGCCCATGCTGTATATGAAGATTTAGGAATAAACTTTGAAAGCATGCTCAGGAGGCATGCATGGTAATCCCATTATCTGATAACAGGATTTGTGCACATACCTCCCACATGCGGCACAAGTAACCCACCCTTTTAGTATTGCTGTGAAATGCAATTTGTGTGCAGATGAAAAGTTTACAGAACATGGGCCCATGCCATGATGCTCAACAAAGCCAGCGCGCTGTGTGGCAAGGTTTCTGAACCCGACCCCTGTCGCTCCTGTGGTCTCCCTCCTTATTGATTTCCATCCCTTGGCCAAGCTGGCTTTGTGGTGGTCTGCATCAACCCAGAAACTTTGAAAAATGAGCTAATCAAATTGGCGCAGCAGAGATCCACCCTGAATTTCTAGGAGGTTTAGAGACATGCCACACATAGGAAGTCTGAGGAGATGACCAGGTCAAGCAGAGGGTGGCAGAATGTAAGGGTTAAGAAGTTTCATTAATTATTTTACAGAATTGTCTACAAAGATAGGTAAAGCCAAAACCAGAGGAAAATGTTTGCGGGATTACAGCATAGATTCTGCTTTTAAAATAAAGTCCTTCTATTCATATTTTGGGGCTTTGGTTCACATAGTCTGCCTACCTTCCTTTTTGATAGAGCTCACAATAACTGGCATAAATCTTCACATAAATATACCAAGAGCAACAGATGTTAGAGACAGAAGCTGCTGTGAAAATATGGAAAAGAATATGCTATTCTATTGCTTGTGAGGGAAGAAGCACACTCACGCCCTTATATTCCAGAAAAAAAGATTAATTCACACATTGATATGTGAATTTGGTTTTTCCCAACCAACCAATAAAGAAGGGAAAGTGATTTTAATTGGATATATTTATGTCAACCTTTGCTCATCATAAAGTGTGTTTGTGGTTTAAATAATGTATTAGTATTCAATATACAATATATTTAGCAATCATTGCAGGGCAAAAAGATTTAGTTAGGAGAAAATATTAAATCCTAAGGATAGCGTGAAACTTGGGTATAGGGACTTTGTGAGTACCAGGTGGGAAAATACGCTGTGAGGCCTTTTTCTTTCCATGTATATTTTGGAATTGGAGTGTCTATTTCTATGTAAACACTTGCTAGAAACTTGCTCAGGAATGTGCTGAATATGTAGGTCTGTTTGCAAGAAATTGATATCTGAATAGTATTGAGCATGCTACTAGTTGACCTCAGTATATTTATTTAGTTCTTTAATTTTTCTTAGCAGTATTTTATACTTTTTAAGTATATAGCTTTTGCTGTATTTGTTGGACTTATCCCTAAATGTTTTGTCTTTGATGGTATTATAAATAATTCTGCTTTTATATTTTGATTTCCAATTCTTCACTGCTAATATATAGAATCGCAACTTACCTTTTTAATAGTGATCTGATATCCTGCAACCTTGCATGATTTCTACATGTTTTGAAGCCTACATGTTTTGAAATGTTATATTTTATTTACTGTTAAATTGTTCCCCTAACTACCTCCTGCTCTAGTAGACTTTTTTCTTTTTAGTTTTTATTTGTTCTTTTTAGTTATACATGACAATAGAATGTATGTTGACTTAGTATACATACATGGAGTTTAACTTCCAATTTTTGTGGTGATGTGGAGTTACAGTGGTCAGGTATTCATATATGAACATAGAAAAGTTGTGTCTGATTCATTCTCTTTAGTAGATTTTTAAAGGATTTTTCCTATATAGAAAGTTGTGGCTTCTGTAAATAAAGAGAGACATTTTTTTTCTTTTTGTTTCTTGCTTTATTCTATGATGTCCTTTACGATACAGAGTAGCAACAGTGAGAGTGGACGTCCTTGTCTTGTTCCTCATCTTTTTTTTTTTTGAACTGGGGATTGAACTCGGGGCCCTCAACCACTGAGCCCCAGCCCCAGCCCTATTTTGTATTTTATTTAGAAACAGGGTCTCACTGAGTTGCTTAGTGCTTCACTTTTGTTGAGACTGGCTTTGAACTCACAATGCCCCTGCTCAGCCTCCTTGGCCGCTGGGTGTGCCACTGTTCCTGGCTTGTTCCTGATCTTACATAGAAAATATTCAGCTTTTTATCAGTTTTTTAAAAATAATTTTTAGTTGTCAGTGAACCTTTATTTAATTAATTTATTCATATGTGGTGCTCAGGATGGAACCCAGGGCCTCACACATGCCAAGCAAGCTCACTACACTGAACCACAACCCCAGCCCCTCAGCTTTTTATCATTAAGTATGATGATTAATTGTAATTTTTTTTTAGAAGTACTTTATTAATTTCTACCTTAGGACATTGGAAAAGAAGAGCAAGTTAGGCCCAAAGTAAGCAGAGCAAGGGAAAAAAACTAAAGAACAGAAATAAGTGAAATAGGAAACAAAAGTAGTAGAGGAAAATCATTGAAATCAAAATCAGGTTATTTGAGGAGATCCTTAATATTGATAAGCATCTAGCTAGAGTAAGGGAAAACAAAAGAGAAGATGTGAATGGTCAGTACCAGGTATGAAAAAAGGGACATTACTACCAGCCCTATAGACATTAGAAGGATAATAAATTTAACACCACATACGACTTTAGGCACATAAATTTGGCAACTTACGTGAAATAGGCAAATTCCTTGAGGATACAAAATTAAAAGTTTATGAAAGAAGAAACTAATAACTTAAATATTCCTATATATATTGATACATGTAGTGAAAGCCTTCCTACATGAAATATTTTTTATTTGTTCTTGTGTCACTTTTAGTAGGTATGTTTTCCAAGGAATCTGTCCATGTTATTTGGCATAAGTTATTCATTTAAATTTAATTTTTAAATTTAATTTAAGATATCAGTGGTATTTGTAGTAATTTAATCCTTTAAATTTAATTTTAAGATATCAGTGGTATTTGTAGTAATAATTCCTCTTTTATTCCTGGATATTATAGTTTGTGTGTTCTATCTTCTATGTTGCATATCTGTTTTCTGCTATGTTCATTTTTGGTTTTACATTTATTATTTTGTTCTTTTAATTTTCTTCACATTATTTTTCTGTCCTTTACCTAGCTCCTTGAGAATGAATGCTTAGATAATTGATTTTTCAATCTCTTTTCTAATTTAAGTATTTAAATATATAAATGCCCCTTGTAAGTCTGGTTTTGTACGTATCCTACATGTTTTGAAATGTTACATTTTATTTATTGTTTAGTTGAAAATATTTTAAAATAACCACTGTGATTTGTTCTTTGATCCATGGGTAATTTAAATCTGTGCTGTTTCATTTCTAAGCATGTAGATATCTCCAACTAATCATTTTTGTTATTTATTTCTAGTTATATCCCTCTGTAGTCAGAGAACATATTCTATTGTAACATTTTAAAGTTCGTTAAGACTTGCTTTAAGGCAGAATAGATAGCCAAATATTTTTGTAGAATTCTCTGGGTACAATGCGTATTCTGCATTTGTGGGGGCAGTTTTCTATCCATGGTTACTAAAATCAGTTGGTTAATCATGTACATTAAATAGTATATATCTTTACTGATTTTTTCCTTTTGTCTGTCTGTTCTATCAATACTAAGACAAGTATATAAAAAAATCTCTTACTGATTGTACCTTTTTTTCTCTCTTCTTAATTCTGTCATTTTTTGCTTTAAGAAATCCTGAAGTTCCATTATTATGTAATAACACTTTAATTGATCATATCTTTCTGTCCTTTACCTCATGGTGGAATGTTCTTTCTATCTTCAATAATGTTTCTTATTTTGAGTTCAGTTTTAATCTGATGAAGTATGTTCCAAACATATCACTCTTTAAAGACACAGAATGAATGAAAGTAAAAACATGGAAAAAGATACACAGCTTTCTTTTGGTTAGTATTAACTTGACAAGTTTCCCCATTCTTTCACTTTTCAATCATTTTGTATCTTTTATTAAGGTTGTCTTTTATAATAAAGTGTGTTTGAAAATTCAGTCTGACAATCTTTGTTTTTAAATTGGAAGCATTTCATCTCTTTACATTTAACGAAATTACTGATAGAATTGGATTTGTGCTCACCGTCTTATTATATAGCTTTCCATTTTTCTCATCTGTTCAGTTTGTTTTACTTTTATCTTGCCTTTTAAAAAACTCATCTTTATTTTTAGAACACTTTTTGGTTTCAGAAAAACTGAGCAGATGGTACTGAGTTCCTATATAGCCAGCCCCTGCCTCTACATCCCCTATTGTTAGCATCTTATAATAGTGTTACATTTGGTATAATTAATGATCAATACTGATATGTTATTACTGAATTCCATAGGCTATTAAAAAATACTTAGTTTTTGTCTCATGTCATTTTTCTGTTTCAGGCTCTCATCCAAGATATCTAATCAGAGTTTTCATGTTTCTCTATTTCTCTAGATATTCGTGTTTTTTTTTTTTTTTTTTTTTTTGTTGGTTGGGGGGTTGCTGGGGATTGAACCCAGGGTTTTGTGCATGCACGACAAGACTCTACCAACTGACCTATATCCCCAGCCCAATAGTCCCTGTTTTAAGTGACTTCAGCAATTTGAAGTCATACCAGTCAGGAATGGTGTGGATGCCCCTTTATTGTGACTTACTGTATTTTTTTTTTTTAATGAAAAGTTTTGGGGAAAAAATCAGATGGAAAGTGCCACTGTCATGATATCAAGTATTATTAATATGATTTATGACTGTTGAAGTTGACCTTGCTCTCCTGGTTGAGGTAGTGTTTGTCAAGTTTCTACGCCATAAAAATATTCTTCTCTCACCTCCTTTCCTTGCCTTCTGTACTATATTCTTTGAAAGAGTTTCTTATCCGTAGACTTTGAGAGTGGGGAGTAATGCTCCTCTTCTTTAGGATGGAATACCTATATCATTTATTTAGAATTCTTTTGTACTGGACATTTGTTTCTTTTTGCCTACCTTCATTTATTCTTTGGTTTATTTATATCAGTCTGGGCTCGCAGATATTTAACATTGGATATTTGGGGCTACAATCCAATACTACTTTATTTATTTTGTTGCTCAAATTGTTTTAGCTTTGGCCATTGGGAGCCCTTTCAGCTTATTCTGATGTCCTTTTGAACTATTCCCATCAGTGTGTGTGCAGGTGTTTGTGTGTGTGTTTGAGTTCTTTCTTTCTGGCTTTACAAGTTGCTTCAGGTTCATCTTGTTTATTTGTTGTCCCTGTTCCAGTCAGTCATTTCTTTGAGAAGTCCCGGTTCTTTTTATTTTATTGGAGGATGATATTAAAAATCATGATCTGGGGAGTGGGAGTGTTCATTGCTTCTAGGATGTTGTTCCTTTTAGGCCTTTTCAGTTTACAGAGTGAAGAAATAAAAATGTGTATTGATTCTCGTATACGCACATATTGATAAACATGTCTGTAAGTATCCATCTGTATCTGTGTTGATTATTATGAGTTCGGTGGCTCTAATTCTAGCCATTACTACATGCATCATTCTAGTGTCTTTCCCTTCCTTTTCTGTAAATTCCCACTTCCAAGTGAGAAAGCTGTCTCCTACCATTTGCTGTCCATTAGCTTAATCATTCAATTCCTGTACACACGTAGAGTAGGCTACTTATGTGCAGTTCCTTTTGCCTTTATTCTCACAGATGATATTAATTTCAAGAGAAGACCAGAAGTTTTAAATTTTAATGAAGTCCAATTTACTGTTCTTTTTCCTGTGCTTTTAGTATTGTATCTGAAAACTTATTGCTAAACCCCAGGCCACCTATATTTTCTCTTGTGTTATCTTCTAGTGTTTTAGTTTTGTTTTACATTTAGGTCTGTGATCTACTTTGAGTCAATTTTTTCGAAAGGTGTAAAGTGTGTGTCTAGATTTCTTTTCTTTGTTTCTTTCCTTTTCTTTCTTTTTTTGCATATAATTTCTCATTGTTCCAGCACTACTTTTTGAAAAGACTGCCCTTTTTCCACTGAGTTGCCTTTTCTCATTTGTCAAAGACCTTACCTTTGATTTTTTTTTTTTTTTTGCGGTACTGGGGATCGAACTCAGGGCCTTGTGCTTGCAAGGTAAGCACTCTACCAGCTGAGCTATCTCCCCAGCCCTGATTAAGTATTTTTATTATTTCATTTCTCCCTTCATTAGTTTATTAGTTATGTATTCTTTTCTTATTATTTTAGTGTTTACCCTAAAGAGAATAGCATTTAAAAATGCTTACAGGAAAATGGGTAAGCTGAAGTTTTCTAGCATACTCTTAACAAAACACCTTTGGTAACTTCTTCCTTCCCACCTCCCTCAACCCAATGAACGAGTACAGACCATATACTGTTCACAGGTGGTTTAACACTTCCAAACACAGTGTTTCCCATCAGTTTTTAAAGGGATTTACAAAAAGTTTTATTCTACTTTTATTTTATTCTACTACTTCTACTTTTAAATATATCAAGCACTTCTAAATATATAGAAAGACCAGATATTCCACATGAGAACTTGTCCACATGCACACAGCACTAGTAAATAAAATTGCACATGTAGCAATGGTTAGAATCTGAGTTATCTTCTAATATGACCATTTTTGTCCTTTAGCTTTTCCCTCCTCATTTCCTTCTATTTTCAGCTCAGTGGACAAGTACAGGCATATGACACTTAGAGATGGTTGAACAAATTCATATCCAGAAGTCACTTACAGAGGATGAGCTTTCCTATGAATTTCAACAAGAAATGTAAAAAATGTGCTAAACTTACTAACTACTTGGCCATGCACTGGCTCTTTTTAACATCTAGAGATTAGATGTTGCAAAAATGGGATTCATTTGTCCATTATATACACTGTATACACAGCAAAACGAAATGCACAAAACCTACAGAAAACTAATGTCTGAAAATGCCCAAGTATGAGCACACTAACTTACTACCTTTTGCTATTGCTTCCCCACCTCCTCTTCCACATCACTGAACACATACCTCACATACCGATGTGAGGATACTGCTCACAGCGGTGACTTAACAGTTCCATTCCCAAAAGACAATATTTCACACGAATCTTAATTTACAAAGTGATATTTTACTACCTCTATGTTTAAGATACATTGAGCACTTCTAAACACCTAGACAGAATAGATGTTTCAAGGAAGGACTCAATTTGTCCACTATGTGCAGAACAGTCTTGAATAAACTACATACATGTAACAATAGTTCTAATTTGAAAAAGTCTTCAAAATATCAGCATTCTGGCTCTTCACTGACCCAGTGGACTATAGTGCTCAAATTTTCAGAAGACAATCCTTCCTAGGAATTTTAACACTAAACATACAAAATTTGTTTACTAATTCTACTTTTGTCATATATTGGCAACCTCTTTAACACCTAGAAAGACTAGATGGAGATTAGGACTCATTTGTCCTTGGTATATACTACGTGCACAGCAAAGTAAAACAAAACGCACAGAAGAACGCAGTTTACTTGATTTATTGAATTTCTACATTATTGGTACTTTTGCTGTTTCCTAGGCGAGTGATTCTCAAACTTATATGTGCATGAGAATTGCCTTAGGGGTTTGTTAAAGGACAGATTTCTCAGCCCTGTCATCTGGGTTTCTGATTCAGCAGGTCTGAGAATTTGCATTTCTGACAATTTCCTAAGTGACATTGATGATGTTGACCATGGGCTCACACTTTTGGAACTAGTGTCCTAGATAAGAAGACTTCAGAATACTTTACTTTCTTTTCTCTGGCTTCTGTGCTATTGTTGTAATTTTCTATCTATCAATTATTTTCCCATAAGGCAGTTTTGTTTTGTATAATAAATAGTCACTAATGTCTACAACATTTCATCCTCTTTACTATTATTCATTTCTTCTTGCACCTTTGTTCTTCCATCTGGGATCATGTGCCTTCTGTCCGAAGACTACCCTTTAGCATTTCCCTTAATACAGGTCTGCTGGTGATGAATTCAGTCAATTTTTTGTACGTCTAAAACTACATTTTGCTTTTATCCTTGAAGGGTATTTTTGGTGAAATGCCAAATTATTGCTGTTTTCTCTTAGCACATAATTTTCTGACTTTCATGGTTTCTGCTGAGGAGATGGTTGTTTGTCTCACTGTTGCTCCTAGAAGATAGTGTCTTTTTCTTTCTGGGTGCTTTAAAAATGTGCTCCTTGTCTTTGGTTTACAACTGTTTTACTCTGATGTACTGGGTTATACTTTCCTTTGTACTTATTCTGATTTGGGTTCATAGGAGTTCTTAAATGTATGGTTTGAATGAAGTCTTCCATTTAATTTGTAATATTGTTCTTTAAGCAACTTAATGAGACCCTAGGTAACTTAACAAGACATTGTATCAAAATATTAAAAAAAGGGGGGGGGGCTGGGAATGTGGCTCAGTAATTGAGCAGTACCACTGGGTTCAATTCCTGGTAGCAAAAAAAAAAAAAAGTGAAAGACATAGGACAAATTTTATTTTGGTAGGTTGAAGTTCAAATATATCAATAATCACAAAAAATATAAGTGAGTAAAACATCAGTTTTTAAAATAAGTTTTTAATATGTAGCTATACTGTTTATAATAGCCATAATAGCCATACCTAAAATATAATGTGGAAAATTCAAAATAGGAACACTAAGTTGCTGAGGCTGGCTTCGAACTTGTCATCCTCCTGCCTCAGCCTCCCGAGTTCCCAGGATTACAGGCGTGCACAGCCCTGTCCAGCCTGTCTTTCACTCTTACTTCCTTGTTCCTCTTGTCTTTTAAAAATTAATTCAGTTTTTTTCTTGGTTAAATCTTTATCTTAACCACATGCATTGGTTAACATAGTATATGATTTTTCTTTTAGTAATCAGTGTTGACTTTTTATCAGACATTAAATTTAAGTTTAAAGTGAGTCAATCTGTAGATACTCTCCTAAAAAATATAAGGATCTTAGGATACTACCCACTTCTGATTCAAAAGCTTGATCTTTACCTTTTAAAGTCTATAAATTAAATCTCCTGTTCCCCTTTTTTCACTTTTCCTCCTCGTTCTTTTTGTTCTCTTTTTCATACATATGCTGTCGTCTTAGAATCATTCACATCATTACCAATTTATTCTTTTTGCATTTCAGACTTTCCTTTTGCAACAACTTTCCTTCTTATGGAAGCACCTCTTTTAGAAGTTCTTGTGCTGAAGATCTGTTGGTAGCACACTCCTCTAGGTTTTTGTGTAACTGATCATGTCTAAAGGGAAAATTTTCATTATTTCTGAAAAGATGGTTTTGCTGAATACACAATTTTAAACTAATTAAATTTTATCAACACTTTAGAGTTACTATTCCTCTTTTATTTTCTATTGTTACTGTTGGGAGTCCAACCAACATTCCCTTTCTTTCAGGTTAATTTTAATTTCTTTTGTGGTCTACAGTTTCACTACATTGTTCATCTTGGATTTCAATTTATCTTACTTGCTATATGTTAACTTCTTTTACTTGTGAATCAATTCTGGGCAATTCTTTGTCATTTTCTTCTCAAATGTTTCAGCTTCTCCATTATCTGTATTTCTTCTCTAGGACTCCTGATGTATATTAAAGCCTTCATCTTTTAATCTCTCTTTCTTGCTGTCTATCTTAATATGTGCCTTCTTTTTTCTCTATATTGGATCTTATAAATTTCTTTCAGATATATCTTTCAGTTTGTTAATTCCCTCTTTATCCACATCTAATCTGCAATTTAAGTCATCTGTTATCTTTTCAACAATTATATTTTTATTTCTTAAAAGTTATTTTGTTTATATTATTCAAATCTGCAAGATATTTTGACAGTTTCTTAATCATTTTTAATTGTTTAAAAATCTATAAGATTCAGAAATATACATCTTTAATTATGTGCAGTTTATGGGCAACAATTTTGTAGTCTGTATCTGACAATTCCAAATATGAATTCCGTCTGTTTGCAGTGACTTGCAATAATAGTGCCTTCTATTCATGTGTATTTGCTGTTTTCAGTTCTGAGCTCATATTTCTTTCCTTTTGATCTATGGGAATTTTGTGGGAATACACTGGGGAAGGTTTTCTCCAGGAAATACTTATTTTTGCTTTGCTAGGAAACAGGGGAACTACTGCCCCAGAATAATTTAGTGTCCTTTAGAAACCTGAGCTTAATATGGAACTTTCAGATGCGGTATGTGTACTTGCTTCTAGCCCAAGATTGAATTCAGCTGTATAGGTCTGGCATTGGCTTTTGTCTTTAGGTCAACTCATTTTCTCCTTTTTTATTATTGCTCACTATCTTGCATTTTTAAAACTTGTTTTTGGAGGGAGTATACTGAAGATTTCTTTTTTTTTTCCTTACAGATTTAGAAATGCAATAAAGGATAGGTTATTCAGGACTTTTTGTGTGTGGCAGGGGTAGGGTTCTTTCAGAAGAGTTAATCTTTCTAAACTGTTGAAAGAAGAAATCTGTAACCCTGTTTTTGGAATTTTAAAAATATAATGTTTAAAACATTTACAACTAATTCTTTAGATGAGTTTAAACAAGGTAATTCGGACAATGAAATGTATCTTACTCACCATGATCAGGCAGTGTTCCCTATAGTTCCAGTTTGTGATCTCCTCATTCACTTTATCTTGCATGAGGAATGTAAACTTGCCATGGAAGGCTCGATTTAGAATGTTCAAATGAGCAATTATCTCTTAACACCAACACAAGTCATGCATACAATTTGGCAGATTGAAGATTATATACAGAAGAAACTTGAAGTTCCTTGCAAAACAAATAGAGGAGTGAGGACGTTGCTGAGTGAAAGCCAATGAGCTCCATCTCTTTAAAAAGTTAAAAAAAAAAATCAATGACTCGACATTAATGAGACTGGCAGTCTTTAAAGCATTATAAACATTTTCTCTTAAATCTTGAAATATCCAGAGTATAAAAAGCTTTTCTGGGAATACAGCAGCTTGTAAAAATTTCTTTCAACGTGTAAGGTTGATTCTGTGGAAGGTTTGTGGCTATTTCTGAACCTATATTTAAATTTAAAAAGATTACATAAGATGGAATATCACTAATACATAAACTATAATTTCATTCTAAATAATAATCTTGATGAAATAATGAGTTTAATGTACTAGTTATATTTTCTACAATACATAGCATCTTTCTGTATGTGTCTCTCAATTCAGAAAACACCATGTTGAGCCAAGAGGAAGCTGTGGGTATCAGAATAAAGTGAGCTTGCTCTCGAAAACGACACCGCAGGTTCTTCAAGGGGGCCTAGTTGGTCTGGAGAGTTCGACATTCTGGGTAAGAGACTGATTTGCAGTTGTTGCTTGACAACATACCTGGGTGCACGGAGCCTTGATACCCAGTCACTTTTAAAATGTCTCTTAAGTTCTCATAATGTGGATTATGTTCTTCTTCCCTCTCTGGGTCTCAGTTACTTCCCTAGACACTGAAGAGGCCACATCACATGTTTGCCAAGTTTCTCTTAGCACAGGGTTTGGTGTGATAAGTGATACATGTTGGTACTCAGCACAGCTCCCCCTACTGGCATACTAAACATTTGCATCAAAACAAAAAGGGATAAGTTCCTCCACTGTGGAACTGAATGAGTTTGAAACAAAATTTTGCTTCTTAAATACTGTCCAATTTATAAATTATTTTCTTTTTGGAAAAATATCTCTTTTCAGATGACTCAGTGTTTTCAAATGTTGTTCCTTTTCAGAGAATCCTGAGTTGCCTCCTCGAGCACCCATAATTGAATCGATGGCTCCAGTAATCTACCTTCAAGATGAAGCCAATATCTGGGAAGATAAGGAAGAAAAATGGAAAGAAGCTCTTTGGTGACACTATTGGGGCCTCTGGGCCAACACTTGCTTGGTGTCTGAGCTTCATTTTCAGTTTATATGAGTCAATGTATTATTTTCATTCTGTAAGACTAGTTAGGATTTGGTCCCTTGTGGTAAAAAGCACCCTAATGAAAATATTTCCTATTTGAGATAATTTAAGCATCCGACTTTTGATAAAGTTTTGTCATCTGTAATGAAAACCAAAGTTTTAGGCCACAGTTTCTCTGTTTTAAGAAAACCAAGTCCACAGAACTCCAGATTTACAAAAGAATAAGTTATTTACATTTTTAAAGGAGTTTCACAATTTTTATAGGAGGTTAACTATATGAGCCAGTTTCACTATTTAGTTTCTGCAGTAAATTAAAATGTGACTCACTTAATATATACCTTTTAAGGAACATATCAGTTGTGTTAAGTGGAAGCATGCCTGTTCTGGACATCTGGGGGTATTTAATGTCATCTGAGGGTCTAATAGTAAGCAGCCTTTTGTGTCAAATATTTAAGATGCCTTCTGGAGTTAGTTTGAAGCTTGCAAAGACTATGAGATTTGTAGTTAGACATATCTTGTCAAGCAAATAAGAACAAATGACCAGGCAGCACGTACATGGTTTTTGAGGAACATATTATGTGGTGAATTCATGGGGAGCTGTAGCAGGTGCATAATAACTCTGTGGTTCATCATGTACTATGACGGCACAGTGACCTTCTCCCTTGAACTTTAGGATTTCTGAGTAAGATAACCGTATGTCCCTGTTTTCCCAGATAGTTCCAGTTTACGTTGTCATAATTATTAATAACACTCCTCTACCAGTTTCTGCTTATAAACGGCATCATTGAGGAATACCGGCACATAGAGACACACAGATCAAATTAATTGAGGAACAAAATAGTAGAGGAAGGAGGGACTGGACTGGCATCTGGAAAACCAGGAGAGAGAGACTGTAGTGATAATTATGTAGGGAGAACTTTTTGCTACTAAGTATCTCATAAACAAAAATGGGATTTATTGTTTGGCAGTGTTAAGGGGATGTGATGAATGCTTTTTAAAAATTGTAAGCATAAAACAAATACTAAAAAAAAAAAACAAAAAAAAAACCTCAGTGACAATGAAGCAATGGCCACTGTCATTACAGATCAATGATACAGGTTTCGGCTTCTTGGAAGCAACCTGGTTTCTTCATTAAACGTCTCTTTTCCTTCTGAATCCAAACTCAGTTCTCAGTAGCCTCTGTAGCAGCCACTACTAACTGTGGAAAGCTGGTACATGAGACAACACACATGGTGCTCCTTGCCAGTTCATTTTATCTGCTCCCAAGATGTCACAGTGGGGAGGAACACAACTGTGAGTTTTGCGAGAAAAATGTTTTACCCTCGGAGAGTTTGGAGGAGCAGAGGAAGACAAACGGCTTCATTCGTTGTTTTCAACAAATATTTAAGTTTTAATGGAAGAAAAAGAGAGAGTTTCAACTCTTAAGTGTTAGCGGAAAAGTAACATCTGATTTTATGGTGGGGAGAGAGGAAGAGAAACAAGGCTCCTAAGAGAACAGCCTCAATCAAGTCTCCTTTAAGAAAGAAAAATTGTAGTGCCCAGCTTCATCCACAAGAGGGCACTCCAAGCTCAGCACTGAACACTCCACGTTATTGTTTTCAGTGACTGGTTGAGGATGAACAAGAGCTTCCAATCTCTTCTCCATTCCTGCTAGGGATTTTGAAGTGGATAGAATTAAAAGTACATTTGTAGGACTCCGGATGAATGAGGCAAAGCCATTTTAGTATCAATTCCTAATTATTTCACATTTACAAATATAACAAATGTGTTAAATTTGAAAAGAAATTTCATCTAGATCTGTTTGGGTCTGCATCATACGAAAGATGGAGTAATTTGGAGATGATAAAGTTCTCATTAAAGCTAAAATATGGTTTATCAGAAAATTATTGTAAGCTTGTCTCAAACACTCGTGACTTCCTCTGAATATGAAATTCAGATTACATCTTGGGTAAACAACTTTAAATAAATATGTCTCCGCAAATTTTCAGTATCTTCATCCCTGCGTCTGGGACGATAACCACTCCACGTATCTAAAGGCCCTATAACATTCCCATCGCCAGCAGTGGTGGAAGTTGGGACAGCATTGCATGCACGATGAGAGAAAAGTGTACCGGGTGGCCCTTATAATTTGTTTTTTACGTTCCATAATGAAACCATCGAAGGGGCGACCTTTGCCTTACCTATTGAATACAAAAAGTCTTTGAAGCCCAAAGGGCAGGGACGCTGGCATAAAGGCCGCCCCGCATGCTGACTCCTGTTCCCAAGGCGAGGCGTGGCTGCCCCGGTCCCACCGTGCGGAGCCCGCGAGCTGGCTCGGAGCTGGGCAGGGACGCACGGGCCGCGCTCTCCGCTTTCCCGGGCAAATGGAAAGGGCTAATTGGTTTGCAACTGAACAGCGAGTTTAAAAGGAAGCGTGCAAAACCCAAGGGAGCAGAAGCCCAGATTGTGTAGCAGGCAGAGCCACGGGCGTTCAGGGTCCCCGGGGCGCAAGGGGAAGGGGCGGGCCGCCGGGCCGCGCGCGGGCAGATGGATCCCGGGCTCCCCGGGCCCGTGCGCGGGGGGCGGCCGCCTCCGCATCTTCCCATTTGGTTCAAGTTTATTCTAGGCCACCGAAAGCTGGAACAGGAAATGCTCGGTCTTTCATGTCCACCGGTGGGTTTCAGACGGTTTTGCACCTCCCGGCGAGCACTGATTAGTCAGTTCAGTTCTGTCGCATTTGAAGTTCACCATTTATTATTAAAGAGAAGTGGCAGTGATTAGTTCTGAATGTTCAGAGAACGAAATAAATATTTACTAAATAAGAACGTTCCGCCATAAAGGGATGGCTCGAACAGGTTTCTGAAAACCCGGCGCGGTTTTCTGAAAACCCGAAGTGCCTCCCCCAGGCGGGAAGCGGCGTTGCGGGGCTTGGCGCGCAAGTGTGCCTCCTGCTGCGGTGGGTCAGCTGTGGACCTTAGCAAGTCAGGGCGAAAGAGAGGAAATAAAAGGCCCCGGGTGAAACTCAGTGCCATTTTTTGTTTGTTTGTTTTTAATTTTATTTGGTGCAGAAGATAGAACCCGAGGGCCACACTTGAGCGACATCCCCCGGACCTTTTTTTTTTTTTTTTTTTTTTTTTTTTTTTATAGACTCTGTTTTATAAAGACAGAGGTGAATGTCAAGCTAAGTTTTGACCTTCCTTTAAAGATGATTTAAACAAGACAGTGGCATTTCATTGCTCAATTAAGAGGACTGATGTGTCGCTTCTGACATCAGAAGGATTTTCTTAACCTCACTGTGCTCCAAAATGTACCCAAATTGTGATCTTTCAGAAGAGCATACTTACACAATTTCAAAAATTCATGTTACACATCATACATACATATGGTTTTTGTCAATTTAAAAAATAAAACAGTATATTTAGGCAGTTTATTTGGCAACTAGAGTATACGATGGTATCTTTATCAAAAGCATACATGTTGTTTATTTTAGAAACTTTTCCCTTAATTATTAGAATAATACTTTTACTCTAGAAAATGTAGAATTTACATACATCCACACATCAATATCATTCTGTTGCTATCTTTAGTTTTGGGTTGCATTTTTTCTCTTAGTATATTGTATTGGGAGAATTATCTAAAGATATTAAATCCTTTTTTTGAAAAAAAATTAGTGTCTGCATCAATTTATTTAACCTATCACCAACTGTTGAATATTAAGGCAGTCTCTACCTTCCTCTATTATAAATAGCACAATTAACATCCTTGTACACAAATCTGTTTGCATCCCACCAAGTAGTCCCTGATACCATTTTAATTTGAATTTCCTTGATTGTGAGTTGGGTTTAATGTTATACTGTAAACTCTGTTATACCAGGGCCATTTTTGCTCAATATCATGTACCTGGTGTAGGTACAATGCTAAGCATGTACCAAATGACCGATAAGTATTGTTTGGATTTTTAAAAAGTGGTAAGATATTTACATTTATTATTTTGTGAATCAATTTTTCATATTGTTCATTTACTTATTTGGCAGTTGTCTCTTGTGAATTTGTAAACTGTGTTTTACATAGTAAGAATTTAACTTTTTGAGCTAGGAGTGTTCCTCAGTGGCAGAAGTCCTTGCCTAGCATGCAAAATGTCATGGGTTTGATCTCCAGCAGGACACATGCACACAAAAATTCTAAGATCTAAGAATTGAGGCATTTTTATATGTAACTTGGGCATATTTGGACAGCACATTTTCCTTATTTACCAATTTTTCCTTGAACTTGGAATTTTTGTCAGGATGTAATGCATAAAGTCAAAAGGCATCTCAATCTCAGTTCTGGTCAAACACTGGCCTTTGAACCTGCAGTCCTACCAGTGAAAGATCTGTCAACTCATTTCCCGAACAACCACTCTCTTGCTTTCTTCTTCATTATTATTAAACATCCAAATAGAAAAAGAGTCTGTGATTTTTAAGTTTTCTCCATGTATCTCTTTCCAATTGAAAACACCTCTTCGGTATGCCCCTTAATGTTGGGAATCAGGAGATGGAAATGGGGTGCGATTTTAGATGCCCCTTGACTTACAATAGGTTTGAAACCTCATATATCCCTTGTAAGTTGAAAATTTCATATGTTAAAAATGCATTTTATATACTTGACCTACAGAACAAACATCATAACTTGGTCTAGACAATCTTAGATGTGCTCAGAACAATTATGTCAGCCTATACTTGGCAAAATCATCTATTCCAAAGCCTGTTTTATAAAGTGTTGAATACCTCATGTAATTTATGGACTATAGTACTGAAAGTGAAAAATAGAATGATCATATGGGTACACTCACACTGTTATAAAATTGTAAGTTTAACCATTGTAAATCTGGGGTTGACCTCTTGGTTTTCTTGCAGTGCTGGGGATTGAATTCAGGGCATCATGCATGTGCTGTAAGTGCTGTACCACTGAGTTACTGTCCCAGTCCTTGTATTTGATGCAGCAACAATTTAAAAGTTCATGAGTATGGATAGTTTGCTAGTGTTCCAGAGCAGTGATAACAAAATACCAGACTGAGTGTCTTAAACAACAGAAGTTTGTTTTCTCACTGTTGTAGGGGTTGGAAGTCCAAAATAAAGGTGTTGGCAGGTTTGATTTCTTCTAAGGCCCCTTCCTTGGCTGGCAGATGGCCTCCTTGCTGTATCCTCAGATGTTCTCTTCTCTCTTCATGCACATATTTATGTCCAAACTTAACTTTGCTCTTAAAAGGACAAATTGTATGATTGGATGAGGACCTAGGCTCTAAGGATCACATTTTAACTTAATTAACTCTTTAAAAACCTTGCCTTCAAATACAATGACATTCTAAGGTTAAGGTTTCTACATATGAATTTTGTAGGGACACAGTTTAGCCTATGAGCTATCTAATGGAGAGAACACTAAAACCTTGCGTTTCTTTGCAAATCTTTATATAAATATTATCAGAAAAAAAAGAATAGTATGGAAGTTGTGTCAGTAAGCTTTTTCATTGCTGTGACCAAAAGACTTACAAGAGCAATTTTAGAATAGGAAAAGTTTATTTGACCCATAGTTCTAGAGATCTTAGTTCATAGCTGGCCAACTCCATCGTTCTGGGCCTTCAGGGAGGGAGGGGTGGTGGAGGAGAATAGCTCAGGACATAACCACTGGCAAATAGAGAGACTGCTCCACTGATCAGGGTCCCAGTGACCCACCTCCTGAAGCCACACACTACCTGCCTATAGTTAACATCCAGTTAATCCTTATTAATCAGTGGATTCATCTACCGATTAGATCACAGTTCTCATAATTGGATCATTTCACTTCTAAACATTCTTGCATGGTCTCACACACAAGCTTTTGTGGGACATTTCACATCTAACCTACAACAGAAGCTAAAAACTGACTCAGGGCAATACCGCAGCATTTTAATCACAAAATTAGGCAAGATTTCACATTATGAATGCTTTTTCCAAGGTTAGGCCTGAGGTCTAGCCATGCCAAAGCAGATTGCTTCAAGTAGATTCTTTTGCTTACATCCACACCAGTTTGGGTGTCTTGAGCTCTGCCTCACCTATTCTGATGCTGCTAGCCTGGAGACTGAATTAGGAAGAGTCTCAAGGGCTGGAGGCCTAGCTCAGTGGTAAAGCACTTGCTCAGCATGACGCGAGGCCCTGGGTTCCATCCCCAGACCCACAAAATCAAAATTGAAAAGCCTCAGCGGAGCCAGCTGGTTCTTAGATCTACTCGGAAGTGATACATGGCACTGGAAATTGTTTAAAAATTAAGTTATTCAGTTCAATAAACATTTAGCAATTACTTTGGAAATTATTTGTTTAGCTTTTGAAGATGGTAAAGGAGGGGTGTAAAAAAGAGTTAGCTTCATCAGGTTCTGACTGATTTGCTAGCATTTATCCTTCAAAGCCCATTCTGTTCCTGGAGTCTTCTTGGGTGACTCCAGTCACTACCGACTCTTCCATCTGCCTGCTTTTCAATCATTTACTTGTTTCATGAATATTTATTGAAGCCAAGTGTGTGCTGTGGATAAGTCAGGCATAGTTTGTGCTTTCGTGGAGTTGGCTTTCCAGTACGAGGAAACACAACAAATAGGGACACAGTTAATCTGGTGATCTCAGGTGGTGAAACGTACAGTGAAGAAAAAATTAGGGTGAGATGGCAGAGCAGGTAGGGTTGGGTGAGAGGCTGTTGACGTGGGATGGGTAGGGAAGGCGTTCCTCCGTGCGGACATTCGTCATACTGAAGACCAGTCATGAGCTGTCTCAGGGCAGGGCTGGCCAGGACGGAGGCCCTAGGGCAGGCATGAGCTTGTCTGACACAGCAGTAGAAGGCAGGCGGGGGTTCTGGACAGTAGGGTGGAAATGAGTGGTGGGAGAAGTTCACAGGGTCCAGTGTGTCTATAATTTCGGAGAAGAGCGCCTCCCTCTATAAGTGAGATACAAGTCATGAAGCGATTATAAACTCTGCAGTGACATGTGACAAGCCCTGATTTATGTTTTTAAGCAATTATTCAGATTTCTATGTGGGGCATGGAAGGAGGGTAATGAGGAGTGGAGGCAAAGGAACCAATTTAGATTTTGGCATTTGATCATTTTCAAACTAATGCTCTGGAGGGGTGGGGAATTTCCTCCAGAGTGAATCACAAACCTCTTTAGGATAGGACCATGACTTTTTCTCTTTGTTTCTCTTCCCCTTCCTTTTTCTTCTTTCTTTTTTGTTTTATTACTCTTAGAGACTTAAACAGTGAAAGCAACATAAAGGGCTCAATCAAAATTTGCAGCTGTGTGCAGTGGTATGCACCTATAGTCCAAGTGGCTCAGGGGGACAAGGCAGGAGGATTGTAAGTTTGAGGCCAGCCTTAGCAATTTAGCGAGGCCCTACGCAACTTAGCAAGACAATGTCTCTAAATTAAAAATAAAAAGAACTGGGGATAGTTTTCAGTGATTAAGTGCTCCTGGGTTCAATTCCTGGTACAAAAAATAAATAAATAAATGAAAATTGCATGGAACTGGATGGTGGTACTCTGCAAAGTCAAATTATTGCCATAGCTTGTTGAGTGTGGAATTGGCACAGAGTATTTGCCATTAGCCTTGAATGTGTGAAATCAAATTCTTTTAGTGATTTCAGCTCCTTGGAAGAGGTAACTGCAAAATGAAAGAAGTAGTGTTTTCTTAATGTGCATTTCTCCTGGGAGTTGTGGCTCAGTGGTATAGCACTTGCCTAGCATGCATGAGGCACTGGATTTGATTCTCAGCACCATTTGAATAAATAAATAAAAAATAAAGGCCCATCAATGAGTAAAAAAAAAAAAATAAATTTTCTCCTTCTTGAAACTAGTCATTGTCACATATTTAATATAGTAATTGGAAGTTTGGAGGCCTTTTGTGGTTATATGGAAACAGACTAGTCATTCATCATGTGAATTTTCTTCAATTTTTTAGTAGGAATGATTAACCCTGGACCTAAGACCAAATACCCATTTTATTTTTGTTAAGTTCTCACTTAGATCTCCATAAAGAAATATTCTTTCCCTAGTTGATACACTCTATCTAGCCTTCATTTTTCTGTATTCTATTCATATTTTGTAATTCTGAAGTCTCCTAATTCATGAACCCTAACCACAGAGGTGCTGGTGTAGGTCCTGAGATGTTTGTGATCATCACTGGTTGTGTCTCCAGGTGAAGGCCAGAGAAGAGAAGTGGAGAAGGCACTGCCTGGGAAAGGGAGTGAGGGGAGGTTAGGGGCTCATGCAGCTCCCAACAGAGTTAAAGGGGAGCATGAACATTTGGAGTCAAGAACTGGTGATCCCTGCCCAGCGGGCTTTGAGATTGTGTCTGCTTTGGATCATAAAAGAAAACTTTTTTTTCTCTTATCTATCCAACACTGCTAATGCTTCGAGCGCAGATTTTACTTTTTCTTGTGTGATATTGGATAAATTCTTAAGCTCATTAGGTTTCAGTGTCCAAAGCTGTAATATGGGAATAATCATAGTACATTCCTCATGGCATCTCTTCAGGACTTATGAGATGGTACATTTGAAGTATATGGCATATTTTCAAGGCTCAGTAAATGTTTTTAGCAACACTTTCATATTATTGTAGTAATAACTTTTCATTTTAAATGCAGACAAACAAAAGGAATAAAATAAAAATAAAATTATACATAATCCCACCATCCACAGATAATCTATTCCCAATCTTTATCTCTGGATACATTCTTATCTCACAAATTTAATTTATTACATAATATCTATTATTTACATTGTACATCATTGTATAATCTATATTACCATAGCTAGCCGTAATAGAATTCCATTATAAAGATAGATGTGCCATACTGTAGTTTATTCTGACAAATTCTTTTTGGCATTCGTGATTGTTTCCAATATTTCACTATTGCAGAGAGTCCTGTAATAAACATTCTTATACAAACTCTTTTTTGTACACATCCATAATAATTTCCTTAGATTTGATCACAGAAGTGGATCTGCTGGGTTGAATAATGTCTATATTTTTAAGCTTTGAATCCTTACTGTCCAACGGGGTACTAGAAAAATGTTAAAATTTATATTTTAATCAGTAGAATGTGAAAGCACCTGTTGCTCTGAATGCTTATCAACAGTAGACAGTAGCTTTTGAAACAGATTTTCATTCATTCACATGATACTTTTTGAGTGCAGCTTGGTTTGGATGTTGATGTCTTCCAGAAGTGGGCCTTGGTCCTCAGTGTGGTGCTATTAAGAGGTGGGGCCTAGCAGGAGGTCCTTAGGTCATGGGAGGTGTACCCTTAGAGAGAACTGTGGGACCCTGGCCAATTGTTCTCTTACTCTTCCTTCCTTGCTCATGAGGTGAGTGGTTTGCTCCAACATGTTCTACTGTCATGATGTGCTGCCTTGTCAGAGGCCTAAATCTCTGCTCTTCCCCCTCTGGGAAGTGAAACTTCCAGAACGGTGAGCCAAAATAAGTTTTTTCTCTTTATAAGTTAATTATCACAGCTATTTTATTATAGTAACTGGAAGCTGACTAATACAAGTGCCTACCAGGCATTATTCTAGGCATTAGAAAAGCAATGAACAAAACAGATAAACAGATAAGATAGATATAAATCTTCCTGCTCTCATGAAGCTAACAGTGTGTTAGATGGTATAGTTGCTATGGAAGAAAATAAAGCAGAGCAGGAAGACAGTGTCTGGCTTGTGGAGTGGTGGGAGGTACAATTTCATATAGGGCATCAGGGAAGGCTTCACTGGGAGCCTGGATTTGTGCCAAGAACTGAGGGAGGTGAGAAAGGTGGCCTTGCAGATCTCTAGCAGGTGAACTTTCCAGGCGGAAGATAGAACAAATGCCCATATCCTGAAGTAGAAGCATTCCTGGAGTGTTCGAGAAAAACCTGGGAGAACTGTAGATATGGAGTAAGATGCATAAGGAGAACAGAAGGCCAGCAGATCAGAGAGGTGACTGGGACTTAGGTCATGTAGGGAAATTTGCATCATTATAAGGACTCCAACTTTCACCTGTTTGAGACCGTGAGTCATTGGAGCATTTAGAACAGAGAAGAGGAGTTAACTAATTGATGAGTAAAAGGATGACAATCTGCTGTGCTGAGAAGAGACAAAGTGGACATTGTAGGGAGGCTGATTAGAAGATCATTGTAGTAGCCACTTAATGTTGGGGATATGTTCTGAGAAATGTGTTGTTAGGTGCTTTTGTCATTGAGAAAACATCTCAGAGCAGAGTGTACCTGTATAAATCAAGTCAACTCCAACGTCACTAGGTGAAAGATCTTAAGGAACCAGTGTATTTCTGGCCTGCCCTTGACTGAAATGTTATTTGGCGCATACCATAATTCAGAAGATGGGGTGTGGCTTAGACCAGGGTGGTAGCAGTGTAGTTGATAGACAGTGGTCCAAAAGTAGGTGCAAGGAAATAGGATTTTCTAGTGAGAAAAAAAGAGAAGTCAAAGTTCTTGACCTGACAACATGTATCCCATTTGTTTACAATTAAAAAAAAAAAAAGTTCTTGACCTGAGCTTGTGTGGACAAGCTCCCTTGAGACCCCTGCTAGACATCACGTGGGGAGGTACGTGGGGAGTTGAAGATCTGAACCTGAAGTTCAGGGAAGAGGTTCAGTTTGGAGGGAGTAGTGGTTTAGGGGGGCACAGGCAAGGCACAGAAAGAGTTTTCTTTCTTATCATGTGATAGATCACAGTGTTTGTTGATGGAAAGGATCCATTAGAGAAGAAAAACTGGCCGTGCCGAGGAGGGGAAAATCCCTGGAATGGTGCCATCAAGTAGGGAAGAAGGAAGGAGATCTAGAACAGGGAGGTGGCCTTTAGATGGGGGTGCAAGCAAACCATCAAGTCACGGGAAGGCAGGCACAATGGATCCGAGAGGACACAGATATGTGGCTGTATGCAGTGGCAGAGCTTTGTAGGAGTTCTCTTTAATTTGTTTCTACTTTCTTAGGGAAATAAGGAGCAAGAAAGATTGTCAATTAAGAGTGACTTGCTGAGGTGCATCGATAGCGTGTCACATGTGTGGCAATGTGGGGAATGGGTTGGTAGAGTGACACACCAACCTGAAGAGACCAATGCCATTGTACGCAGGAGAGATGCTGGGGACCGGGACAGGGAGGTGTTACGAGGCATGGAGAGAATGCCCAGACTCTAGGTTTGCTTCAGAGATAGGAACTTGCTTGGGAGCCACAGGAGGGAGAGAAAAGGAGGGATCAAGAATAATATTGTTTTGGAAAACATCCCAAAGAGGGAGTACCTTGTAATTGCTTCCACTATATTGAAAAGCCTTGGAGCTTTTACTATTTTGACTCAAACATCTTAAAGTTCATTATGGCTCTTTTCTTGTCTAAAAATCCCTCTTAACATTCTGGTGATCTTTGGTTTTAACATACTGTGATTACGAAGCAGCATAAATCTTGATTTGAGATGTTGCTGGCAATCACTGGACTCTGCAAGTGAGTAGTATATCCTTATTTTGCAGACGAAGAGACCAAGGCCCAGAGAGGTCTGTGGAGCTATTACACATGCTCGGGGGAGGGAAAATCAAACAAAAACTACTTCATTAGTTTAGAATAATAAAAAGTACTTTACATCTTAGATTGCAGAACATTAACTACATGCTTATTTTGCTTAATAATGCCTAGGACAGAATCTCATGCAAATAGATACTTAAAAAATTCATTTGACAATTTTTCTGCAGGATACATTAATTGCCATTGATTGTCAAAAAACCCTTCTAAATATGTATAAAGGAACTTACAATCTTGGCAGCCTTTTCCAAGAGAGCTATGAGATTTCTGCTTCTTCCAGAAAACTGAGTATTTCGTATGTCCTGTGTCTCTGCTTTTAGAATAAAAATAAAATTAAAAAAAAAAAAGACAATCCTTTTAGAGCACTGATTTTTTTTTAATATTTTTATTTTTTTCATTTAAAAAGTTTGTTCTTTTTAGACATCATGACAGTAGAAGGTATTTTGACATATTATACACACACGGAGTATAACTTCCCATTCTTGTGGTCGTACGTGATGTGGAGTTTCACTGGTCGTGTATTCACATGTGAACACAGGAAAGTGATGTCCAATTCATTCTACTGTCTTTCCCATTCCCATCTCTCCTGTCTTCCCCATACTTCCCCTAACTCCCGTTCAACCCAGTGAACCTCCACTTCTCCCTCCTTCCCACCTATTGTAAGTCAGTATCCCCTGTCAGAGAGAACATTCAGCCTTTGGTTTTTGGGGATTGTCTTATTTCACTTAGCAGGATATTCTTCAGTTCCATCTATTTACTGGCAAATGCCATAATTTCATTCTTCTTTATGGCTGAGTAATATTCCATTGTCAAACACTGATTTATTGAAGTTTTACATAAGATCTTAAGTTTTTGGTTTGCTTACTCATAAAATATTTCATGCTGAGATTTCATTCATATTTGATACTGTGTTAAGAAAAAAGTTTGCTATGCCAGTCACCCTTGTTCCTGAAATACAACAGCTTTCCCTAAAAAGCAATAGTTGCAAAGTACTAGAAATGGTTCTTCTTATTATTCATTGCCTTTGAATTGATTCTTAGTTGTTAGCTCAAAAATACATATTTACTAAATATTCTCTATTTGTTCAGATTGTTTCTAGGGAAGGTTTGTGTTTTCAACTTGAATATCAGCTCTCTGAGGGCAGATAAGATTTTCTACTTCTGAGTGTACTTCACACAAAATCTGGCATTACAGAAGTTACTTACATAAAAAACCATTCAAATGTTTAAACTTTAGCTTCTTTCCATTTATTACTACATTAAAAAAGTCACATTTCTCTCTGTGTATAAACATGCGCGTACAGAACTCTTTGGATTCATCTACCTCTGACAATTCACTAGCTAATTAATTAATCATCTGATGATTAAAATGACCTCCTTTTGGCTGATATCGGATCCCAAGAAAGGTTCAAAAGAAACTTGACACCTCATGTTGTGTCATGTTCCATTGTGAGACACCCCTGTTGTTTATCACATTATGTCATATCTGATCACATTGCGGCAATATTAAGTTGAACAAAACGTAGTGACATATTAGAAAAAAAATCCAGCATATTAGGTTCACATAAAGCATACATTCTTCACGCTTTCAAAATTGGCCAAACTGGCAAAGTTGTCCAATTTGACATCTTTTAGCTATCAGCAAATCCAGGGCTGCTATTCATCAGGTGAGTTCATACTATTGGACTTGGACCTTTCCTCAATTTCTAGTTTAAGGTTTTGGCTAAACACTCAGAACATGTAGGACTATATGATTTACAAGTCTTGCATGATCCTGTACTTTTGCACTGAGTTCTTAAGCCAGCACTAATTGTCACAATGGAAGAAAATTAGAACATAGAACCTTTAACTGAATTGGGGACATACTGTTTTGCTTCATCTCCAAAAGAACAATTAACAAGAAACAAAGGCAATGACAACTGTGCAAGAAAACCCAAATTTTATAGTCTGTCTTTGGCATTCCGTATTCGTGACAGTCTCAGTTACAGTAGCATTATTGCCTTCATGTTTGTGGAAATAATTCTGACTCCAAGATGGTATTTTGATTTCAAAAATACGACGAGGTTCTCTGGTCTTATGGGATACGGGGAATCCAAATAAATACAATGCATTTTTAACATTACATGTTAAACATTTTAATATGCAGTATGTAAGGAAATCAGCTCATAGTTCCAATTTTCACTTCCTGTGATTAGTATATTACATTATGAAGGAGTGGTGTGGAGTTTAGGGAAAACTTATGCAGTAAACATGACCTACGGCTGACACACTGTATCTCTAATAAGCTACAGATGACATGGGTCCCTTCTCAAAGGGGATATTGGCTTTCTGTATATAATTAATAACAAGAAAACTGTATCCTGACTTTAAGGTCTGTGGTAGCATCCTGGAACAAAAAGGGCCATAAATTAACATCAATTATGTATTAAAGTTCCAATTAAGCTGGCTGACACTGATATACTCTAACAAGGCACATTTAGATAAGAGAAAAAACTCTCTAATTACTTGGAACAGGACCTTCTGACCCATTCTGCTCTTTTATCCCAAGTCCAACCTAAGGAAGAATGAAGTGAGGGGGAGAAAATTCCACATAAGGTGACAATACTACACAGAAGGTATCCCCTGGGACAGTCTTTAACCACAAAAGACTCTTCATGAGAAATATTTTACTGTGCATGGATTCTTCAAAACAAACAGAGCCATTGAAGTAGAAGAGCATTTTAGAGTTGAAAATGATGACATTCTCTGAGATTTCCCTCTAGGACCAGTTTGGCACATTATAAACATTTGAAGAGAACCCCTCCTCCCCATCTTCCTTTCTGCTTGGAAATCAGCTCATGGGTCAAAATTCCTTTGGCATTGCTCATTCTCCCTACTCCCCAGATCTTTGGACAGCCTTACTGTTTCCCATTTGATGTGGGAAAAGCAGTCAGGTCCCAGATCCCCATCTGTTCTCCGGGTGACTCCTTGGATTTTGTTCATTTCCGTCCCTGTCCACTGCCTGGGCATCTTGCCCATTTAGTTCTCCCGGTCCCTGTGTGTCTCCCGGTGTCCCTTGATCTGTTAGCTTTATCCACAATGGTGTATGCAACTTCTAGTTTGCATCATACCCTGAAATGTTTCTTCATCCAAAAAGACAGAAACAGCAGACGAAGATGTTCGTTGAATAAACGAGGGAGAAAAATGCGGGGATCTTGGGTAACAAGGAGGAAGTCGGGGCAAGGCATATTCTAACAACTGAGCAGCCGGAGAATGAAATAAGAAGCAAGTTGTCGGTCACACGCTTTTGTCTTTCCGTGGATCTTTATGAAACGTGACTGTCATTTGATTTCCTGCCGCGATCTTCCATCAGGTATCTGCTGGTGTCTTGCCATGGCCCTAAGTCTGTGCACAGCTCAGCCTCCACTGGAGGGGGCCGCCCATGGAGGAGCGCTACCTCCTCTGCCTCACTCCCCTGCGTGGCTCCTGGGTCAGGCTTTCCTGCTCACCCCCTCCTGCTGCCCTCACCAAATAGCACAGGCATAAATACTTCTTCAAGGCTCTTCCCTGCCTACATCCCAAATGAGACCAACTTTTTATAGACATGAATGAACTCAGCTTTTAGCCAAATATGAAATAAAAAAATCAAGAAATGCATCTAAATAAAGCAGAATTTCTACTTATACATTTGAATAAATATATCCAAGTTCTTTCAGGGCCACAGATATGTGTGAATAGATACTTAGATCTATCTAAGTACTAAGTAAGTATCTAGAACAGATGCTTATGAATAGAGATGAAAGTAGCCATAGAGAATTTAAATGCTGTCAACATATGTGGCCAATGAAATTAGCCCCAAGTAAAACTCTATGTTTTTTCTTTCTTTCTTTTTTTTTTTTTTTTTTTTTTTTCAAAGGAGAGTGATAGTAAAAGCCTAAGGCCTAGGATGTCGTTAGCACAGCTTGGGCGCTGGGATCTAAAGTTAACTGGTCTGAGCTGAGGCCTGTGGGGGAAGGGTAGCTGTCCTGCTGCCAGGTAAAGAAGGCCCCAGGAACTTTCTTTGAAAGCTGACTTTCTGCCCTTAACCCATTTTGGCCTATGTGCTCAGGCCCAGGGCTTCCAATAGTTTTCTTGTTCCCAATTTTGTGTTTTTCTGACCTAGATTTGATAACCCACCTCTATCCTCTATCACTCCATTTAGCACTGTTTTCGTCTACTTCATTGGAAACCTTAGTTCAAGGATAAACAGGAAAGTCCTACAAGTTTCCAAACAGAAAGAACAAGTTACATAAAGAAGTAAAAAGAGTCAGAGTGGCCTTGTTCTTTCCCTTTGAAACATGAAAGTCAGAAGACAATAGACTATAGCATCTACAGAGACCGAGATGAAATTATTATAATATGATTCATACGAGAGGGAAAAAAAAAGCAACAAACCCGGGAACCTTTGCCCCAAACAACTGATGCTAGCCACCATGATCTCTCACCTGTATGACTACAGTGGCCTCTTAACTGGAGTCTGTTCTCCACACAACAGCCAGAATGATCCTTTAGAAAACAATGGTCAGATCGCATCACTTCTGTGCTCAAAACCCCTTAGCAGTTCCCATCTCCCACCTCTGACCTTCTCCTTTGCTCACACCTTGACAGCACAATGGTCGCCGAGCGTCAGCCCAGAATGAACTTCGCCAGACTACATGCGGCTCCCTCCCACCCTCAGGTCTTTGTTTAGTTACTATCTTATCAAAGAGGCTTCTGTAACTCCCTCTATTTTAATAAAGCAGTAGCCCCCTCCCTGGTCATTCTCTATCTTCCTTACTGTGCTTTATTTCCTAAGTAACATCATATTCTGTTTTACTGTCTACTTGCTGTGTGTGTGTGGGGTGGGGGTTGCTGGGGATTGAACCCAGGGCCTCACACATGCTGGGCAGACACTGGTAGCAATGAGCTATACCCCCAGCCCTCTATTCTTGTTTATTGCATTTTTTCCCAATAGAATATGAGTACTTTGAGATCAAAGGATTTGTTTGTTCATTGTTACCACCTAGAACTGGCCATTAGTAAGCACTTATCATTTGTCAAAGAAAGGAAAAGTGTCCTGTACTCAGCCAAGACACTCTCCTATTATGGGAAAAAAAAAAAAAAAAAAAGACACATGTTGATACGCAGGGACTTAGAGACTTGATTGTCCACAAACATCAATTAATTAAATTCTTGAGAAGACCTTGGAATCACCTAAAGTGCTTATTTAAAAACAACAGATTTTCAGACCCCAACTTAGACCAATGGAACCAGAATTTCCAGGAGAAGGTCATAGAGTCTTAATACTTCAAACTACTAATTTAAATATTTCCAGTTGCCTCTTCTGTTTCCTATCATAAGGCAAGTTAATCATATAACAAAAAAATCTGAATTGATTTCAGTGGCAATCGTTGCAGTGTGTTCATGTGTCTGAATGTGTATAATACTCTATCTATCATCTATCTATCTTTCCAGAGTTTAACAGGGAATTTGCAATATAAATTCTATATAAAGATCCTTGAAATAGAGCAGATTTTTATCTCATCCATTCTTTAAATTGCTCATTTTTCATTACAGTTTCAATTACAGTCAGTCCAGTTGTGTTTCAGTACTAAGTTCCTTTTAGCAACAGCCAGATGCAGCTGGAAATGCATAGACATGATACTGTACTTGTTAGAATGAGCTCATCTGTTCATTTTAATAGGGGGAAGGAGAAGAAGGGAATTAGATACAGGAGTCTCACTGGTAATACTTATGTAAGACACACTAGGATTCTGTGCCTGACATTTGGTATACGGGCAAATTACCCTTCTCCCCAATATTCTCTGAGAGAATCACTATGATACAGCTTAGTACCATAACTGATTATACATATTGGAGAAAAAGTTAATTAGGCTCACAGTACTCAGTTAGAGAAGGCAGGCAATTCTTAAAATGGTTATAAGTGGTTAGCATAAAATGCTGTTTGATAATTAAAGCAAATAATTGTTTGGATAATACAATTATGGCAAAAAATAATTCTTGGATACCAGATAAGTAAAGCACTACTGCATAAAATAAGATCCTTGAAAACGAAGTCCACATCATGTTAGTGGGGGGACAAAGCATGTAAGAACATGTAATCATGAAAGAGTAATGAAACAGTACTCTTGAACAAGCCACCTAATTACTTTGATTCACACAGTATCCTTACCAATGAAATGGATATAATGATGTAATTCTCCCAGGGAGGTTTGGGAATTAAAGGAGATAATCCATGCCCTTAATAATGGCATGTAATTCCACTAACTGAAGAACAACAGAGGTTCAGAGAAAGGAGTGATGTCTGAAGATCAACATGGCCAGGAAAGCCTTTGTAGAGATGGAGAGATGGAAGCTTGTTCTTGGAGAAAAAGATGGGACTTCTAGATAAGAGAACCAGTATGAGCAAAGGTCTGAAGGTGGGAAAGAGTGTGGTGTTTGAAGGGACAATGAGGGAAACATCTGTTTGAAGGTATGGGTCATAAAGTATAAGAGGTGGCTATACCTCTTCACAGTAGAAAACAGAAATAAACATAGGAGAGGAGAGAACTATATCTCATGATCTACCACCCAGAGATAACTGCTTATAGGAACTTTAGCATGCTATCTTCGAGTTATTTTGTCCCAATGCAAATATCTACTTTTATAATTAAAACATAATCTGGGATAATACTATATATGCACTTTTGTAACTTGCTTTTAATATTTGTCAGCATTTTTGCATGCCATTTCATAATCTTGGGAAGCATGATTTGTGATTTCCATGTAATATCATATTTTGTGACCTTGCTGTTAAGTCAGCTAATTATTGTTAGACCTTTGGTTATTGTTTTTTTTTCCCCCCTCTAATGTATGTAACACTTCTATGAGAATAATTTCTTTAAAAATCTGATATTTTCCACCACAGTAGGAATTATCAGAATGACAGCTTGGCCCAAAATATGTGAATATTTTTAAGGTTATTGATATATTCTGCTAAATTGCTTTACTGAAATGTTGTGCCAACTTCTGTTTCCAGCAGCAAAAATAAAAGCGTGCATTTCATTTCACTCTTGGCAGAAAAATTAGGACTCAGTGGAGTTCTTGATCACAGGAAGTGTGGTCTGGCAACAGTAGGTAGAAGAATGGAAGGAAGAGGCGTTGGAGCCAAACAGTGATGGACAGGTGCTATGACTGGTGTTGAACTTGGATAGTCCCAGTATGAGGAGAAAAGAAGGAAACCACCTAAGAACTTCTCCTTCCTTCCATCCATACTCTTTCTTTCCCTCTCTTTCTCTTTCCCTTGTTTCTTAATAACTCACTTTTCCCTTTATTCATAAAATTGCATATTTTAGGAAATTTGTAAAATATAGAAATGTAAGAAGTCAACATTTTATTATGTATCTTTCAGTCTTTTTCAGTATATCATTATATTTTATAAATATTTTCACTTATTATATATTCCTTGCAAAAATGAAAATATTTCCTTTCTTGACTGCAACAATTCATTTATGCCTTACTCATTATTGGATAAATGGAAATTTTCTGATTTTTTTTAGATTGATTTTTTTAATATTATATATAGTACTACTACAAATAACTTTGTCTCTTTCATATTATCTTTATTTCTGATGCTTCCTTCAACAGGAAGGACTTACTGAGTAAATGTTATAGATGGATTTTAAGTCTAAAATGCATTTTCAATGAATCAGAAAAAGAATTCATCATGCACACACCCCTAAGAATTACAAAGTGGTCCCTGTGTTTCTGAACTTGAAGACTAGATTACAACATAGAACTAGATTACAACACAGAAATTCCAATAAGAATTGTTTGTGGAGGAAAGTTGATGAGTTCAATTTTAAACTTAAAGAGATAAACATATAAATTAAACTAAAGCAGAAGATAAATGTTAATTCAAAAAAATTGAAGAGTTCATTTTATTTCTATTATTAACAGTTTGTATCTTGCTATGTATACTAAACCAAAATATAAAAACAATAGAAAGGTATACACACTATTTTTTATCTTCCACATTGACACATACTATTGTGTTAAATAGCTCCCTACTGAAAAACTGAGGAAAAATCCTTGAGTCTTCATTCCCATTTAATTTTTATGCTTGCCCTATCTTTAGCCCATCTTTTATGGAAAACATTAGCATATGTCATTGTAATTCCTTTCCGTTTATCTTTTTCTGAAGTACTCAGTTAGTGGGCTTAGACCAACCAAAACCAGCCTATGAAACTGATCTATCAGTTCCATAGTTTTCCAAGTGAGCTGGTGTAAAAGTTAGTGTTCTCTCATGTAATGCAGTGGGGTCCATCTTGTTCATATAACATAGTTTGATCAATTTCACTCTCCAATATATTTCCTTATTTTAATTTTTTAGTGTCTTTTATAAACATACTGAATATTTATATATTTTTCCAATATGTTAGTATCTGTCTTTAAACTGGTATTAAATCTACTTAAGTTTTTATAAAAAATTACTGATAAATTTGACCTGTTTCGTCTTTGGTCCATCATCCTGCCCTAAACATATTAAGAATATCAAGATTGTTATTCTACTCCAGTCCTTTTCAATCTGCTAGAAATCAAAATCATCTGGGAGGTTTAAAAATATTAATATCCAAGCTCCACTAGTAGGGATTCTATTTAAGGTCTGAATTATGGTCTGGACATTTGTCTTTGAAAAGTTTCCCAGGTGGTGTATTTTGGGCTCTCTGGCATATTGAGACTTTTCCATCTTCTTCCAATTTCACACTGTAACCACCTACAACACCTGGAGAAGCTGCCTTTCTTTATTCCCTCCAGTAAAATCCTGGGAACAATCTTTCCTGGAATTGGGATTCATCTCATCTCCATCATGATTTCTAGGAGTCATATCCTTGACTTGATTCTCATTGCCTCACAGCGCCCCGAACTTCTATATTCAATCTATTTCCTGACCAAGATAGGTAATTAGGTATCCAGAGCCAAGTGCTTTAGTCGGTTTTTAATTTCTGTGTCCAAAAGACCCAACAAGAACAACTTAGAGGAGGAAAAGTTTATTTTGGAGCTCATAGTTTCAGAGGTCTCAGTCAACAGACAGCAAACTGCATTGCTCCAGGCCCAAGGTGAGACAGAACATCACAGAGGAAGAGTGTGGTTGAGAAAAGCAGCTCAGGACATGGCACCAGAAAGCAGAGAAAGCACTCTGCAAACCAGGGACAAAATATAAACACAAACCTAAAGCCCCCAGTGACCTACTTCTTCTAGCACACCCTACCTGCCTAAAGTTATGCCCAGTTAATCCATATCAGTGGATTAATATACTGATCAGGTTAAGTCTCTTTTAACCCAATCATTTTACCTCTGAACTTTCTTGCATGGTTTCACACATGAGCTTTTGCTGGACACCCCATTATCTAAACCATTACACCAAGTATTGTTCAGATTTGGCCTTTTAGCTGTCAAATTCTTTAATAGAGTTTAGAGTTTGAGAAAGCTCAAGATACAGCTTGTGTGTGTGTGCGTGCGTGTGTGTGTGTGTTACTTGGGATTGAACCCAGGACTTCACACAGGTTAAGCCCATACTCTACTACTAACCTATGTCCCCATTCCAAGTTATAGCTTGATCGGATCCTGTTAGTCTCTGTTAGTTCCCTTTCTTTACTCCACTGAAATATTCCTTCAGGAGGTTTGCTGTTTTCTTGGTTCTACCAATCTATTGCCAAAGATGCCAAATATTCATTGAAAAAACATAGATCCAGAGGTTTCAAGATGGCGGCCTAGAGGGGTGACTGCATTTCATGTTGCTCCAGGACTCAGGATTCAAAAGAGGAGATATTGAGACACTTGGGACCAACTCAAAGCAGCCGGGTGACTCTCACTCGTTGGGAAGGCGTCCCGGATGGGACGGTGGTCCCGGAGCAGGAAACTTTGTGAAGTAGAGCTGCCGGCGAGACGCCCCTCCCCCCGCTGGAGCAGTGAACTCGGACAACTGGGAGCGCCGTAAAGGAGGCCGCTTGGCACAGCGCTGGGACTCGGAGCAAACACTGGGGCTCCGGCGGCTGCCCAGGGGAGGAGCGGCGAGGAGAGCTGTGTGGACTCAGGACACTGGGGCCTGCCCTGAGGAGGAGGGAGAGGAGCGCGGCCGCTTGGATTCAGAGTGACTGCACCAGAGCTACAGGCTGTTGCCAGAGGAGAAGCTCCGCGGCGAGCTGTTTGGACTCAAGACCACTTCTGAACACCGGGGGCCTGCCTGGAGGAGTAGGAGGAGAGGAGGAGGAGCGCGGCGGTCGTTTGGACTCGCAGTGACTGCATTAGAGCTCCAGGTGGCTGCTCAGAGGAGAAGGCGAGTGGTGAGTTGTTTGGACTTAAAGCGACTGCTCCTGAACACAGGGGGGCTGTCTGGAGGAGAAGCGTGGTGGGTCGCTTGGTCTTGAGTGGCCGCACCAGAGCTCCGGGCGGTTGCCCAGAGGACCCATGCAGCGGTCACGTGGATTCAGAGCCACTCAGAGCGACCGCTCCTGAACACCCGGGGGGTTATCTGGAGAAGGAGGAGGAACGGGGAGGGTCACTTCGACCTCAGAGTGATTGATTGCCCAGGGCTACGGGTGGATGGTGGGAGGAGGAGGCACGCAGTGAGTTTCTTGGACTCCTAGTGACCGCACTGGAATACTGGGTGGCTGTCTGGAGGAAGAGGCGTGTGGCGGGTCTCTGGGACTCAGAGCGATTGCATGGGGCCCCAGGTGGCTGCTCAGAGGAGGGGCCGCGTAGCCAGGCGATTAGGTGCAGAGCAGGGTCCCAGGATCTAGGAGGCTTCTTGGTGGAAGAGCCGCACAGAGACAGGCTTAGGGCGGAGGGAAGGTTCCAGGCCTGCGGGCAGATTCTCTGAGGAGGGGCAGCCTAAGGAGATTCATCTGTGAAGGGTGAGGCTCCCAGGCCCAGGAGGTAGGGCCAGGCCCCTGGGAACTTTGCAGAGGAAGGCAGCCCATCCCAGGCGGTAGCTGTAAATTGAGGGGAACCTCTAGGAGGGAACTGACCAGCGAGACCTCCCCACCGGGTGAGTCTTCCCTGCCGGGTGAGGTTTCCCCACAAGGACGGTAAAACCAGAGACTCAGGCCCAAACAGGCCTTGATTCAGCCCGCAGCGTAGGTCCCCTTTGGATGACCATTGGTCAACAAGTGGAGGCACCTCTGCCCACTAGCAGGGATTATACCCCACCTGAAGGCCACCACTCCTAGAGAGGCAGCTTCCTTGTGGAGCACCGCATTATCAACTTCCTCCAAGACTTCAGCCTACTGAAGGCTAAGGGGGAATATATATAGAAATCTTCAGGGACATTGTAAGTCAATAGAGGAAATCTGCAATATCTCAGCGGTCCACTGATACCTGAACAATACGAGAAAACAAGGAAAGAAAATGCCGCAAACAAATCTAGATGTTACATCAATAAAACCCAAGGACAGCATGGCAGAAGAAATGACAGAAAAGGAGTTCAGAATGTACATAATTAAAATGATCAGAGAAGCAAACGATGAGATGAAAGAGCAAATGCACGCACTGAATGATCGCACCAATCGACAATTAAAAGAGCAAATACAGGAAGCAAAAGATCATTTCAATAAAGAGTTAGAGATATTGAAAAAAAACCAAACAGAAATCCTTGACATAAAGGAAACAATAAACCAAATTAAGAACTCCATAGAAAGCATATCCAATAGGATAGAACACCTGGAAGACAGAACCTCAGACATTGAAGACAAAATATTTAACCTTGAAAACAAAGTTGAACAAACAGAGAAGATGGTAAGAAATCATGAACAGAATCTACAAGAACTATGGGATATCATGAAAAGGCCAAATTTAAGAATTATTGGGATTGAGGAAGGCCTCGAGAAACAAGCCAAAGGAATGAACAATTTATTCAATGAAATAATATCAGAAAATTTCCCAAATCTGAAGAATGAAATGGAAAATCAAGTTCAAGAGGCTTATAGGACTCCAAATACACAAAATTACAACAGACCCACACCAAGGCACATTGTAATGAAAATACTGAACATACAAAATAAAGACAGAATTTTAAAGGCTGTGAGAGAAAAGAACCAAATTACATTCAGGGGGAAACCAATACGGATATCAGCAGATTTTTCAATCCAGACCCTAAAAGCTAGAAGGGCCTGGAACAACATTTTTCAAGCCCTGAAAGAAAATGGATGCCAACCAAGAATCTTATACCCAGCAAAACTTACCTTCAAATTTGATGATGAAATAAAATCCTTCCATGATAAACAAAAGCTAAAAGAATTTACAAAAAGAAAGCCAGCATTACAGAACATTCTCAGCAAAATATTCCATGAGGAAGAGATGCAAAACAAAGAAGAAAATCAGCAAAGGGAGGAATTATCCTAAAGGAATTGTCAAATGAAGGAGGAAACAAGTTGTGTCAAACAAATAAATAAATAAAACTTAAAATATGAACCAAATTACCGAGAAACCAAATCATATCTCTATAATAACCCTGAATGTTAGTGGCCTGAATTCATCAATCAAAAGACATAGACTGGCAGATTGGATTAAAAAGAAAGATCCAACAATATGTTGCCTACAAGAGACTCACCTCATAGAAAAAGATACCCATAGACTAAAGGTGAAAGGATGGGGAAAAACATACCATTCACATGGACTCAGCAAAAAAGCTGGAGTATCCATCCTCCTTTCCGATAATGTGGACTTCAAGCCAAAGTTAGTCAGAAGGGATAAAGAAGGTCATTTCATACTGCTTAAGGGAAGCATAAATCAGCAAGATATAACAATCATAAACATCTATGCCCCAAACAGTGGCTCATCCATGTATGTCAAACAAATCCTTCTCAATTTCAGAAACCAAATAGACCATAACACAATAATACTAGGTGATTTTAACACGCCTCTCTCACCACTGGACAGATCTTCCAGACAAAAATTGAACAAAGAAACCATAGATCTCAATAACACAATCAATAATTTAGACTTAATGGACATTTATAGAATATACCATCCAACCAAGAGCGAATACACTTTCTTCTCAGCAGCACATGAATCCTCCTCTAAAATAGACCATATATTATGCCACAAAGCTAATGTTAGCAAATACAAGAAGATAGAGACACTAGCATGTATTCTATCAGATCATAATGGATTGAAGTTAGAAATAAATGAAAGAGTAAAACACAGAAACTATTCCACATCTGGAGATTAAACAATATGCTATTATATGATGAATGGATAACAGAAGATATTAGGAAGGAAATTAAAAAATTCTTAGAGGTAAATGAGAACAAAGAAACCATCATATCAAAATCTCTGGGACACTATGAAAGCAGTACTTAGAGGGAAATTTATTTCATGGAGCACTTTAATAAAAGAAGTAAAACTCAACAAATAAACGACCTAAACACTACAGCTCAAAGCCCTAGAAAAAGAAGAACAGAACAGCACCAAAAGCAGTAGAAGACAGGAAATAGTTAAACGCCAGAGCTGAAATCAATGAAATTGAAACAAAAGAAACAATACAAAAAATTGACAAAATAAATAGTTGGTTCTTCGAAAAAATAAACAAAATTGATAAACCTTTAGCCACACTAACAAAGAGAAGACGAGAGAAAACCCAAATCACTAAAATTTGGAATGAACAAGGAAATATCACAACAGACAGGATTGAAATACAAAACATAATTAGAAGCTATTTTGAAAATCTATACTCCAACAAAATAGAAAATTTCGAAGACATCAACAGGTTTCTAGAGACATATGAATTGCCTAAACTGAACGAGGAGGACATAAACAATTTAAATAGACCAATTTCAAGTACTGAAATAGAAGAAGTCATCAAAAGCCTACCAACAAAGAAAAGTCCGGGACCAGATGGGTTCTCAGCCGAGTTCTACAAAACCTTTAAAGAAGAGCTCATTCCAATACTTCTCAAAGTATTCCATGAAATAGAAGAGGAGGGAACCCTCCCAAACTCATTCTATGAAGCCAAGATCACACTGATACCTAAACCAGACAGAGACTCATCAAGGAAAGAAAATTTCAGACCAATATCCTTAATGAACATCGACGCAAAAATTCTCAACAAAATTTTAGCAAATCACATACAAAAACATATTAAAAAGATAGTGCACCATGATCAAGTGGGTTTCATCCCAGGAATGCAAGGTTGGTTCAACATCAGGAAATCAATAAATGTAATTCACCATATTAATAGACTTAAAGTCAAGAATCACATGATTATTTCAATAGATGCAGAAAAAGCATTTGATAAAATACAGCACCCCTTCATGCTCAAAACACTAGAAAAAATAGGGATAAGTGGGAACATTCCTTAACATTGTAAAGGCCATTTATGCTAAGCCCATGGCTAATATCATTCTAAATGGTGAAAAACTGAAAGCATTCCCCCTAAAAACTGGAACAAGGCAGGGGATGCCCTCTTTCACCACTTCTATTCAACATCGTTCTTGAGACTCTGGCCAGAGCAATTAGACAAACCAAAGAATTAAAGGGATACGAATTGGAAAAGAAGAACTCAAACTATCCCTGTTCGCTGATGACATGATTATATATTTAGAGGAACCTGGAAATTCCACCAGAAAACTCTTAGAACTCATAAGTGAATTCAGTAAAGTAGCAGGTTACAAGATCAATGCCCATAAATCCAACGCATTTTTATACATAAGTGATGAATCTTCAGAAAGAGAAATTAGGAAAAATACCCATTCACAATAGCCTCGAAAAAAATAAAATACTTGGGAATCAATCTCACAAAAGAGGTGAAAGACCTCTACAATGAGAACTATACAACACTAATGAAGAAATTGAAGAACACCTTAGAAGATGGAAAGATCTTCCATGTTCTTGGATAGGAAGAATTAATATTGTGAAAATGGGACATACTACCTAAAGTGCTATACAAATTCAATGCAATTCCAATTAAAATCCCAATGACGTACCTTACAGAAATAGAGCAAGCAATTATGAATTCATCTGGAAGAATAAGAAACCCAGAATAGCTAAAGCAATCCTTAGCAGGAAGAGTGAAACAGGGGTATTGCAATACCAGATCTTCAACTGTACTACAAAGCAATAGTAACAAAAACGGCATGGTATTGGTACCAAAATAGAAAGGTAGATCAATGGTACAGAATAGAGGACAACGGACACAAACCCAAATAAATACAATTTTCTCATACTAGATAAAGGTGCCAAAAATATGCAATGGAGAAAAGACAGCCTTTCAATAAATGGTGCTGGGAGAATTGGAAATCCATATGCAACAGAATGAAACTAAACCCATATCTCTCACCATGCACGAAACTAAACTCAAAATGGATTAAGGACCTCAGAATCAGACCAGAGACCCTGCAGATTATAGAAGAAAAAAGTAGGTCCAAATCTTCACCTTGTTGGTCTTGGATCAGACTTCCTTAACAGGACTCCCATAGCACAAGAAATAAAAGCTAGAATCAACCACTGGGATAGATTCAAAAACTAAAAAAGCTTTCTCTCAGCAAAGAAACTATCAGCAATGCGAAGAAAGGAGCCTACAGAGTGGGAGAATATCTTTGCCAATCATACTTCAGATAGAGCACTAATCTCCAGAATCTATAAAGAACTCAAAAAACTCTACTCCAAGAATTCAAATAATCCAGTCGACAAATGGGCTAAGGAAATGATAGACACTTCACAGAAGAAGATCTACAAGCAATCAACAAACATATGGAAAAAATGTTCAACATCTCTAGTAATAAGAGAAATGCAAATCAAAACCACCCTAAGATTCCATCTCACCCCAATTAGAATGGTCGATTATCAAGAATACGAGCAACAACAGGTGTTGGCGAGGATGTGGGGAGAAAGGTACACTCATACACTGCTGGTGGGGGCTGCAAATTAGTGCAGCCACTCTGGAAAGCAGTGTGGAGATTCCTTAGAAAACTTGGAATGGACCCTCCATTTGACCCAGCTATCCCACTCCTTGGCCTATACCCAAAGGACTTAAATCAGCATACTACAGAGATACAGCCACAATCAATGTTCATAGCTGCTCAATTCACAATAGCCAGACTGTGGAACCAACCTAGATACCTTTCAATTGATGAGTGGATAAAGAAACTGTGGTATATATATATACAATGGAATATTTCTCAGCCATAAAGAATGATAAATTATGGCATTTGCAGGCAAATGGATGAAATTGGAGAATATCATGCTAAGTGAGATAAGCCAATCTCAAAAAGCCAAAGGACGAATGATATCGCTAATAAGTGGATGATGACACATAATGGGGGGGAGGGAAGGGTTAGTGTTAGTGTTAGAGTTAGGGGTCAGGGAGGGGGGCAAGTATGGAGGAAGGAAGGACTGTATAGAGGGTAAAGAGGGGTGGGAGGGGTGGGGGGAAGGGAAAAAATAACAGAATGAATCAACAACATTACTCTATGTAAATTTATGATTACACAAATGGTTTGCCCTTTACGCCATGTACAAACAGAGAAACCAACATGTATCCCATTTGTTTACAATAAAAAAAAAAAAAAAAGAGAAAAACATAGATCTTGGGTAGTTCTGGGAGGTAAGGTTTCCTATATCTATTAACGTTCAATAATAATTGACTATATAATAATAATATAATAATAAATAATAATAGTTATAGTAATGATAATGTTCTCTAACCCAGTGGTACTCATTGTATCAACCCTGGCATCAATAGCTTCCGTATGAGACAAGAACTTGTTAGAAATGCAAATTCTTGGGTTTTTCTCCAAAATTGTTAAATCAAAATTTGGGGGATGGGGTTCAATTGTTTGTGGTTTTAACAAAATTTCCATGTGCTTCTGATTCGCAGTCAAGTTTGAGAGCTTACTGCTCTGATCCAAGAGATTTCTGATGTTCAATTTAATTAAGAAGGTAGGAACATTCTCTTTGATAAATAATTAATGATGAAATCAAGAATGGTACAATGAAGTCCAGAAACAAGGGAATAAACTATTCAGTATGTAGTACCATGGCCTCCTCATCCTTGGGGATATGTTTCATAATTCCCCAGTGATGTGTGAAGCTAAGATAACACCAAACCATATATATACTGTGTTTTCCCCCCTTATATATCTGTGAGTCACTTCCCCTTTTTTACTTCAATGAAGCACTTTCTGGCTTCTCTTTGGCACTAAGAATTCTACCATCATTATCTTGTGCTTTGGGGGCCATTATTATGTAAAATAGAGTTAATTTGAACACAGCTCTGTGGTACCATAGCAGTTCCTCTGATAACCAAGATGGCTACTAAATGACTAACGGGTGGGTAATGAATACAACGTGGATATGTTGGACAAAGGAATGATTCATGCTCTAGCGGGGATGCAGAGGGATGGAGCAAGATTTCATCACACCACTCAGAATGGTGTGCAATTTAAATTATTGCTTATTTCTGGAATTTTATATTTGATATTTTAAGGTCAAGGTTACCCATAACTCAAACTGCAGATACAGAAACTATAGATAGGGAGAGGCGCACACTACTCTACTGTATTTATAGGTTGGGATTTTAATTGACCCAGGACTTAGGTTCATCATATTAGTCTGTTTTTCTAAAACCTGAAAATTAATTTATGTTTAAAGTAAGTAGAAGGGTCAAAGTAAGAATGTTGAGTAAAATCATGTATCACGTGGATTTGTTTCATATAACTCACATCCAACTCTTCTGCATAGAAACAATTATTGTGATTTTTCCAAACGTGGTAGGGAGTAAAATTTCTTTGTTTTTGTCCTCCACTGACTGTGATTTCCAAAACACAGAGTAATAAAGCTCTCTCAGTCAACCTCACATCAGGCACACCCTACATACACAGCAAGTACGGAGCTGTGATATAACTGGCCCCAAAGAAGTGAAGATGTACAGCAAAGTCTTCCTCTTGTAAAGTGTGGTTTGCTTTCTCAGAAGAAAGAAATTTGGGGGCTGGGAAAAAAAAAAAATGAGTTTGATAGCTACTTGTTTAGCCCCTAATTGATTTAAAAAATCATTTTGGGGGGTTATGGTTTACTAGTTCTGAACTCATTTACTTTTGCTTAAAGTAGAATACCCTTCTGTTCTCTGGACAGGTTTTCATGGAGATGCATTTATGCACTAATAGTACACTGAGGAGAAAGAAGATAATCCAGTCATCAAATTTTTTTTTACCTAAATCTAATTTTCATATATGCAATAGCATTTTATCACACATAAGGACAAATAACTTAAATAGTGTATTTATAGACAGGAGCCTTAGCAGGGTCACTGGGGATGCTGGCAGCGGGACTGCAGGCCTTGTCAGGCAGTGTCATGGGATCTAGAGCAGTAGGGTGGGAGGTGGGGAGGGAGACACCTGTACAGTCTTCCACTGCAACAGCACAGCAGAGCGCACACTGCAATAATCACGGGACCTCCAAGCAGAACAGGTGTTTATAGAGCCACATTGACAAGCGCATTGGCCACTTCTGGGATGGTGAATGTCTTGTGGAGGATGTTTTATAAACACTATTGAGTGAAGTAAAAATTTCTCCCGAGATGTATTTGATTATGACTCTGTAATTAAACACCAGATTAAGAGGCCAAGTACTCCCACAGGTGACAAGTAACCTCTCTTCTGGAGCTTCCGTGGGTCTAGAATGTGCTTCTACTTCAGTCTTTTTAACTCTCTTCGGCTTCCAGATTTGGTTTTCTTAGGTTTGCTGGTCTGGCCATGTGTCTAAGTACCCTATTTTTCCTTCATCCACCCCATACATATAAAGGCAATCAAAACAGAAGATTATTGTTGTTGCCTCTGAAGGGCTTACCACCAAGGGTATCAAAGGCATAAATACTTTGGAATTCCCAAATGCTTATGTAGGTAAATTTAGGCCCCCAGCAGATGTTCTCTGCAGGGCCGGCACTTACCTCTTCACAACCAAGGCTGTAGTCCTGTCCAGGTCTGCCTGGCTCTGCTCCTCTCCCATTGTCCTCTGCTTTCCTATGGCCTCGGGCCCTTCGGCCTCACAAGCAAACCTATCCAGGAACCTGTCAAATCATCTCAGTCTCACCCCTGAGCATTCTCTCAGGCTATTTCCTGTTGACAAAAGCTTCACCTCACTCAGTCATCAAATCTCCCTGCAGTCAGGGTCTTCTGGAATGCCCAACACTATCGTGACATCATGTGGAATACACTCGGAACAAGTTGTGAGTTCTTTCAGGCTCAAAGCTGCCTGCACAAATAAACCCCATGACTTTTCTCCTTCCTTCCACCACTTCCCTTTGAAACGAACACATGTTGTGTGTATGTTGGGAATTAGCAGGGATTTATTCATCAATTTCTTTGGTTTATGTGTGTCAGATTGTCTCTGTGCCACTTGGTAGTTGTGTTAGAACTCTCTTTGCTCATAAGGGTCTGGAGTTCAGGATGTGTGCTCTTCATGGTCTGAATGGTGCTCATCTAGGACCACATGCTGCTGGATGCATCATAATGATGGAAAGATAAACATTCTGCCTTTGGGTCTTTCAGTATCCCCAAAGCCTGAAGTGCAGCTTCTTAGATTTGTGGACTTACATATTTTGACTTTAACATAATAGCAGGTTGTTAACCCTCCCCCGCAAATCTGTAAAATTTAAACATTGATTACATCTTTACTATCCGATTTTGAGTTTGTAGGATAATATCCTTCTACTACAAAAGCATGTTTAAAGGATAATATTCTGTTTTTCCCAATGACAAAATGTAATGCCTTTGCCCCGTAAGCATATTCAAAATGAGAAAGGAAACACCTCCTTTGATATAGTAAGGATTTTATATTTCATTTCAACATCATGAAGATTAGGCACTGGATAGGATCTTTCCTGTCTAAAAGATCCTTAGTTTTCAATTATACTTTCTATTTCACCAGAAAGGTTTTTAAGAACCTCCAATTTCACAATGTTTCCCTTTATTTGGGGCTGTCAATATCACCTTGGGTCCATCCCTTGTTTTTTTCATCAGCAATTATTACCACTGTTAGAGACGTAAAGTTGGGGCAATCTGGATGCACAAGAGTCTCTGAGAACTATTCTGGTGCCCAGTGGTATGGAAGAAGGCATAAAACACATCTCAGATTGAGAGAGGACACTTTTAACTCTGTCATTTCCACAGGAAGTAGAATCCTGGAATTAAAGGGTGTAGACACTTTCCTCTGAGAGTGGAGGATCAAGTCCTCTTCCAAAAAATGTTAGCAGGCTCTTCTGGAAGCACCCTGGCTACATTGCTATGTATTTGCGATTTACAAAATCATTTCATTCCTGCAGTCTTCATCTTGCCTCTCTGTGAAGTGAAGTGTTCTGATGGCAGACTTTCTAAGGTTCTTTTGAAATCCACTCATTCATCAAATGTTTACGAAAATCCACTAAGGACCATGCCTCTAGATGCAGGGATGAACCAGGGAGACGGGGTCTCTGGTCCCCTAGGACTAAAACTATAATTGCTAGGGAATAGTGTTTCTGTGGAAGGAAGGTTGAAAATTACCTTTTTTTTTTTTTTTTTTTTTGCAGTGCTGGGGATCGAACCCAGGGCCTTGTGCTTATAAGGCAAGCACTCTACTAACTGAGCTATCTCCCCAGCCCACAACAATTACATTTAATGAGGATTTTAATTTAATATTTGCCTTTGGATTATTCCCACCTTATTCCAAGTCCTGCTTTTCTGTCCTTTTTTTTTTTTTTACTTGTGGATCTTCCTCAAGCATTCCTAGAAAGATACAATGCTATGTCAAACACTTGTCTTCTAAGATGCATTGAGATAAGCACAAAATAAATTTTATTGGTCAGTATTTGTTTTTAATGAGTTGTAGTTGATATCTCTTGCATTTATGACTGTGATTTAGAGAAGGCAAATAGATAATTGTGACCACATTTGGGTTTTATTACTGTGTCATTATGTGGCTGTATGGGTAAACCTTCAAATGAAACACAGTTGACATTTCTCTCCTCTGAGCCTCATAAAAAACTTTCCCTGGGAATCAGTTATTAGATATTTCCTACATAGATTGCTATAATTGGCATTTAAGCAGTGAGCTTATATTTTTGAGTGCATTGTAATGTGTCATTTACCTATATAAACAGTTATGCTTAAGCTTAATGAAGTAGGAAAGGCATTCAGGAAGAGCTAGAGCCAACTTCTTGTACATTTGAACCTATCTGTTCTGCCAGTGACCCATACAAGGAAGAGCTGTGTCAGCTAATCATTTATCTGACCACTGCTGACAGACAAAGACCTTGTGCTGAGCTTGGAATGGAATGTCAGAAAAACATCACAAGTCAACAAAGTAACACACAGTTCCTGTGGGGTCCTATACTTATTTTTGCCATTGCTTGAGCTGAACATCGCACACAAAAATGCATCTTATCTGCAAAGAGACATACACATTTTAAGAGTTTAAAATTACTTTGTTTTGAGAAGGTGTTTTTAAAACTATTTGGACACATGTTTTCCAATGATGATAATTAGCTGATTAATAATATCATAGTCATCCAAAAAGATAGCAGGTTTCAAAAATCATGCAACAAATAGATGAGTCCCTTCCATGGCTTTAATTGGAACAACTAATAATTATAACCTTGTAGATTCAAAGAAGTGTTTTCAACTGTAAACAAATACAGACAACAAAACAAAAATTTGTCAGGGTAAAGCTACCCACTTATATGACTGCTAAGCCAGAAAACAGCTGTTTTATTAAATACATTGTTTCAGGGGACACTGGAAGTTGTGGCTTCCAATATTGTTAACACTGAAAGTCCACTCGTCCCATCACCTGAGAATTTTGAAAGATTGTTTCCTTATCAAATTACACTTCTTAATTAGGGTTTTCCATTTTAATAGGCAAACACAATTACAGTCACCAGTTAGTATTGTAGTGAAAGTACAGCCAAAAGATATTCAACACTGAACTGCTGTAATTCCCACCCAAACCAAAGAAACTTCTATAGGGTATCATGAACTCCTAATGGTGATCAAGTACATGATTTCCTTCAGTCACTTAAAATCTTGAAAATGGCATAGAGAACCCACTGCTATCTTTAGGAAATTCTAGAATTTCAGGAATCTTTATGAGGAAACTCAATGATGCATTAAAATTATATGTGTGAATTTAGCTGCGTTGTGTTGTTGTATTTAAGGGTTGAAGAAACTTATTGTAACTCCTTGTTCCAAATATTTTTCTAAGAACATGAAGAACCAAACTATTTTTACCTAGCAGAATCAAACAAACTCTCTCCCACTGCAAGAAAACTTTAATGGGGTTCCTTGTAAACCAAGTGTTTTGGTATTTATCAAGAGGTGTTTTGCCAGATAATGGAGTGATTTCTAATTCTTGGTAGATATGGAGGGGCACAATTTAAGACAGGCTGGATGCAAACAGTAAAAGAAACTAGCTAAAAAGAAGAAGTATTCTTTATGAAAAGAACATGAAGAAAATGTGAAGTATCAATTCTATTGTGAGATGGTTGATCTCATAAGATGTAGAAGAAGCTAGAAAAATATTTTTTCTGTCTTATTAATTATACTGTCTCTGAGAATCAGTGTTGGTTCTCGGAAAGCGTGTGTGGTACAAAACCTATCTTCAGAAGAGATTGTATGGTGGACACATAATACCAAAGGAGACTCACTTGTAATTCTTAGGCCAACTCCGGGTTTGCTTTGTGGCCTTGCAGTCTTACAGCTTTCATCCTACTCCAACCCCATTCCTACCCAACTCCATATCCAAGCCTGATGTGTACCTGCTATGCAGTTTATTTCAGAAATTCCCTGGAATGTTCTTCTCTAGATTGAATACCTCAGGCTTAGGGAAAGATATGGCTAGGGGAAAGCAGAAGATGCTTGTGATGAGATTCTTTCTAGAAGGACATATAATTGCTGGGGGCGGGAGGAGGTGAGCATTGCAGAGATACTCCAGAAATGGCCCATCGGATAGGCATGGCAGTAAGTTCAGAAGAGCAAGGTCAGGGGCTAGGATGCATGTGACCATGAGCACCTTCCTCCTACCATAAAGCATGATGCTTGCATCATTTCAAGATTGATGCTGAAATGTTATCTATATTGTAGTATTAAGAGGTAGGGCTTTTGGGAAATGACTAAATCATGAGGGCTTTTCCTTCATGAATGGAATTAATGCCCTTATAAAAGAGGCTTGTGAGAGTCGGTTTTCCCTTTCTGTTCCTTCCACCAGGTGAGGACAACAGCAATGCATCGTCTATGAAACAGGGAGCAGCCCTCCCCAGACACTGAATCTGTGCAACTTTCATCTTAGATTTCCTGGCCTCCACGACTATGAGCAACAAACTTCTGTTGCTTGTAAATGAGCCAATCTAAGGGATTTTGATATAGCAGCCCAATGGACTAAGACAATGCTCTATACTTTAACATGAAAAAAATCACATATGACATCAAATACCCTCTGCCCACTCCACCTCCTTCTGTTTTGTTATTTCTACTTATCTCTGCTGTTCATTTAAATCTGATGTATCTGAATGGTCCTGTGTGCTGGTGTTATAGAGGCCAAAAAAAAAAAAAAAAAAAAAAGAAAAAGATGAAGCAAAAGGACATGTGATTTCCCTCCCAAATCTATTGGTTACAAAGAGTTATGGAGGGTGGACCCAAAACTAAGCTTTACCTACATGTTGCCTCCTTCACTGTTTCCCAAAGTATGTTTGAACTATATTAATAGGTGCTCCACCTCAAGCAAGGGTTTTATGACAAATAAGTTTGGGATACTATATACCACTGAAGAGTCAACTATGCATTAGCAGTCTAAAAAAATCTGGTAGTCTTACAGTAAAGAAAACAATTTAACTTTGCTTAAAGTATTTTACCACAGACTTCCTTTCTCACATGACATGTTTTTCATGAAACAAGATTGACATATGGAGAACTGTACCACACCTTTCTTGAAGCTATTCTTTCCTCTGCTTCTCTGACATCACACTCCTGGTTTTCCTCTTCCCTATCTGGTCTACTTTTGGTTCACTGTCTTCTGCTCTGTCTTTAGATATCGTATTCTCTCAAGGCTTGGCCCTGGGCCCTCTCCTCTTCCTTGCACATTCTTTTCTTCTCATTCTTGCCTGTGGCTTCCATGAACATCTTCTGCAGATGTCTCACAGATGTTAGCTCCAATTTGGGCTTCTTCTCTGTTAGATATACCCTGAATATCTACCAGGGTACTGGTCATTCTGCTTGGATATCTCAGTGACACTTTCCTTCCCTTGCCCAGCTATTTGCAGGGTTCTTTTTCTCAGCAAATGACAGTACACTTCATTCTGTTGTGCAAACCAGAAAACTGGGTGTCATCCCTGATACTACTTTCCATCACACTCAGAAATAGTAGAGATTATTCTTCTAATCATCTTATATCTGCTTCTTCTTATGTCTACTTTTTTCTATCTCCACTTCCCTTATGTGGTCCAAGTTACCAACTTTTCACACCTGAGATCCTGCAAAGATTTATCTGGCCTTTCAGTATTCACTCTTCCTCTCTGATTTTTCACCTATAAGGCAACCCAAATGATGGTTCTTAGAACAAATCTAATAATATATTGCCCTTAAAAGACTCCATTACTCTTAGAACAAAGACCAAACCCTTATATTGCAAAAGATCTTTGTGTTCCAGTTCCTTTCTCTTGTTTTGGCCTTATTAAAATTTTTTATTGGTATGTTATACTTTTACACAATAGTGGAATTTGTTGCTACATATTCATACTTGCACACAATATAACTTGGCTAATTTTGTTTCTCCAAACCTCCCGTTTTCCTCCCTCAACCTGTCCAAAACCCTCTTTGCTGCTCTTTTCCTGATTTACTTTTTTTTTAAAAAAAAGAGATATCATTTACATACAACAGATGAGGTGGGACACCTGAAGAATTAGCAGGAAGTAGGTTCATTTTATTTGTAGTGGTCCAGAGGGGGATCATGCCTAAAAATCTCTGGACTCCGAGGCTGGAGGGTCTTTGAACGTTATACACAATGGGAGGGAGTTTATATTTTTTGTGCGAGTTTATATAGAAATAGTACTTTTCGTTCTATTGTCTTAGATTACACAAAGATTTTCACAAGTTTTTACCACATAAAGCAGAAATAGTAATTTTTTTTTTCGTATCAAGCTTGCAGGCAATCTTAGCTCTTTGGTTTATACCCAAAGGACTTAAAATCAGCATACTACAGTGATGCAGCCACATCAATGTTTATGGCAGTTCAATTCACAATAGCTAGATTGTGGAACCAAACTAGATGCCCTTCAACAGATGAATGGATAAAGAAACTGTGGTATATATACACAATAGAATATTATTCAACCATAAAGAATAATAATATTATGGCATTTGCAGATAAATGGATGGAGTTGGAGAATATCATGCTAAGTGAAATAAGCCAATCCAAAAAAACCAAAGGCTGAATGTTTTTCCAGATAGGTGGATGATGATATATAATGGGGATGGGGGGTGAGAGTGAGAGAAGAATGGAGGAACTTTAGATTATGTAGAGGGAAATGAGAGGTAGGAGGGGGTGGGTGTTTAAAAGATGGTGGAATGAGACAGACAGTATTACCCTATGTACATGTATGATTACACAAATGGTATGAATCTATATCATGCACAACCATCAAAACAAAAAGTTGTACTCCATTTGTGTACAATGAATCAAAATTCAGTCTGTAAAAATAAAAATAAAATAAAATAAAATAAAAAGAAATTAAAAAAAAAAAATAACTGAGACCTTACAGGAAATAGGAAGCTTCAAACTGCATTAGGCCCTCTGCAGATTGCCTTTGCTGATATCCTGTGGATAAAAACAATTATGGTGAGGGTCTTTGGAGAAACCTAATTATAACTTTTTTTTGGAGGGGTGCCACTACCATGTATAAAATGCATTCTTTTAAAATTTAGAGTTCAGTCATCTTAGTCTGTGCTTCAGGTCACGCAGGCATCTTCACTAACCAATTCCAGGGCATTTTCATTACCCTCAAAGTCCATTAACCATCACTCTCCACTCTCTTCTCCTGGAGCGCCTGGAGATCACCTATCTACTTTCCACGTCTATGAACTTGCCTATTCTTGATATTTCATATAAATGGAATCAGAATATCTGGCTGTTTGTGTTGGCTTCTTTTACCCTAAATACAAGTTTCATCCATGTTGTAGCATGTGTCTCTACACTTCATTCCTTTTGATTGTCAAATAATGTTCTGCTGTGTGGGTAAAACACATACTGTATATCCCTGCATCAATTGATACACATTTGATGTTTCCACCTTTTGGTTATCGTGAATAATGCTGCTATGAGCATTCATATTTAAGTTTTTGTGTGAACATATTCTTTGTTGTATACACCTAGGAACAGAATTGCTTGATCATGTGGTAGGTAGTTCTTTGTTCAGTTTTTGAGGATCTGACAAATTCTTTTTCAAAGAAGTTGTGCCAGTTTAGATTCCTACAAGCAATGGATGAGGGTTCCAATTTCTATACATCTTTGCCACCACTTGTTATTGTCTGTCTTTTTGATTATAGGCATATTGAGAGTTTTGCAGTGGTATCCCATTGTGGTTTTGATTTGCATTTTCCTAGTGACTAATGCAGTTGCTGGCTTACTTTAAATTTCTGAAATATATCCTATTACCTCTTGCCACAGGTCTTTGTATGTGTAGTTCTTCTTTCCCCAATCCCTTTGCCTATGACTTGATTTTTTTCTGCTCTTTTATACAGATCAGTTTTCATTTCCTTAAGGAAGTGTTCTCTGTTGTCTCTGGGTTAATCTGCTGCCTCCAAGATCTAGTAAGACCAGGTAATTTTTCCTCATAGCACTTACCATGATTGCAATTGTGCATTATGTTATTAAAAAAATTATTTTTAATTAGCATATTTGTGGGGTACAATGTTATGTTTCCATACCGGTATACATTGTGTAATGATAAAATTGCCATAATTAGCATAGCCATTATTGAAAACATTTTTTAAATGTTTATTGTGGAGAAACAGTCTACATTCTTTTTTCTAGTTTTTTTTGGTGATTAATGACTTCTTTCTTAGCAGACTGTAAGTTTCATGAAGGCAGAGAATTTGTTATATTCTAGTCAATAAATCTTTTCTAAATGAGTAAAATTGAATAGATTAGTTAATATAAAAAGTCTTAATAAGCAAGACATTCAATACCATTATACATTCCTGTGGGATTTCTCAGAAGACATTTTGGGATTACAAGTTCTCTTTCTGTATGAATAGTTACATACTTTGGTGAGCTAGAAAAGATAAGTGGGAGCAACATGTGTAGGGGATGAAGGCTAGATGCTTCCCATCATAATTTTTTTGGGGTACTTTTATAAATCACAAAGCAATGGGTTATAATTTTGGACAGTTTGTAGAAATCAACTTATTTGTCTTTTAAACTCATTTGCATATGAATTAATTTCTCTAGAATTATTAACACAAAAATCAAGTTTTCTTGTAGTATAATTGACCCTTCTTCTAGTAAAAAAATTTACATTAGCATGTAGGCACTTAAAAAGACTTAAAAAGGCAAAATGGAAGAGTTCTTATCCACTGATGCCCATCTCTTCATTGGTCATTCCTATCTGAAACCCAAGATTCTTATTCATTCCAGTTGATGAGTCTGTTAAGCATTAGATGACATTTATTTATACAAATGAAAGCTAGAATTTCAGGAAAATCTAATCTAACATCCTCCAGCCTTTGTCATTTGAAGTGACCCACACTGAAGAGTAGCTTGCATACCTTAGTACTCTGACACTCAGTGGAGCTATCAACTAGCCCATATGACCCTTTACTCAAATGCATTGTATTTAGCAAAGGAAGAGGGTGACCAAGACTCCCTATACATCAACAAACAGTGACATCCTGATGCATAACGACTGCAACCAAGATTGTCCCCAACTTATCTGTAGTCAAGTATAGCCTTAGGTAATAAAGATGGGAAATAGCAATACTAAAGAAAACATACCTCTCAGGGGCTTTTACCACATTGCTAAAGGTGCCAAGCTCCTCTTCCTTCTCCCTGTTAGTCAACTCTTCATGGTTGAGGGCATAGATATTTAATGACAGGAGATGGACATGGCATAGACAGAAGTGGCCCTTGGACCCTGGAGGTCATGGTGGATGGTGTGTGTGAAGGAATGTGCCTCCTTTTTACATCTTTGTTGCAGTGGATATGGTCCGCTGGCAAATCCTGTTGCACTAAGATCGGAGGGTGCTGATAACTCAAACATCACCCAGGCATGTGGACATTGTTTTTCTGTCATGGTCTTCTGAATCCCAAGTGCTCCACCCCCACCTCAAAAAACAAATAAGACTTTGGCTTCTTCCTGTATAGAGAACTCTATTTCTGTCTCTCTCATCTTCTCTAATGCTTTTTTTTTTTTCTGTCTCTCCATTACTTTCAGTGTCTCTCCTCTTATGTCTCCATCAACTAAATACTTAAACGTACTGATGTGTTATGTATATATCTATACAAATATGTACAGGCATTTATAGCTACTAGATTTATTTCTCTCTACATATAGTTGACTAATATATAAAACATGTAGGATATGTGTAAAAATCTTGTCCTTACACACACACACACACACACACACACACACACCTTAACTATTTATAATCCCCCAATAAAAAGGAAAACCAATTCAATCTGTTGATGAATGGGCACACACAAGTCTCTTTATCTTTTTATAGGGAAAGGCTAGTTAGAAATAGTATGAAGACAATCTGAGTTTCAATAGACCCAGTGCTCTTAACTGGGTTACAATCTCTCTGTCAAAAATTTGGATCCTATGTCAACTGCAGGGCTCATCTGGGATCCACCTCTGGAAACTTTTCCTGGCACTGTTACTTGGTACTAACTCTGCACTGTGGATTTTGTCCTTTTCTCCACCTGCTCACCCGATCCTGGCTCTTTGTAACTGCCTGGCCCCTGGATCCATCTTCCTCTGGGGTGTTAATCCCTATTCCCTGAAGCCACAGAGAAGTGAGATCACAGGTATTCCCAGAGGCCCTGGGGTTTCAGGGGACTCCTTCTGGTTTATTCTTTGGGCTCTCTGTCCCTATGGACCCACTCAGTCCTCTTGCTTTAGAAGATTTAGGGGGAGCATAAAGCCCTTCTGACATGGCTTAGAAGGTATACGTGGACTCATGCCTTGGTTCTTAACATCAGGCTCTTCAACTTCAGAACCCTCTGGAAGCCGGTGGACCCCAGTGAGCTGGCAGGGAGCCCATGGCCTCTTCCTCATGCTGCAGCTGAGGAAGCCTGTGTTTTTAGTATATGATCCAGGACATCTGGTCCTGCTGGCATTCCTGCTGCCCTAATCCTGTAACAACTGCCCTGGGAGCAATTCACCTGTAACTCAGAGACGTTGCTGTGCTTTGTCCTGCAGGTCAATTATATCAGGACACATGGAACTCCAGGTCTCGAGGGGTAATATGGTGTGTCGTTATATTTGGTGAAAGAAGCAGAGCGTGAAATAAAATCTTGCTTTCAGATTGGCAATCCTATGTTAGAGAACCGCCTGAAACTTTCAGTATCATTAGAGCACACATTTGAAGCTATACTTCATGTAAATTGACCTGAGTATTAAGGAGATTTTGCCTAGAGATGGGGAAATGGCCAGTTGTGCCACATATTTTCAGAGTGTAATGATCAACCCTTAGGACTTGGTTTTGGGAATGGATAAAGGGCAAGATTTTGTACAGAATGGTATGAGTCCCTCCCTGTCGTCCCTTAATCTAATCTCTGACCAACTTGTCTCATACTGAGTGACTCTTTGAGGTGGAGGATATTCTCACCAAGATTATGCCTGTCATCTTGCACTGCCCAGGTCCTGCTGCCATCTGCACCAATCTAGTTCAGAGGGTATGTTCTGGATTCAGATGTGTGAATTCAAGGCTCACCTACACCTTTTATTCTTTGTGTGGTCATATGCATATCACTTTACTTCTGAGCCTTAGTTTCTATATCTGTAAAAGGATAATAATGAGAATAGATATTACATGGGATAAAACAGGGATTGGCAGCACATGGAGAACAAAGAAAATACTATTGTTATCAACACCATCACCATGACACATTGTTATGGGTCACCCAGAATCCTGATGTGTGACATGACTCATTGACCTACAACCTCAAAATATGTCCATCTTATATAAGCTACACTGATAGTCAAGTAAACTTCCAGGAGGACCTGCCTAAATATGTCTCTAAATAGCTACCTTGTCACAAGGCAAGTCACACATAAATGAATTTTCAAAAAATTTCTATCAAATCATCTGTGTTTGGAGCAATTATGGCATTTACATCTGATACCTCTGGGTACCTTTATACTATTGCTGTAGTGTCATCATGGCCTGGCAATTGATGATCTGATATATTTTACAGTGCTGCAAACACCATCCAAGAACAAAAGAATGCCTGACTTCCCTTTCTAGTGTTTATACACCAAGACATTGAGGAGACACTTCTGAGGGCCTTTCACATAAAGAGTGGCTACCAGAAGTTGTCCCCATCTTCCGTTCCTTTCAAATAGAGCAGTATTTGACCCAGCAAAACCAGATTTCCACCTATGCCCTGGTAACTTGTTCCATTAACCTTGCACAGGGTATGAGGAATACTATCTAGAAAATGATGGACGTATAATGAAACCAGAGTCAGTGCCTGTATCTAATTCATTGAAAGATGGCAGCCCAAAGGAACCATTGCTAAAACCTACTGCCCACCTTTGAAAAATTGAAACTTAGCACTAATCAAATCTGATTAGCCCTTTGATCCATGGGTTAAGGGTAAAAGGAGAACTGGATGAGTAGTGTGCCTGATAGGGCAGGCAGTCTGAACTTTACTGGTTTGAAACCAGAGGTCCCTGACTCTAAAGCCTAGCACTCCCTATCAAACCTCACTGCCTCTTTCTGAGGATATAGCTGATCTCTGTGCCCAGAGACCAATTTCCAAAAAGGACACATAAATTAAGAAGTTGTTTAATTTATGACGGTATAAGTATGTGAGTTGACTTTTGCCAATCTATGGAATTGCAGGCATGTAGAGATGGAAAAAGGAAAGGCATTTCAGGCAGGAGGAAGAGTGAGGACAGACACAAGGAGGGATGCTGGAGAGCATATCTGGGGCACATGTGTGTAAACAGTGCATGAGCCCAGGGCCGTAGTTGTGCTGTCTCCCTGGGATGTCATGGGTTGTGTGGTATGTGAACCGGGGAATCTGAGCTGGTGATGGAAATGCCTGGGCAGTGATGGTGACTGTAATAAACATGGATTGCAGGTCATTTTTTCCAATTTCTTTCATTTTCAATTTTTATTCATGTGTAACTGTCATGTCCTCTGGCTGTGCCTGTGAATTAGCTGGTTCTGTCTCATCACCCCTATCCCATGACCCCTCTGCTGTGCTGCTGACATCATTTGCCTACAAGCTGTGTTCCTACATGCTTTGCCCGGGTCAACCACTCCAGAACTGCCATGTGCCACACTCCTTAGGCTCCAGCCAACCCAGGCTCCCTGCTCTGTGTGGCACTCTCCCCACTGCATGTGGCCCTGACTGCTCCTTCACTGTCCCCCTCATCCCTCATCCCCTCTTGCCATTAGGTTGCCTGCTTAGGCCACTGCTCTGTGAGTCATATCCACTTCCCTACGTGACAGACACAGTCGTTTGGGACCTGAAGTCATGTAACTCTTTCAGTGTTTCCCATGGTGCCTTCCACCCAGGACACATGCCCATCATTAGGGGGGCGAATAGGCTGACTTAAGTGCTTACTGTGTCTAGCCACTCTTTCAAGTGGACACAACAAAGATGGGAGAATCCAAGTCCCGCTCTCACAGAGCTCGCAGGGCAGTGGAGGAGATTGCCTGTAAACAAGTCAATAAGCAAACAGATAATGTAATTTCAGGTGATGGTGATAAGTGCTGTGAAGTACATAAATAATGTTACAATCGTGGATATCAAAGCAAATTCTTTCAAGGGAATGAATGTCAGCCTCATGCATCCTACCGGACTTCTTCAATGAAAATATAATGAAAAACATTTTTATATTACAATTGCATTTTTATATTGTAAATTAGGTAATCTTTGGGGCACCAAACGGGGAAGTGTTGCAAATATTTATTCTACTTTTATATAAATTTTTCTCTTGGGAAAATTTGATGTTAGTTTCTCATAAGAAAATCTAATATCAGTTCCTACCAACTAAGACACAGAAATAGGTATTATAGAGTTGTTCTGAAATAATTTTGAAAGTTATTTTACTGTTGTTCCCTTTTGTGTTGATGATTGTGCTAATTATCTGCAGGTGTCTTTATTTCCCTCCCTTAAGGACTAGGGATTTCAACTGGTTTAATTACAATTTGGATATTTATTTTTTTATGTAAATTCTCCCTATAACTGGAAATATTCAAGTAAATTTTGCCTCCATTTGAGATTGTGTTGCTAATATTTAGGTTTTGGGGCATAGCTTTTACTACCTGTTGTTTCACATTTTTTCTGAATGAAGGGAAAAACATTTTCAAGGTGGTTTGTGTTTAATAATAATAATATTAATGATGACGATAACAGGAAATATTGGTGCAGTGGGTCTTTTTTAGAAACTTCCATCGATAATTGATTCAAAGTTGATTTCTATGATATATACCTGTGCAAATCTGAGAGTAATAAATAAACATATACACATACAAAATTAATATATTAACATGAGTTGGGTACAATGCAATTATTACCTGTAAGGTATAAAGTCACCTTTCTCTCCCTTTACAGGAATTTCTGGCCTCCCCATCACCCGTCAGTCTGCGTTCTTCCCGCTTTCGCTGCCGTAATCTTCCTGCCTCCCACGTTATGTTCTAATATGTCATTGGTCCATCAGTCAGTCTGTAAGAATTCTCCTCCTCGATTAGTTCCTCTCAGCCTGGGAAATTCCTATGTCTGAGAGAAACCTTACGCCATGTTCTCTCTTTCTTTTTTCCCTTTCCCCCAGCGGACGTGAATCGTCTGCATAAAATAAAAGTTCCTTGTGTGAGACCTGTGTCTGCGGAGCGTTTTTCTGGGAGCTAAGGGCGAAACATAACTGCTCCTAACATTACCAATTTAGGACCATACTTTAAACAATTGAGGTAAAATTTACACACAGTTATATGCATACCAAGTGTAATATTCTATGAATTTTGATAAAGATATTTGCCTAAGTAACCACCACCCCAATCAAGTTGTAGAACATTTCCATCATTCTATAAAGTTCCTTAGGTTAGGGGCTATAACTTGAGATATATATGTACTATATTTAATGTAAAAATCAGAAATCTGGTTTCTTCATGCCAATTAATTTTAAAAAGATGTAATTAATGCATTTTACCAGCATCTAACCAAACGAGTGAGTTTATTTCACATTTGTTGGCAGTTAAATATTATCCATTGCCCATGGGCTTATCAGTAGTGCCAAAATCATTTGGGAAATTAAACTTTACTCATGAGTTAGCAAAAGCTTGCTGATTAATTTAACAATGAGCTAATTATAAATAGCTTTTTATAATTAGTCCAAGGCAGGAGGTTTTGTTTCATTTACATCAAACATGTCCATCATTAAGTATCTTTTGGGTCCAGAAGGCAATCTCAGTTTTCCGGTTGTAATGGCCCAATGCCACCTGAAGGGACATGGACAGAAGCAAGAACTGCACAGATTTTATATTCATTCATTCAACAGATTAAACTCATACTGTGTGCCAGGAACTGCTAAGCACTGGAGTGACAGCCGTGATCAAAGCAGACAAGCAGACAGAATCCCTCTCCTTGTGGAGAAAATTGCCAAAAACCCCGCCAAAACAAAAAACAACAAAAACCCCACCTCAAAACAAAATGAATAAAACAAGAACCAACAAAAACTCCATCCAAATGAGCCCATAATAAATGTCAGATAATGTGATAATGTGAAGCATCAGGAAAAAACCAGGTAAAGGATGAGAGAGTGAGTCAGAGAGGGTCAGAGTGACCATAGGCAGTCATGGAGAACCTCTGAAAAATTCACATTTGTATATGGATCGAGCAACCAGGTAGGCATCTGAGAATAGCAAATGCAAAGGTCCTGAGAAGATAAGGTGCTTGACGTTTTCCAAGAAAAGCAAAATAGGGGAATGATTGGGGAAAAGACAAAGAGGCTGGAGAAGGAGGAGCAGTAGGATCTTAAGAGAGTACAGGTTGTGGTGGGCGGTGGTGAAGATGTAGGATAGAGATTGTGGGGAAAATGTGGAATCTTTGGGGTCTTTATCTTTGGAGCTCAAAGTGAATAAATGTTCTTCTGTAAGTATCTTGAGTACCTTGAGATCATAAAACTCAAAGTTTGTTTCATTTACAAAAATGGAGTCTCAAAAATTAAAGTTGATTAAAGAAATAAATAGAAAATTACATTTTTTGCATCAGGTTTTGAAATAAACTTTTAAGTTTGGACCAAATTAGATTTACATAAAAGTTGCAAAAATGGTCCAGAAAGTTATCTTTTATCCCTTACCCAATTTCCCCTATTGTTAACATCTGATATTATCATGGTTCCTTTGTCAAAAGTAGCAATTGGCCTTGGTCTGTCACTGCTAACTCACCTTTGGATTTTTTTTTTTTTTTTGGCTGTCACTAGTTTTCCCATCAATGTCCTCCTCCTGTTCCAAGATCCAGTCCATAGAATCACATTGCATTTGTCACTGTGACTCCCCAATCATCTCTAAGCTCTGATACTCTTTCCTTGTTTTTCATGACCTTGACTGCTCTGAGGAATATCAATCTTGCGAGTATTTTAAACAGAGGACTGATCCAATCTTATTTATGCTTTAAAAGAGTCACTTTGTGTAGACAGCTGTCAGGGCAGGAGCAGAAGCAGAGAGACTGAGCAGCATCCAGCAGGAGATGGTGGGTTGAATCATGGAGAGAGCCATGGAATTGAAGAGGAGGGGTTGGAATTTGTGTTAACTTGGGAGATCCAGCCTATGGCTTTTATATCGCCTTTCTGACTCTGCTCCTGGTAACGACCGGCATCATCTCCTTTTCCTAATTACATCACTTCCTGGAAGGACAGGGCTCTCTTTCTATACTTCCTGGATATAAATGATTGTTGATCGATTTGTTGGCATCCACAAAATAAACATACCTGGTTCCTTCAGTCAAGCTACTAATGTCTCAGACTTTAAAAAGAACTATTAGCATAAAAATTTAAGATAACCTTGCCAAGGGGAACTAATATCTTAGGACCATCTATGTACTAGATCCTGTTAAAGTGCTTTATATTTGTTGTGTGTGTTTTAAGATCCATGAAAAAGCAAGAATATAGCTTTTAACTTTTTTCTATAACTGGACTTACATTTTGTCTTAAATTCTCATTTTTTTCCCCCAAAGTACAACCTTAGTCCAGTTATATTTACATCAACTCAGTCCCTTCCTGGATTAGATTAGTTCATTTCATCTTTAAACCCACATAGCTCTGGAATTCCCCTCTCCTTCCTAATAATGATCCTCAAAAACAAAACAAAACAAAAACAAAAACAAAAGAAAACCCAAAAAAACTGCTGTGATTTGGGATTAGGCCTCTATGGATCTGGAGGAGAGGATGGCCCATCCTTCCTCTGATCTGACACCATCTTGTCCCATCTCCCATGAGAGTTGGCTGGTTGGGTCTGTCTTGGGACCTGTCCTTTTCCACATTGGCAGTCTCCTGAGAAGTACTTTCATTTCTCCTGAGAAATAACCATATTCTCATCAGCTCCCCATCTACCTGCTGTTTCCTACAAGTGTTCCCTGGGTCTGCTTCCATGCTTCTTGCAATTTAACAAGGAGATCGTCTCAGAGCAAGTGGGATTCTAGTCCCCTCTTTCAGGAACTCCTCAAACCTGCAAATGTTCTGCTATCTCCTTCTTCTGATTCTTTTACTGGGACTTGGCTCAAGTGGGCAGGGACTTGGCATTGAAACCAGTGTCTAACTTGTTGGCTTCACTTCTCCCAAATCATACCAGGCTCTTGTGTTGGCAAGGCTGGGTGGCTGAAGTCAGGGATCTTCTGCTGAAGGGGTGCTGCTCAGTCAGTAATCTTCTGAAACCTATTGTGTATTAGAAACCAGGTCTTTGGAAACAAACAAAAAATCTAGAATTATTTTATTTCTCACCATATGAGAAATGAAGCTATGGTAGAGGCCAGTTTTTGAAGAGTTGGGTAGAAAAGGACAAGGTTAGAAAATAGACCAGCTGGGCAATGCCTGGGCTGGTGCTTCAACCTCATCTACCACATGCCTATTTCACTTGCTTTGTATTAGTTCTGTGAGTTTTATCATCTTCTTGCCATTTGGTGAGAAAGTTCTTAAGAGAAGTTACAAAAAACTGTCCAAGCTTGTGTAGCTAGCATGCACCGGGGTAACCAGAAATCAAAGCCAGAGCTGTTCTGACACCAAAGCCTATGTTTATCTACTTCAGCTCATAATTACATTTTCCTTGCATCTGAATGACCCAAAGCATTCCAGAGAAAGCAATAAATAGCTGGGTCATGGGTCAGAACCATGGGAGCACCTTACTGGTCAATAGGTATCCAATATTTCTCTTGCTCTTTTCAAATTTTGAAAATACATAATACAGGAATATAGCAGTGAGGAAGCTGGCTCTTGCTCTTAGAGAAGTTAGAGCCAGGGACAGGCAAGATACTAGCAAAAAGAGAGAAAATTCAGCACAGTGAAGTGTCACTTGAGGAGTGAAACAGCTTGCTTCAAGAGATCCAGAAGGAGCCCCTGATTTTGCCTTGGGGGGTCCACAAAGTCTTCCTGAAAAGGATGGGATTTAAAGTACAGAGATACATAGCGGCTCTGGGATGCAGGGAGGTGAGGAGTGAGTGTGACAACCCACTGGAAACCTGTTTCTAAATAGTATCCTCTTACTTTTTCAAAATGGGGTGAACCAAGCTTCAGTGGAGGCAGGGACTGAGGAGGCCTTTATTCTCGAGTCCACCCTCTCAGATAATGGAGTCCAAAGGCTGGCAGTCTGTCACCTTCCTCCTGATGCCTCCTCTTCCAAAGGAGCTCCGAGTCCTCCGCAGCCCAAGCTGCGACTGCTTCTTATTGATTGCTTCTGAAAATGCTTCCCTGCTGGAGGCTCAGCCTGCTCACCGTCCAGCCCGCCGAGTTCCTTTCTTTGGCTTCACCTCCCTTTGGGCCTGAACTAGGCAGTATTTGTGAGGTAAACACCACCAGGGCAATCAAGTGCCACAGAAATTCAGTCCAAAGATGCAAAGCAACTACGCCATTTCCTCCTCCTCAGCTTCCGAGGCCCTGGATGCTTATTCTCACTTGAACAGGCAGTGTTTTTTTTTTTTTTTTTTAAGGAAAGAAATGTGGTTATTTAAAAAATCCAACCTTTCCCTCTACTCTCTCCCTGTTGCAGGCTTCTATTCAAAGCCTCATTTTCTCCCTGAGACATTTCAGCTCCTGAATTTACTTTACATAAAAAAGCATGCATGACATGTTTTTTTTTTTTTTTTTTTTTCTTTCTCCTTACACATTTTTAAGGTGACAGTGAATTCCCTCAATTCCCAGCATTTCTGCTGGTTCCTTCTGCAGGGGAACACAGGACACACTGTTAGCAGTCAGTGGCTGCCAGGATGAAGCCAGAGGGCCGGTGGCAGATGGATCATGATGCTTGTCCTCCGGGTTTAAATGCTCTGCACATTTTACCCCATGTGTAGGCTTTTATGCTTCTGGGGACAATGGAGTCCCTGAGGTCTGGGAAAAACAGAGTATGATCCAAGGGCTGTGCGCTGGGCTGGGCATCAGGAAGACCAGGGTCTGGTGCAGCCTGCAGGGACGGATCCTGGAACAAGTCCCTTCCAGCTGTTATGGGTCATTAGAGTGAATCTGAGCCAGTCAAATACTTAGTCTCCTTCAGAAATGTGGTGGGGCGTCTGGGCCCTCCACTCCCACATGCACATTTTCTGGAGGCTATACCATTTAAGTGGTCTATTTTAAGAAAACTCCAAAGAGAAAATCAGAATTTGTGGTAACAGTGGTGGGGAAAGAAGGAAGGGAGGTTGAATATTCATGCTACACACCACATTTGCTCCAATTAGAAACAATATCTGAACTATGATTTCATTTACAAATTCAATATGACAAACACCTTCTCCATATGCAGACACACACAGGAAAAAGGACATGCAGAATTTGTTGAGTGGCCTTTTTTTTTTTTTTTTTTTTTTTTTTTTTTACCCCTACCTACTTTATCTAGGCCTCACACCCACTGTATGTCATAGATCTTGTTATCCTAACTTTTGGGGTAAGGAAATTGAGGAAGAAAGGTCACATAGTTAGCAGGTAGCTTCTAATAGACCAAAAGAAGATTCCAAGTCAAGGTCAGGAGCTGTGGGTCTCTTCAGAGCCTTGGCCACAAGTCACCACCCAAAGATTTGAGTCTTGTCTCCTTGCTAGTGTCCTTGGCAGTCACTTCCCTTCTCTTTCTTAATTGACAGAATTGTTGTGACAACCATGACCATGAGGTGACACAGGCAGTACTTCATAAATGACAACGTGCTACACAAATGCCATAGGGAATCGTTAATACTCTGCTGCCACTGAGGGAGGCATATCTGTTGATGAACTCCCGAGATACTCAGCCAAGGACTTGCTGAGTGGCTCGGTTTCCTGAAACAGCATACTGAGTCAGACCTCTTGTCACTTGGACATACTCTCCATGCTGGTGTGTCTGTTCCTCATGGCTGGAAGTGCAGGCCCTGTGACAGTCACTTAACACTCATGAAGCAGGTGTGTGGGGTGATCCTTCAGAGCAAGGTTGCTGGAGGTTAGTTAGGCAATGTGACTTGGGCATATTAACTTTTCCATGTTTCAGTTTCCTCATCAATGAAATGGAGATAAGGATACTCTCTGTCTCATAAGATTATGATGAAGATTAAATGCATTAATTCATGCATGATTCTTAGCACAATGCCTAGAACATATAATTGCTATAAAAATGCTGTTACCATCTGTTTTTTTAAAAAGAAAATTTCCAGTTGTAGATGGACACAATATCTTTATTTGTTTATTGTATGTGGTGCTAAGAATTGAACGTGCTAGGCAAACGTTCTACCACTGAGCCACAACACCAGCCCTACTGTCTGGGTTTTGCCAAACTTGATAGGATTTGCAGGAGCTACCAGCTGGGACTGTGATCAGTTCCAGGTAGAGTGCCACAATGAGGAAGGTCCCAGATCAGCACCTTTTCCTATAAAGAGCATTTGTTATAAATCACAAAAAATTGGCTTCTATGACTATTTCTGTCTGGTCTCGTCTGTGTCTTTGGCCTCGTCTCTGGGCTCATCTCATATATGAATCATATCTACCACGCTCAACCCTTGGAGATCCTGGAAAGTGACAGGCTTCCCTCATCTTTAGCACTTGGAGCAATCCACTAGTGATCCTCTTTTTGCCACCATTTCCGCAGGTCCACTTGTCTGCCTGCTCACATCTGTCTACACACCCTTGGGTCTCAGCATAGATGTCACTTCTTGGGGAAGTTTTATTTATTTTTATTAGCTCTAATTAGTTATGCATGACAGTAGGATGCACTTTGACACATCGTACATAAATGGAGTATGACTTCTCATTCTTCTGGTTGCACAGAGATAGAGTTACACATGTGATATATTCATATATGCACACAGGCTAATAATGTCCAATTCATTCTAGTAGTCTTCCTACCCTCATACCCCCTCCTCTCCCTTCACTCCACTCTGTCTAATCTAAAGTACCTCTATTCTCCTTCACCCTTATTGTGACTTAGCATCCTCATATCAGAGAAAACATTTGGCCTTTGGCTGTTTGGGATTGGCTTATTTCACTTAGTGTGATATTCTCCAGGTCCATCCATTTATCAGCAAATGTGAGAATTTCATTCTTCTTGAAGGCTGAGTAATATTCCATTGTGTATATATACCACATTTTCTTTATCCATTCATCTGTTGAAGGGCATCTCAGTTGTTTCCATGGTTTAGCTATTGTGAATGGATCTGCTATAAACATTGATGTGACTGTGTCACCATAGGATGCTGATTTTAAGTCTGTTGTGTATATACCAAGGAGTGGGATAGCTGGGTCAAATGGTGGTTCCATTCCAAGTTTTCTGAGGAATCTCCATACTGCTTTCCAAAGTGGTTGTATCAATCTTCAGTTTGGGAAGGCTCTTTTGATGTCCTTAGACTGGTTTGGAAAAAAGTGTTAGGGCACAGTACAGTCCCTAATAATGACTGAAATGAATGTTACCCTGAAGACTGTAATGTTGTTTGCCTACCCAATTGTACATTCATTTGATGTAAATGGTATGCTATTTTTATGTCAACTGAAAGTAATTGATACATTATAGTCTTTATTTATTCCAAGTATTTCACTCAGTTTCTGAATTATACCAATTTCCTTTTCCCTTCTTTCTCTCTTTGGCTACAAATCTCCGGTGCCAGCTCTGGACAAAATCAGGATTTTTATTTATTTATGTATTTAAAGAAACAATGAATTGAAAATGTTATACCATTGAGAAATCTAGAACATGTCAATGGTTTCCACTCTTTCTTTTTAAAAATGTTTTAGAAGTAGTGTTGAACAACATTGAGATATCACTCACTGGTTTCAAGGCTCACTTTGTAAAGAAAAATGATGGAAAGAGACAGGACTATACCTTGGCCTAACCAAATTACCTGTGAGAGGTGGGTATTTCACTCTTTGTTTCTTTCATCTTCTTTAAATTTTCTACAATTAACACACAACAGTAAAAAGTTGAAAAAAATCAAAAATAAAGAAAATAAGGAGAAAGTCAATATTCTTTCAACTTAATTCCACTGGACAGAATTCCATAACCAAGGAGGACTGGGAAGGAGGAGCATTCACAACAGGGGGTGCAGGTCTTGCTTTGAGTAGATGTGTAGCCAGGGAATTAATAGATCATAGAAGGGCCTGGGGAAGACTCCTTCAGTTGCGTGCACTGATTTTTTTTTTCTTTTTCCTTCCAACTCTCCTAACCCTAATTTCTATAACTTCTACTTCCCTTCTCTGCCTTTTTTGGGGGACTGGGGATGGAACCCAGGGACTTACATAGGCTGGGTAAGTGCTCTACCATGGAGCTATACCCACAACCTCTGCTTCTCTTCTTTTACTCCTCTCTTCCTTCTTTGTTCCCCCTTCCTTCCTTTCTTCTTTCATCCCTCCCCTTCCTTCCTTCCTTCCTTCCTTCCTTCCTTCCTTCCTTCTTTTCTACCACTTCTTTCTTTCTCCATCCAGACCTGCCCTCCTGACCATTGTCTCAGTCTTGGTAGTTATGTCTTCTGCAGGGTAGATTTTCACTCTTCCTATCTTTTTCTTCACAAATATTTCTTTTTGGTCTTTTACTCAGTTACTCCTGACTTTCCCTTCCTAATGGGGAACAAGAAAAACATAAGATTAAAATTTTATGTTATCAGGGACTCCTTTTCATTAGTGCTTAGAAACTTTTCTAAGCCATGCCTTACTTTTTGCCTAAGTTTATACAAAATGGAATTTTAGTAAATTAACACCAAAAAATCCAAATAACCTAAATAATAAATGGGCAAAAGAACTGAAAAGACACTTCACAAAAGAAGAAATATGATCAGTCAACAAACACTTAAAAGAATGTTCAACATCTCTAACAATCAGAGAAATGCAAATTAATACTACACTGAGATTCTCACTCCAGTCAGAATGGCAATTATCAAGAATATAAGTAAAAATAAATGTTCGTGAGGATGTGGGGAAAAAGGTACACTTATACATTGCTGGTGAGACTGCAACTATTCTGGAAAGCAGTATGGAGGTTCCTCAGAAAACTTGTAATGGAACTACCATTTGACCCAGCTGTCCCACTCCTTGGTTGATACCCAAGGACCTAAAATCAGCATCCTATAGTGATGCAGCCACATCAATGTTTATAGCACCACAATTCACAATAACTAAGCTGTGGATAACCTAGACGCCTTCAACAGAAGAATGGATAAAGAAAATGTGGCATATATACTCAATGGGGTATTACTCTGCCATAAAAAAATGAATTCATGGCTTTTGCAGGTAAATGGATGGATCTGGAGACTATTATGCTAAGTGAATAAGTTAATCCCCCCCCCCCCAAAATAAAGGCCAAATGTTATCTCTGATACGTAGATGCTAACCCACAATAAGGTGGGGTGAGGGGAGAATAGAAGTTCATTGGATTAGATAAAGGGGAATGAAGGGAGAGCATGGGGGAGGGGGTTAGGAAAGACAGGAGAACGAATTGGATGTGACTTTCCTCTGTTCATATATGAATATGCAACAAGAAAAACTCCACATCATGTACAACCACAAGAATGAGATCCTAAGTCCAATAAGTTAAGTGCTATATATGTATAATATGTCAAAATACATTCTACTGTCATATAAAAAGAACAACTAAAAAATGAAATTTTAGTGATTTAAAAAGAAATTCTACCTGTATTGCAAGAAATGTAGAAGTTAGCCATTTCAAATTGTGTTTCAAAGACCTTTGATCAAATTTCCTATTACAAGCCTAAGGGGCTCTGACACCATACACTTAATGATATTTACCTGTCTCTTGCAAAGAGCTAGGACTCGCAAATTGTAACTCTTACCTGCTTTTTTCTAATACCTCTTACCAAATTTGTCAGCACCATTCTCAAAAAGATACATTTTACCTTTCAGCAAATAAAATGCATAATGCTTATGAAGTTCTTGCAAGAGATGTCTCTATAAAATATGCCACCTGATTTTCTAGTTCTTCATCTTGAAAAACCAGAAAAGTCTGTCCCTGAGCCCACCAAGGATGAGTAATAGAGCTAGGACTGAGGTTCACTGCCAATCACTTCTGTCTAAAGAGAGATCAGGATGGCTTCCTGCATTGAAGGGAACACTCTTGTGCACAAAACCCCTCTGTGTGTGTCCCACACAAAAAAGGTGATTTTGATCTATTTGAGTATTTAACAATAAAACTTGTATGTTGACACTATACTTTAGTCTCACATGTTTCAAAAATGAGGGTTTTCTGTATATTTGCCTTTTAGTTTTGTTTCTTATGCTTATTTGACCACACAGAAAATTCTAAACGTGTGTAGTTGAATCTTTCAGTCTTGACCTTTCAAAAGTGTGTTTCTCACCTCTGCTTTTCTCTGCTTCCACATTTCAGAGAGTTAATAATCAGCTTCTAAATGTTATTGGACCTGAGTTTAGAAAATAATTATGTCCCATTTACTGATAAAGGAAAACCTCAGGTGGTGGGAGGAGGGAAGGCATATAACTTGGTACTCATTCTGAAGGAAAGTGACCTGAGCATGCCCACTGACTTGCCCCATTTTACCATGCAGGAATCAAAGGGGGCTTCAGGAGTCAGAGGTCATCTCCTTCAACCACCTTACCTGGAGCGGAAATCCTGCCGGCACCAGCTGCCAGCAGAGTTCAGCTTTCCCGCTGGAGTTCATTGCAACCATGGGTGCTGAAGTTTGCCTGCCTCCAAGTTTGTATAGCAATCCTAGCTTTGCCCTTTGGATACACCTGGGAGAACTCCATCCATTCAGAGTGAGCCGCCACATCCGACTGAGACATCTCCTCGCAGGAGGAGAACCTTGAAAGCTTTTCTGCTTCTCCTTCCATGGCGGTGAGGCTGGCCCCTGGCCTGTTGGCCAGGGCCTTTCTCTCTCTTCTCTTGTAGATGTCCAGCCTTGAACACAGAATGCTGTGTCAGTCCGACTGGACAGAACTCTTGAAAATGTGACATGCCTGCATCCCTTCCCTGCCCAGACTGGGGCTCCTCCAGGTCCCCTGTGCCACTTCTCACTTTCCTAACATAGCTCCCATTTCTCAGGAACCCTAGGGCTGGTGGCCTGAGCCCTTTGCCTTTCCATTCCACCCTTGGATGTAAGTTGGTTTGTTTCTTTGGCTTATTACTGTTTGCAGGATCCTGACAATCCTTTTACTTAGTTGCTTGGCAAAAGCTGATTGGGGCTCCAATAATTGGCCTCCACTTCCCTTCCTCTCAGTCTGGGTGCCCCTGCCCTTTGTTTGCAAAGGTAACAATCTTCAACCTGGTTTTGTTGCATCAAGATTTCAGTTTTGAACAAATTACCCAACCAATAAATGAGCTAAGGAACTGAACAGACACTTCACAGAAGAAATACAATCAATCCACAAACATATGAAAAAATGTTCAACATCTCTAGCAATTAGAGAAATGCAAATCAAAACTACTCTAAGATTTCATTTCACTCCAGTCAGAATGTCAATTATCAAGAATACAAGCAACAATAAAAGTTGGTGAGGATATGGGGGAAAACGTACACTCATACATTGCTGGTGCGACTGCAAATTGGTGCAACCACTCTGGAAAGCAGTATGGAGATTCCTCAGAAAACGTGGAATGGAACCACCATTTGACTCAGCTATCCCACTTCTCAGTTACTACAGTGACACAGACACATCAGTGTTTATAAGCAGCTCCATTCACAATAGCTAAACTGTGGAACCAAACTTGGTGTCCTTCAACAGATGAATGGATAAAGAAAATGTGGAATATATATACAATGGAATATAACTCATCTTTAAAGAAAATGAAATTCTGGCATTTGCTGGTAAATGGATGGAGTTGGAGAATATCATGCTAAGCCAAACCTAAAATAAGCCAAACCTAAAAAACCAAAGGCTGAATGTTTTCTCTGATATATGGATGCTAATTCACAATAAGTGTGTGTGGGTTCTAGGGAAGAATAGAGTTACTTTATATTAGGTAGAGGGGAGTGAAGGGAGGGGAAGGGGTATGGGGGTAGGAATGATAGTGGAGTGAAACAGACTTTATTACCTCATGTACATGTATGACTGTATGACCCATGTGATCCTACAATATGTACAATCAGAAAAATGAGAACTTGTGCTCCATTTATGTATGATAAGTCAAAATGCATAAATGCATTCTACTGTCATGTATAACTAATTAGAACAAATAAAACAATTAAAAAAGAAGATTTTGTTTTTGGACCTTGGCCTCACATTCCAGTTAGACTGGTATTTGGGCCTGACTGATCTAGAGTTTCCTACTGAGACCTACCCAGGCTGGCTGCGAAGGGCAGGGCAGGGCAAAGCAGGGTGAGGGTGAAGGTGGGGTGAGTAGAACGGGGTGGGGCTGGGATGCATGGGAAACTGACTTGTTTCTCTAAACCAGTTGGCCCTGGTGATGGGAGAGCTGGTAGGTAATGGAGGTGCCACCCACTAATGGCGATGGGGAAGTGGGCTTACCTGGGTTCTAGTCCTGGCTGACTAACGGGGACACCTTGAGCAAGTCATTTTTACCCTGAGTTATCATTTTTACCCAGTGTTATCCAGGATAACACTGGATAGAAATGTCAATTTTTGCAGCCTATGAAGTGCTGGGAGTGTGTGTGGCTAAGAGCATCCTAGGCATTCCCCATTCTGTTAAGCAGCAAACTCATGAGAAGAAGGTTTTATTGTTGTGCTCATTCTACGAATGAAGAGATAGTAACTTGGAGTGTTTAAGTGGCTCGCTGCTGTAGTTCAGAAGTATTCCCCAAGGACCCACCTGCTAAAGTGTTGACCACCAGGTTGTGGTACTACTGAGAGGTGGTAAAACTTTTAGGAGGCGGGATCCAGTGGAAGACAGTTAGGTCATCGAGTACATGGCCTTGAAGGAGATATTGGGACCCTTGCCCCTTCCTCTCCTGTCTTTGATTCGCAGCCACCATGAGTTAGAAGACTTCTACCACACATCCCTGCCATGATGCATCCTACGCCACCATAGGTCCAAAGCAACAAGACCAAGAGACCATGGACTGAAACCTCTGAGACCATGAACGAAAATAAACTTCTCTTTGTGTAAGTTGATTACTTCAGGTATTTTGTCACAGTGATGGAAACCTGACCTATCCACGTGCCCAAGGTCACAGTGTTTGTAAGTAGCTGAGCTGGGTGGGATTTGAGGCCAAAGGGTCTGAATGCCTGTGCTCCTGACCTCAATGCTGTAATGCTGTGCCAAACCCCAAACTCTGCTCCGGTCCATGGCTTGCCACAATTCAGCAGCACTCCCAGGTCTGGGAGGACCATGTCCAGGCCATTCAACATTAGTGTGACCTGTATGTCTATGTTCCTCATTTTCTTACCCCTGTGATGAGGTCCCCTCTGCTCTGCTGGACTGCTTGAAATTGTCTGAAAACATTCTGATAACAGAAGAAAATTTCTGCCAGAAACAGGTTAAGGTCAGTTTCAGTATCACCATCTCCACATTTAGGAATTAAAAACCCAGAAACAAAACCAGAAACAAACCCAAGCATGAGTTTCCCTTCACAGGGATCTCTCTCTAAAAAATCATGATTAGGTATTCATGTTGACTGATGCTGTTTGCTTAAGATAATTTTTCTTCTTGTAGACATATGAAAAATTAATTGCTCTGGTTTCTTCCCTGTGGTCCTCTGATGTCCTGGCATGCCAATGCCTGGGAAAACCTAACCCACAGAGTGAGTAATACTCTGGAACTAAGGACTGGTATTTCAATTGCCCAAGGGTGTAGAAAGCTTATTGCAACATAGGAGCCAGCCTCTATGAATAAATAACTAAATAAATACATGAATACATAAATACACAATGCAAACAAGTGGACTCCTGTCCACTTCTGAAAATATCCTTCTCTCTTTCAGGATTTTAATTTGCCTTCAGCACAACAGGTATAATAAATACTATAGTTATCATCCTTGGATTTATGTATAATATCAACACAGCATGGTGATCCTTGGGCTTTCACAGTACCTTCCCAAGAGCATAGCATCTTCCTATTTATTATCACAGTATATTGTGTGTGCGAGGGGGGATGGGGAGTGCACCAGGATTAAGGAGAGATTTTTATATTGAATGATAGCAGATCTGAGATATCAGGAACAGCCAGCAAACTGGTGAGGGGTGAGATAGGATACAAGAAGGACTTATTTTAGTAGATTCATGTGCTTTTTGTCTTGAAGACAAAGTGCAACCTTTTAGGGAAAATATGTAATGTCTTCACCTCAATGCTACATGTCACAGGATAGGTATATATGATGCATACCTATTCTATTCTTTCCTGCCAGTAGTTTAATCATATTTATCACAGCATTTCCATTGCCACAGCAACTAAAATTAATTGTTGCTGTAACATGAAAGTCAGATTTCTGTGTCTCTGTAGTCATTTATTTTGGTCCCAGTTGCATCACAATGACTGTCCGGCAGCATTTATCGGAATCTGGTTGAGGCTTACATGGCTTCTCCTGAAATCTCTCCCTCATTCGTTTGTACCTGTGTATAACTTAATCCCCCACCTTTTTGTTTTCTTTCTGCCTAAGTGAAGAATGAGAATGCCAGCATTTCCTCAGGACACACCTGTGCACTATGGTGAGCAGCTGATCTCGAGGAAGGCGGATTTTGCCACACAGGTGGTGACTAGGAGTTCTCAACAGGCTCCTGACCAACCAAATAAAGGTTGTTGGAAAACCAAAGCCTGTGTATTGGAAGGTGGAGGCTGGAATAGGAAAGGGGACATTTTTGACAAGGTTGTTAGTAGATGCTGTTTATTTGTTCTGAATGCCAAAATGTAGTAAGAAAGTCAAATAAATGTAATATGGACATTTTAACACACGCATACATACACTTTCTCTCTTTCAAGTGCTCTGATCCCTGCTTATGCTTTTCCAGGTAGTTCTTCTTCCTTGACATCATGGTGGAAAATGAAAGACAGACTCCATTCAGTTTCCTGGATGCACGGCTGGAGCCCTTGGTCAGCAGTAGATGCCACTAGAGAAGCTAATTTTTTGTTGGAGTAAATCACGTCTTTTTTACTAAACACCATATGTAAACTATCCCAATTTTTATACCACACACTCTAAGGAAGAACAAAACATAGACTATGGTTATGACTGGCATTTGAGATGTTATTGTTGCAGAAAAGACAAGGAGACTACATATTGGGGCTTGGGGACACAAAATCAAATTCTTTATCTGTTAAGGTTTTATTTTTCCCCCCTTTTTTGCATATGAATTATAATCAGGCTCTATCTGGCTTGGATGAGAATGAAGACAAAAGTGAATTCATTTCTGCTTTCCACTTCCTGTCCAGAGCGCAGAGTACACTCCATCTATTTTTTTTTTCTTTTTAAAGAAGTAACAGCATGTTTGTTAACTGTTCACTCTCTTCTAGCAATATGCTTTCTTTTGGATTCAGCTTCTTCATCTATAAAATGAGAATGATTCCTTAATATTGTGATAGATGAATAGAAGTCAATCAAGGTAAGGAGACGTTTCAATCTAAAAAGTAATGTGAAGAATTTTAACTTTAACAAGTTAGATTTCATTACAATATTATTAGTCACCTGAAAATATCCCATTTTACTCACAATCTAAGAGATGCACCTGAAAGAATAGTGTTATAGTTGATCATTATCTCTCTGATGGCCAAAGATTAAAAATATTGATCATATGCAGTATTTGTCAAGACACTTCAAAATTTAAAATGTTCTGTCTTTTGATGAATTGATTCCTCTTCTAGAAATTTAGGAGAAAATAAGAAGGATATTCAAAGATATGTTTCTAAATTTGTTCATGTGAGTTTTACTAATGAGAGCACAAAATGAGGAATGAGATACATGCCCACTAATAGGAAATTATTTAAATTACTTATGATATGCCCCCAAATGTAATAAAGACCCAGTGGTTATTCAAAAGTAGTGTGTAACTATATGTTTATTGTTATGGAAAGACATCTAGAATATATTGTTAAATGAAAAGAAAATTATAGATATATACATTTAACATTATTTCCCTTAGATAGTATATTTAAATTTATAACTGTATTTATATTTATACACAGAAAGAATTGTTTTTATATAATGGTCTCTGAAATCAGAGTTTATTGAGGATGGGCAGTCACTTTGCAGCTGATACACTATTGATTTGCTTAAACTTTTTTAAAATAGGGAATTGTATCATGTTTTATAATCAGTGAAAACAAAAATCATAAAGAAGAAAAAAGAATCCAAAGAGCTTTCAGATGAAAGTCTTAATTTTCCTGCTTCTAGTAATTTCTCTCATTTGTAATATGACCGTCGAATTGGATACACTCAAACTCTGATGGGCTAAGTAGGCACAAGGGCCCAGGCTATTTACAACAGACTAAAGAAACAGCAAAAGATAAACAAGTCTGAGATAAATACCATGAAGATATGATATGAATTGGTGGGGCCCGCCACACATAACATACTAATCTATTTAATGAAAGAATAGATGACAGGCGCCGGATGAGTGTTGCAAATTGAATATCATGTGAAAATAAGGTCGTTGAATGTTGGTGTAAGCGATAGGGGTGCCCTCGGGGGGGCGACAGGCGCTGTATTCTGAGCTGTGGCAAGCATGAGTCTCTCCTACCTCCTTTCTTTCCAGAGACCCAGTGGTGGGCATTAGAGACTTTCAGTCTACTTTGCCTTTATTTTGGACTCAGACCTAGATGCTATCATGTAAAAATATCCCTGCTAATGCATATTAAGATGTGACATGCTTCCTTTTTATTTTGTGCGCCTTTGTATCATTAACCTGAAAAGAAGGATAAAAAAAAAAAAAAAAAAAAAAAAAAGAACCCATATCCTGGCGTGTAACTAAAAACCTCCCGGTGGGATTTGTTTAGTGTGAGAGAGTGATTAGTAATTTTTAGTGATTAGTAATTTTCTCCCTCAGGTGGCTTTTCTGCATTCCTGTAGAGATCGTGTACACAACAGGGCTGCCAAGTGAGAAGAAAAGGCTCAGGCAGAAAATACCATGCTTTTGAGAACAGTGTGTGTGCATGTGAGTGTGTGTGCGTGTGTTTGTGCTTTTAACAACTATTTGAGTGACTGACAAATAAAGTGCATTGATTTGGAGTCATTTCTTTTATGTCATATACAATCTCTGGTCTTGCAAAAAGTCCCATTGTGTCATTGTGTAGTAATTTCGTTCGAGGGGGTTGTAGCTGTTGTCCCATCAGCTCACCCCCCCTGTCTCCCTTGTCCCCCTTTCTGGTATTGGAAAAGCAAGCCAGTTCTAAAAATCCTAGCTGAAGGAGGCGTTGGAGTTTGATTTCTGGTTTTGAAGGCCTACTGTGGAAATCATAGGATTGAGGCAGGAAGAGTTTAACTTTCTCAATTAAAAAAGAAAAAAAGACAGTTGATGTATGCAATGAGAACTTCATGAAGGAGGGCCATTTTTTTAGTGTCCCGCCAAGTCATACCATTCCATTTCCCAATAAGGTCAGAATCCGCATGAACTGAAACACACCCCGACAGCTGGCGCTGGAGCCAGAGTGTGCAGTTGTTTTTGTCTTGCCACTCCCTGGGGATTGAAGCTATTCAGCACAAAGTTTAAGCAACGTGTGTGGCCTTGGGATTCTCCCACACAAAGCTTTCATAATTTTACTTTTGCATATCTATGGGCATGTATTCTGGCCTTTGTGACCTCACTAGTAACTGTTAGCGCCTTAGAATGTTGCTCTCTGAATTCAAGAAAAGGATACTCCGTGTTTGGGTTTCTAAGGCTAAAATTGGCACTTTGAACAGTTAATGAAATAAGCTTGAATGCTGAGAGGTAATGTACTAACACTGATGATATTAAATAATTCGCTGACTGTCATTAACAAAATCAAATATTTTGCTGACCAAAGTGATCCAGTTGGGTGGGCTTGAGCCAAGCCTTCTTCCTCCATCATCATCATCAGCATCATCATCATCATCATCATCTCGCATATCTATTGCACTGTGGACTTTTGCATGCATTACCATATTTGGTTATTATGGCAATCCTGTGATGTCCGAAACGTTGGGGATTATCTTACCATTTTAGATGCACTCTCTGAAACCAAACATCCAGTGTCAGAGTAAAGAAGAGAATCTAGATTTTCTAATTCCCAGCTCTGTCCTCTTTCTGAAGAGGAGGGCCTTAGGGAGGCTTCTCGAGGGGCACAGCAAGCACTTTAACTCAGGGCTGAGATCCTAGCCTGCCCTCAATCTGATCTGGAGCACAGATGGAGATGACCCACAGAATACAGAGATGGCTTGGAATGGATAGGTTAGTCATCCTGCAGTTCAGTGTAATGATCTAAGAAAATGTTATTCCCTCTCTTGTAAATTGGCCATGTGATGGTGCAGGGAGGTGTTGTGACAGGCTTGAGGTGTCACCTTGTGAGGTCTGCCTCAGAGACCGCCTTAGGTTACCTGATACATGCAATGGGTGAACCCGTTCCTCCAGCTGCCAAGCTGTCTCCATGGAGACAAACACAGAATTCTCTTCAGTTCCAGAAACTTCAGTGTGAATGGCAATTTCAAATCAACTGTCCTAATCTTCTCAGGGCAGCAGGAAGCAATTAAATGTTCACCACGTTAAAGGAACCAAAATACAAGTTGGTGAGACTGATTCATGACTAGAGAAGAGGAAAAGGTGGGTGATTTCCATTGCCCTGGCTAGAGACCCTGCAGGGGCTAAAAGCGACCCTAGATCTCACCGTACACTCTTCCTCCTTCTGGCCAGGCCTCCTCTTCCTGGTGGTGTTGTACAGGGTGCAAGGTGTTGTGTGATGTGGAGAGAAGAAAGAAAGCTCGGGGTGGAGAAAGAGTTCAGAACAGAGGCTTGGAACCAGGGAGCATTTCAAAGTCCCTAGAAACAAGGCAGAAGGTTTCTTGCTAGATTAGGCACAACTCCAAGGTTAGGGAAGCACATTCATTTTTTTCCTTTCTCTAGCTTATTGTAGTATCTGGTACATAATAGAATAATAACCAGTGTGGACCTTTACTAATCTCTCCAGCCTTTCCTTGTATGGACCAAGCGCTCAGGTGCAAACTGCAAGCTCTGCCTGATGGTGGCCACTAGGACTGCCACTTCTGATCTTGCTCTTAGTTTTGGACCCTTAGGATTTTGCCTGCCTTTGGAGACCTACTCGGGCCCTTAGCCCCGGTCTTCTATTTCTGCTGCCTGTGCTGAGGTTCTGATGAAATTCATGCCAGGTAGCCTGTTTTAAAACTCCCAAGCCTTCCATTTAGTTATAATAAAATTCCCAATTATTCTGGAAAAAAAATTCCAGAATTTTCCTTTCAGAAAATTGAACCTTCATTTTTGTGAGGTTCCACGTGTATGGTGCTAATTTTACCAAAATTTTAGGTTTCATTAATCCTGGTTAAAGAAGGAAAAAGTTTAAATTTTTGAGGCAATTTAAGAATACTACCTGACTGGCATGGTGGTGTATGACTATAATCCCAATGGATCAGGAGGCTGAGGCGGGGGATCTTGAGTTCAAAGTCAGCCTCAGCAAAAGTGAAATGCTAAGCAACTTGGTGAGACCCTGTCTCTAAATAAAACACAAAATAGGATTGGGGATGTGGCTCAGTGGTCAAGTGTCCCAAGTTCAATTCCCAGTACCAAAAAGAAGAATATCTACCAAAATAAAGAAGAGGATAAACACTTTGATCTTGTAATTTTATTTCTAGAAATCTAACCTGCAGAGATACATGTGTGCAAGGACATAACTTCAAAGATTGTGGGGCTGGGGCTGACAGCATGCTTGACTAGCATTCATGAGGACCTGGATTCAATCCCCAGTACAGAAAAAAAATTCTTAATGCCACATTATTTGTTTTTGTAAAAAACAGAAGTCATTTTAAGTCTATTGATAAATAAAAAATTATGATGTTCCATTAAAAGAAACTATTATTCATCAAGTAAAAGGAATTAGGTAAACCCAGAGTATATTTTTATATTTAATATGCAAGGAGACTGAACGTGCATAGTATGATCATACTGTTTTAAAAACTTTGCAATAAACGAGTGTGTGTGTATGTGTGTGTATGTGTGTCTGTTTGCATTTTAAGTTGAAATTATTGACAAACTGTTGGTGAATCTAAGGTAAAAGATTAGAGTCAAAATTCACGTATCTGATTTTTTTCTTATTTCTTCATGATCGCTGTAGAGCCTAGAGTAGATGAAAGATATTTATAAATGTGAATCATATGTCATTTCCAAGGATTTTATTTATGTTGGAATGTGGATGACTCCTTTCTCGGCGTCAAGCAAAGTGGTGAGAAAGGCAAATGCTACATGATGTTCTTTACCCTCCCGTCTCTGTTTCCTATTCTGAATCAGCAGAGATGTTAAAGCAGACCCAGGCATGAATGTCATCCCCATTTGTTACCAACTATGTCAACCTGGCCCCTCAGTTAGTCTTCCAAAGGCTTAGATTTTTTGCCCCTAAATAATGCAATAATATCCGTTGAGCAGAGCTTTTATTAGGACATAAGAATGTCTAGTACACACCAGATGATCAATGATTATTTTCTTCTTTCTGATTTCTATTTAAATATTCTCTCAAAAAAATACTTTCAGGTCTTGCTCTTCTCACAGCATTTTAGCCTTTACCAGATCCCTGTGGCTTAGGAATAATTGCACTTCCATCCTCCCTTTCCCTGCCTGGCTAGCCGATCCTATCCTCTTTCTTTCTTCTCCGTTCTTCTCTGCTCATTTCCTTTTTCTTTTTCTTCTCTTCTACTTTTCTAACTTCATACTTTCTTACCTTCCATTCCTCCATTTATTTCCTACTATTGGAAAGGAGATATGTGGTTCACAGAGAAAGAAACCCAAAGTGAGGAAAACCAATAACACCAAGTCTTCTTTCTTCACACTCATGCCCCACTGGATTCCTCTCCGTTCCTCAAAATGCCATGTTTTTACACATTATTTCTACTTTACTATCCTCAACTTTACTTGGTTAGCTTCTGCTTCTCATGTCTCAGAGCCCTTTGCTTCAGGGACCTGGGCTCCAATACACTAAGTCAGACACTCCTGTTCACTGTGCGCACCACGTTCCATGCTTTCCAGACCAAATTACTGACATGGCTAAATTGCTATTGCTCATTCAATGGTCTCTGTTTTCTGCTAGACTACAAGCTTTCACAAGCAAGGGACGTATTTCATTGTTTGCTTTTGCATCTTCAGATTTTTGACTCAATGTCTGGCACTCAGTAGGTGCCTCGAATGAAGCTGTAACCGTAGCTGGTGTTCATCAACAAGACATCTGGGGAGCAACCGAGTTTCCCTTAAGCCAAATTCTACTCTGTGATCTCTGCCATGTTCTTTCACTAAAGATTTGATCCTTTTATCTGCCCTTGGAAAGGGGAAATCGAACCAGTCACAATGCATTTACTCGTAGACAAAATTTTTCATTGTCAACTTTTCTTCTTATAAAAAAAGTATTGAAATCATTCTAGATCTTTTTGTCCATTTATTATGCATTGTTTGCACTTCAAACTGACCATTATGGTTTTTCAAATTGTATATTTCTGGATTACTTTCAATTGCTCTTGAAATAAAAATTTCAGCAATTAAAAAAAAAAAAAAAGATTTGGTCCCCAATCTTAAGTAACCCAAACAAAAGCAGGAAGAAATATTAAACACTGTCTATGCCTATTTTGTTGGAATAAATTTCCAAACCCTGTTAGCCTGGGAGTTAAGACTCCAGATGAATTTTTTAGCACTCACCCCATCCCCACAGCCTCATGAACCTTAATTCTGACTGACCAAATCTGCCAGCTAGTTTTACTTTCTTGTCCTTGCTTAAATTATTTCCTCAGCCTGTAGGGTTGATTTTTTTTTCATATTTTGCTTACGGAAAATTCTTCTTATCTTTCAAACTCCAGTTCAAAGAATGGTTCTTATCTCTTGAGCTATTGTGAAAATGAACTGAGATAAAATGCATAAATGCACAACACAGTGGTTGCCACAGAGTAAGCTCTCCATGAAGATTAGCTATTAGCATCTTTTTCAATTAGGCTTTAGTCTTAAAGGGAGTGGGGACCATGTTTATATTATTTATATCTGTATCCTAAGCATCCAGCATAAGACTGAGTACATAGTAGGTGCTCAATAAACGATTGTTGAATAACAAAGGGACAAATGGTTCAAATAACCATCCAGTAGATCAGACCAAATAGTAAATACAATGTGCAACTTCCAGGCTATGCCAATTGCCAGGAAGTAATGAGTTTATCCTCCTGAGTTATTTAAAATAACTAGTTGTTGAGATTCCTATCTATGAATTCTTATAAGAATTTTTGAGGATCACTAACAAATGGCTGGCTATATATGTGCCTACCTACTATGAAATCAGAAACAATATGTAGATTTCTGGTTAGCTAAAGATTCTGTCTGAATGTAGAAAATGTTAAGGTAATGACAGTGGAAAGAAATTTCATGTTTAAGCTGTTCTGGTTCACCAGAACCTTGTAAAGTGTCAACCATAAAAATTTGCTTCCTTCCATTCCCCTACCCTAGTGGTATACCCAAAGTAATGTTCAGAGTGAGAAATCAATATTCTGTTTTTGTGTATCAAATTCCTTTTGAGGAAAATTGAAATGATGCACTGAGTAGTTTAGCTAAATTGAACAGATGCTAGAAGGGTTTTTTTTTTTTTTTTTAAAATATAAAACAGTTTCAGTTTGACAAGCAGCCCATGTAAGATATAAGAATATTTTGAATGTAAGAATATTATTTCAACAGCATATTCATACTTGTAGGCAAAATGTCAGCACTTGTGGTGCAGTATGGATTTCTCTGTAGCTTTCAGGTACAGTTGCACATGGTAGTACCACTAATATTTTCCTTGTTCTCCTTTTTTCTACATTCATTTTTCTTTTTTTATTACCCTTTCCCTTGAGTAACAGGGAAACTTTAACATTGAACTTCATAAAAAGAAGCATTAAAAATTATATTTAGAATGACCAGGTCCATCTTATTGGTAACTTTCATCTTTTTAAAAAAATTTCATTGATACATTATAATTATACACAATGGTGCAATTCATTGTGACATATGCATACATGCACATAACATAATTTGGTTAACTTCATTCCCCAGCACATCACCTCTCCTTTCTTCCTCCCTCCCCTCTGGTCCCCTTCCTGTACTCTACAGTCCTTCTTCCTATTTTCATGAGATCCTCTCCCTTTCCCTTTTACTCTCTAGCTTCCACATATGAGAGAAAATATAGGACCATTGACTTTCTGGGTCTGGTTTATTTTGCTTAAACTAAAGCTCTTGAGTTCCATCAATTGTCCTGTAGATGACATAATTCCATTCTTCTTTAGGGATGAGCAAAACTCCATTGTGTATATATACCACAGGTAGCTTTCATTTTTGGGCAGGAGTCAAAACCTTGAAGATAAGATGATCATTGCAACTGGTACACAAAAGCTAAGGTCTGAATGTGTCCCCTAAAACTCATGTGTTGCAAACTTAACCCACAATGCAATAGTGCTGGGAGGTGGGGCCTTTGGGGAGGTATTTAGGTCATGAGCACTCTATCCCTACCAATAGATTAATGCTGCTATACAAAGGGATTGTAGGCTGGGCGGGTTGATTCTGTCTTCAGCTACTTGGGAGGATGATATGAGAGGATCATAAGTTAGAATCCATTCTGGACAACTTAGCAAGACCCTGTCTCAAAATAAGAAAATAAAAAGGGTTGGAGATGTAACTCAGTGGTACTGTGTTAAATTGCTGGTACTGGGAGGGAAAAAAAAAAAAAAAAAAAAGGCAGGGAGAGGGCTTGCAGGAGTAGGTTCAGAAATGGAGTCACTCTCCTGCTCTTCTGCCTTCTGCCATGTGGGGACACAGCAAGAAGGTTCACACGAGATGCAGGTGACTTGACAGTGGACTTCCCAGCCTCCAGAACTTGGAGAAAATACACTTCTGTTCTTTATAAATTACTTAGTCTTAGGTATTCTATTATAGCAGTACAAAATGAATTAAGATAACCAAGCAAATTAAAATTAATAGCAAAGAAACAATCCAATTCCTCTGAACCCAAATAGAAGTGTCTCCCTGAAGGCAACTGTCTGGGCAGTCATTATTTCATCAGATGCTACAACATATTAGTAGAAGAAGCAGGTGAGCCCTCTGGTCCTCCCTGCACTGGGGTTTACAGAAAAGAATGTGACTCGGCCCTGTGAGCAGTTTGGGCATGGCTCTGGAAATCTCAAGTTATTCCTGTCCTAGTAACTATGGAGGGTATTAAAGCAATTTATGTGGAGAGGTTAAGGTCCTTCTCATCAGAAAACTGATGTCTGTTTTCATCTCTGAGATGTCAAAGACTCCTGTGAGGCTCCCGAGAGCTTGTTCTTTCCCAGGGTTCCGATTTTCTAAGGAAGTCCAGTGTTCTTTCCTTATCATAGAATTACTTCCTGTTCTGGGTCACTTCTACTCGTCATCCATCTTTCCCAGTCAGCACTGTTAACCATCCCCAGGAAGGGAATCTCAACTCCATGGAGGAGGCCCTGGCTCCTTCTGGCTCTGTTTTCCCTTTGTTGCTTTAGTGGGGACTCTCATCTGAGAATCGCTGATGCTTAGTTAGCAGGCCATTAAGGTAGTTGGATCACTTTGAGAAAATAAGTTGACATTAATAGCATAAATCACATTAGGTTTTTTTCCAGATAACGTAAGTCCTCAGTTCCTTTGCTCAGAGCCTCTCTCAGTACTTCTGGTGTTACCTAGTAACTTTTCGTTATTTCATGGGGTTTTCCATTGGCTCATAACTAGTTCTTCTGACCCAGGGCCTCACTGATGCCCATGCCATCAAATTCAAATTCGTGATGCCACCTAAGAATGGCTCTTGGTCGTCTAACGTTCACCAGGATGCTTTTCTAGTACGTTTCAGGGCTACAAACTGTGAGATGCCAAAAATATCTCCATATTTATCTTTCCTTTTCTTCTAGAACCACACTGTGGTTCTTACCGTAGTGCCCTTTGTTACTTGGCCATCAAAAACAGCACTAGACTGTCCAAAGTCTCACAAAGACCTCATGAAAGCGACTCTTCTGTCTTCTAATGGAAGTCCTGTTTCCTGCAAGGCTCACAGCTGGCATTTGGGGAGGGGCAGAGAGAAAAGAATTGTCCTTTATCTTTTCATACTTGCTTCTAGGTGTCTCTACCCCAGCTCTTCCTTCCATGTGACCCTTGGCTGCTATCCTGTGTTGTGTTTTGGGATATTACTCCCTTCTTTAAGTCTATCCAGAATCTCAAGGACATTTCCTCTCACATTTCACTGGTCACAACTCTGCCACTTGGTTACAACTGCAAGGGAAGTTGAGAAAATGTAACCATCATTCCACATGTTAATGTGTCTTCCCCAAAATCAGTATTTTGCTTAAAAAAAAAAAAAAAAAGGGGGGGGGGGGAGGAAGGACTTTGGAGGCAGACAACTAGCAGTCTTTGCTACAGATTTTGAACCCACTTTTCTCATTTTTTTTCTGTAACTGTCTTTCCCCTCAATGCATCCTGAATAGAAGGCACATGGTTTTCTCATTGGTCTCAACATGGTATAAATTTTCCCACTTCTGTGTCCTTTCTCCCTTGCTTGAAATGGCTCTGGACTTCTTGCTCTGAGTTTTCACCTTTTAAGGCTCAGGTTGGAGCTTTCCTCCTACATACAGTGTGGTGATTAATTCTCTTTAAGATTCTTTAAGATGTTCTTGTCTGTAATATGTATGGCAACCTTTACCTTTCAAATTCATACACAATGCCTTCCACATAAGCCTGTCAGTGCAAGAGCTGTGACTTTTTCTGAAGCAAGGAAGTTAGCACAATGCCTCACCTATAGGCCATGTGCACTACTTACTTGCTATTGCTGATAACCTAGCCTAAGGTTGGATGGGGAATTTTAAGGGATCATAACAGTTACAGTTTGAGTAGACTTGAGTCAAGTCTTGAAACCATGCTCACTCTATACCATTCTTTTGCACAGTAAAATAAAAACTCTTCACAGTGAAATAAAGGATAAGAGTGAAGTTCAAAAATTATTTTAACCTCAACTAAAAAATTAAGCTCTCCTGCTTTTGAATGTACAGAATAATCACTGTATATTACTTTCATTTTCTATTTTTATAATGTTTTTGAATTGGTAATACATTCACATGTTCCAAATATAAAACATAAAAACTATTCATTAAAAAATTATTTAACTTCCCTGACCTTCATCCAACTGTCCCTATATCTCTGACAAGTAAATAAACATTGTTGATTTCTTATCATCTAATCAGAAATATTTTTAGTGCAAGCAGAAAACAATACAAATACATATTCCTTTACTCTTTTTTCAAGAATAGTAAAATGTTATACATACCTTGCTTTTAATTTGAATAATTTATGATATTTCCATATCAATACATTAATAGTTTCTTAATTCTCTTTTTACAACTTACCAAAATTTTTTAGTCAGTTACCAGTTGATGATTGTTTAGTTTGTTGCAGAAAAGTTTGTATTATGACAATGCTGAATATCTTTGTGCTTAATTCATATTGCATTTACATATCTGTAGTATCAATTCCTAGACATAGAATTTTTGGGTCTTTGGAATAAGCATTAGAGGATTTACTAAATACTGCCAGATAGACTTTGATAAAATTTCTACCAATTCATTTTTTCTCCAGCAACATATAAAAGTGTTATTTTTATGCAATCTTGTTAACACAATTAATTGTTATTAAATTTATGGAATTTTATCAATCTGACAGTTTGGGGAAAAAAATCTTTATCTAGTTTTAATTTGTAGGTTTATTACCATGAGTGAATTTGACACCTATTTTTAAATACTTATTAAGGACAGTATCTGTATTTTCTTCTGTGAATGCTGTGATCACATCTTTGTGAATTTTTTAAGAAGTTTCTTTTAGTTGTAAATGAACACAATACCTTTATTTATTTATTTTTACATGGTGCTGAGGACTGAACCTTGTGCCTCACACGTGCTAGGCAAGTGCTCTACCACTGAGCCACAACCCCAGCCCTCTTTGTGAATTTTTTAATTGGATGAATGATCTTTCTTTCACTCTTGTGGATTTGGAAGTACTTTTCACATATGTGAGAGATAGGCCCTTGTGTTTCAAGTAGCAAATACTTCTGCCTAGTGTCATTTGCTTTATTGTTTGGCTCATTTTTTCTCCAGGAAAAAAATTTTGATTCTTTTGGAATAGATTTTATAATCTTTCTTCCACAGCTCTGAATTTTGTGTCCATTCAAAAGACTTTCAATACTCAAGGTTATAAAAGAATTCTCTCAAATTTTTCTTTGTTTTACATTTATTGCAACTATTTGAAAATTCAAACTCCTGTTTAAACCATTTCAAGCAAATATGTCCTTTGGATAGGATTGCTAGATGTAGCAAATAAAAACACAGATGTTTATTTTAGATAAATAACAAATACATTTTTAGTACAAGTAAGATTCATGCAAAATCGGGAGTTTGCTTGGTACACATTTATTCTAAATAATATTTCATTGTTTATCTAAAGTTCAAATTTAACTTGGCTTCTGTATTTTATCTGACACCTTAGGTTGGGAGCCATTAGCCCATCTGCAGGGACTCTGCAGTTTAATTTGGATCCTAATGTTGGCTATGACAGGGTCCTGTTGGTCTTGCTCATTTGTGGTTTATAAGTTTGATGGTATTCTTCAATGTCTACGTGCATCTCAATAGGTTATGAAATTTGTATACACAGTAGATACAGACTGATTAAAACAAATTCACTTATTTTTGAATGAATTAATCATTAGTTTCCTTCTGAATTTATCCAGTGTGTGCTACAAGAAGTCACATCTGGGAGCAGGAAAAAGTACCCAGTGACAGGGAACCGCTGGGTCCCTTTCTGTTTGGCTCCAGTGAAACAATTGAGTTCCTAAGAATATTTGGTTATTAAAATAATTCTTTCAATTATTGTTTCAAAAGGTTAGAGGCCAGAGACCTGGATTTACATAATAAAACTATTTTTTCCTTATAAGGAAATGAAATAATAACATTCAAATGTTAAATAATAGTTTAAAATTATAAGTATATTTTATTGAATTAAATAGGATAAAAACAAATCTAATATCTGTTTTCTCCTGCTTTTGAGAACACATGCTCAAGAATCTTATCTCCTTTCACACTCCCATTATGATTAACAAAGCATGATGCAATGATAACACCACTCGTTCTGCCACAGAATTGTAGCACAAATCATAACCATCTTGATAAATCGAGACCCTGACACCATTAAAGCAGCAAGGCCCTGATTATGATATAGCCAAAGGAAGACAGTATACTGACCTCTATCTAATTTACTTGATTGCACCTTATTAATCCACTCTTTTCGATATTCACAAACTATTTCTTGAATACACACCAGATGCTAGGCACTGTGCTGGGTGTGAGGTTGACTAAAACAGTCATGAATTCTGTCCTCAGGGGACTTTGCAGGGACCAGCTCTTATTGATTGATTGAAAACTCATTGCTAAATTTTAGGACCTTTGTGATCCTCATAATCAACAATAAGAGTGTTTACATGTGACAACTGGCCAACACTACAAGTTAGGGCTTTCTTTGTTGTTTCTTTTTTCCTTCCCTGCCCTTTATTTAAATGGACAACTGGGTTTCCAGAGATGCTCCTGAATAGTTACCCTTCTTGTCACTTCCCCTACAGAAGGACCCCACAATACCAGTACACCTTGCTTTCCCAAACAATTGCTTTTGGAAAATGGAATTATATTATGATAGACATAGGCTATAACTCATCAGTCACCTAGAGTAACCCAAAGTAAAACTTTTAAAAGAGGCAGTTGACTAGTTCCTATTTAGCTGTCTAAATGGGAATAACAGGAGAAACTCCTTCATATAGTTGTTAAGGGGATGAAATGAGATAGTATGTTTAAAGCACTTGGAGATTTGCCTGGCATGGGGTATCAGAGAAGGCATTGTACAAGTCAAGGTCCAATCTGTTCTTAAGATGCATAGTTTGTGCAGATGAATTTTCTTTGTGGTGCTGATAGAGTCACTAGATTGAGGATTTTTAATAAAGATTCTTTTGAGTTTTCTACTCTAAAAATCATGTCATCTGCAAATAAATACAGTTTTATTTATTTTCTTTATAATCTGTATACCTTTAATTACTTTTTCTTGTCTTATTGCAGTAGCTTAGACCTTGAGTGGTGAGAAAGGATATCTTTGTCTTGTTACAAATCTTATCAGGAAAGTATCCTGTGTCTCATCACTAAGAAAGTTTGTTGTCGGCTTTTTTTTTTTTTTTTTTTTTTTGTCTATACCCTTTTTTAGATTAGGGAACTTTCCTCACAGTTCTCATTTTTTGAGGACTCACAGAATATAAATCATTTGTTTAAATCTGATCTATTGAGAGATTTGGTGTATGTTCATACCTCTCCAGCTGACATTCTACTCCTAAATCTATGACAAGTCTGAGTCAGCTCTAAGCTGCCTTTGGCCTTCCCTGCTTCATCATAAAACCAGGGATCTCTGTCAGCTGCCTTTGGTAAAAACGCAGCATTAGGTGGAGTGAGGAACTCTCTTAAATCTGAAGAGCTGCCACTTCTTATCTGTGTGACCTTGGATGAATCATAAAACCTCATTTCTAAAATCAGGACCATAATTACCTTATCGAGCTATGAAGATCGGTTGAAATGGTAATAGCTTTAAAGTACTCTACAAATTTAAATTATCATTTAGATGATAAGTTCTTGGAGGACAGGATCCATATCAGTTCATTTTTATATCCCCCAAATAATCTGGGGCTTAGTAAGTGCTTAATATGCATCTAATTATTGTGTTATTACATATATCCTCTCTTCTAGCTTCATTGTCTGCTCCAGGGCTGCACGTGGGGTACCACATAGTGGGTGTAACTGCTCAAAATCAGGCTCCATGACCTTAGACAGCAAAGTCACCCAAACTCCCTAACAAATAACGGTACTTCTTGATGGTTAAGTGAGATGATACAGGTAAAGCAAAATATTGGCTCTTGGTAAATGACCAATAAATTGAAGCTGCTTTTTTTTTTTTATTTGGGTAGGATCTTCATTAGGGAACTAGAGTACTGGAAAAGGAAAGCTGTGGGGTTTTCAGTTTATTTGCTTGTGGTTAGTTTTTGGTTACCTCCTTGAGGAAACATTCTTGTTTGCTGATAGTTGATAGCGGAGAGCGAGGATGAGGGGAAAATGGGGAAAATGCTGGCAGTTGGTCTGGTGTTTCCATTGTGCAGATTCACTAGTTTTCTTCTTTTCCTGGCATCACCTAGTCCACTAGGTGACACTGTTTACTCATCTATGTTACTCCATTTAGCCCCCTACGCAAATCTTAATTCAAAAAGTGGCATGTTTGGTTTGGGGTGGTGGCAAGGGGGAAGTACATTGGGGAAGAAAATAGAAATGAACTGCCCGTGATCAACCTGGAGATCCAGTTAGGGGCCAATTGTCTCCTATGGTTAAATGTGATTTTATGGGGTATGTCAAATTATTCTTTAAACTAATTTTAAGCACAACATGCAATTAGTTTTCACTTCTATTCTAAGAAATGAAGGAAAACTTGAACCGCTTGCCCTCTCAAACTGTCACCACACCAAAAGATAAAATCAAATGTCGGGGCTTGGAATGTAGAGTTGAGTAGATGTGTTCCTCCTTCATTCTTCAATAATCACTAAAGAGGGCATAAACTGTCAATGAGCAGTTGAAACAGCTTTTAGGCTAAGTTTAAATTGGGCCTTCAAATCAAATCAAAATTAGTCACTGTTAAGAAGAAACCAAATGTGGTGAGGCCATTTGGGTGTGGAGTTTGGAGAGGCCCTCCTTCTCTTCCAGATCAGTTATGGCTCCATCTCTGTGTTGCTGTATTGCTACACATTCCCAGGAAGCTGTCATTTATCTAGGTACCACCCTGTTGAAACTGGTGATTTTTCCAAAAGGGCACATGTAACTTTTGGGTAGAGAAATAAATTCAGATTCAATTTATTCCCTTGCATTTCCAGGCTGTGAGGCCTGGGAAGCATGTCAGCCATATGAAACCAAAGGATTCAGACAGCAAAGACTTCATCTATTTACTAGGGGTTTGGAGTCTGTCTTTCTGATTGTCTCCCATCTTCATTGTCCAATACAACTTAAACCCATAGTACTGTTTCTGTTTATAAGCTTAGTGAGTTTTTTCCCTTCTCAGAAATGCCACAACTAGAATTATCTAAGAAATATTTCCCTCTTCAGAATTTTCCCAACGCTTTCTTGGCCTCCCTTGCTAATGAGCTCCCATCTTCTGTGCTTTCTCTGTGTGTCTATGACTTGCACCATCTTGAGCTGGTGTGTGATAAACAGCTAAATATAGTCATGGTTTTGGCAGCCAACTTTTGGAAGACTGTCACAAGCCCCCCTAAAACAGGAATTAAACAGATTTAAAATGCACAGGCAAACCCTTTTGTGCTTGGGAAGTGAGAACATTTTCCTATGTTGTGAGCAGTAGTTTCTTCTGTGTATTTATGCCCCACTTTATTTAAGTAACTGTAATAACTTTAATGATTGTTAGCAGAAGCACTGGTAAATACTCAGCACCTCTCCCTGGAATGGGACATTTTCCATAAAACTCTTTATGTGCAACCAACACTGTCTGTTGGGGAACAGAGCAGATAACCACAATCTCAGTCCTCTACACATTGAACGGTGGTGGCTAAAATGAGGATTTCGTTGTTTGATTTAATGTAGAGCACCCCTAACATCTGGATTTGTTCACTAGAATTTCCAGTTCACATGGTCCTTGGAGGAAGAAATGAGAGAGCAGAGAAAGAGAGAAGAGGAAAGAGGGGGAGAGAGGAGGAATGGAGAGAAATTTAGGTTTGGCTTCAGTACATTTGGATTCTGTCTGGGGCATTCTTCCAAGCAGTGAATCCTAATTATACTGAGTGTCAAATTGTGTCATGTTTTTGTAAATCAAACACATGTTCCCAGGAGATGGACTGAGGCTATCAAATCCATTTCATTTAAGGTGTAACCTGAATTTGAAGCCAGGATGTAGAGGGGCTAGGCTACTGTGAGTTCCTTTAGTCTTATGACAGGTGCCTTGCACCTGCAGTGATCCCTAGGGCTAGGCTGCCAACTTCAATGTAAACCTTTCATTTAAGCAGTTAATATGCTACTCGGGAGGGCTATGGTACTTTTTAGGGACATTGAGGAAAAACAAATTGTCTTGAGGGACATGGGCTGAAGGACTTTTCTCGGCAAATAGGAGAAACTGGCCATAGTTCATGATGATGTGGTTTTCATAGAAAACCCCTATAGATCTTTACCAAACTCTAGCCGCAATCTGTGTACTATGTCTTGGTGAAAATCTAACAGCACAGTTTTCAAGGGGAAGATTCTCTACTCTGCATGTTGCATTTTGAGGGCTCTAGGCCCTCAATGATCCTGTCTTAACTTTAGAAGGAAGATAACAAGTTTCTTTTCTGGTTTCTAATGGACCTTCTGAAAGCATCCTTTGCCCCTTGAATCTTCAGTGCTTTGCCCTTGTTGATCAAATGATGCCCAACCTCAGTGCTGGTGATGTCTCCTTTCCCTGCTGCCATCTACCTCACATGCTTACCAGATGGGACTCTGCCATGTTTCCTGGACATGGATTTGGCTCTTTCAGTCTTGGCCGAGGCCTGTCATTCCTACTTCCTGGGAAACTCCTGGAGACTTTGCATCCTAAAACCCATTCTTATCATAGGCATCCTGCTCACCAGTAAAGGACCAGATTAAACAGCAACAGCTTCAAAAAGTTGTTCTTGTTCTTCTCTTTTTCCAGCCAGAGTAAATTTTCATTTTTCTTTAGTTCATACTTCCTTTAGGGCACATGAATATTGCTTTGACTGATAGGTGCCTCTGCGTGCAGCATCTTTTCTACAAGACTATAAACTCCTAGGATCTGGGGATTAGCTAATCTGCATCTGCCTCGGATTTGCACAGCATCATGTGCAGAATGTGTGGTCATAAATATTTTTTGAGTAAATGAATGACACAAAACCTTCACACCTTTCTTGCTGGACTAATTTCAATAGCTGCATCTAAGAACTGGCGATGTAAAATAACAGTGTCAAAAAATAAAGAAATTAGGAGGCTATTTTTTTATGTAGGTTTTGCTTCGGTGATCTTTTTCAAGTATTTGCATTCTTTTGGATGTGCTTGACACATAGTGCTGCTCAGTCAACCAGCCTAGCTGGTTGAATGCAATATCACAAAAACTGAGGGTCTGCAACAAGGCATAGAGAGTTTTTAATCAAACTTTTTTGGACCTTATGAGTTGGAGAATAATTTTTCCACATTTGCACAAAAGTCTGAAAGCTTAAAAGGCATAATAAAATCATTTCCATTCTTGATGCACATGGATCTAAGGGCTGTTGACAGTAAAAGATGAGAAACTTGTTTAAATGTAATAGAAACTAACAATTTTGAGCACTTATTGTATGGCAGACATTCTGCTAATCGGTTTACATGCAGTTATTCATTTGTTCTTCCAATAATTATTATTTCCATGTATAAATAATAAAACAGATCTAGAAAATTTAAATAAGGTATTCAGATACATGCAGCTGGTGAGTGGTAGAACCAGGATTTGATTTACTCCATATTGCCTCTTTGTGCAAAGTTATATCCTTCCAGAAAAGAATATGGCATAGTGTCCCTTGGGTGGTGGTAAAAATGGAAGCTCTAATTCAGCTTAAACCTTGTCTTCTCGGTGTTCCTATTTTACAGATGAAGGAGTTGAGGCCCAGAGAAGTTAAGTGATTTATACTGGATCATAGAGCTAGTGAGATCTGGGATTAGGAATTCCAGTCTAGGAGGCTCCTGTTAGATGTCATCCCACAGATTTTAATATACACAAATCTAGCCAGTTTCTCTTCAACATAAACACTTGTGCAGTGAAGCTCCATGTAGCTTAGCTCACCCCGGGCTGGCGTTAGTGCTCTCTGCTTTAGAAAGGGCTCTGGCTGTCTTTCTATATTCATTGGCAAATCCAGAATGACTCACCTCAATTGGGCATCTGTGTGATGTGCTTCCTCTATCTTTCTGAATCTCTAACCAAGCCAGTCAAGCTTGCAGCAATTGGTACTGGAGACCAAGACATCCTCTTTTCTGTGGCTGATGTGGCCCTCTTATCCAACAAGTAGGGAGTGACAACCTGGCTGGGGTGTCAGTTGAATGCGTGCGCCTGTGATGCTACTGGGGGCCTTTGCTCCTCTGGGGCCACAGGCCTAAGAAGTCCACAGTAGAGGGGCTTGTAATGTTAAAGTGTGCCTCGCTAAGGATGCTGAGATGGTGGAACAAAACAAATCACATGAAAGGTGGCAGCAGCAACAACACAGCAAAGCATTTGGAATCTGAAGTATAAAGGACTGGCAGCCCCAGTGGCTTCTGGGGTGGGGCTGGGTCCTTCCCAGTGGATCCGGTTGCAGTCCCACCTGTGCTCACTGGGCACATGTTAAGCATTCAGGTTCCAGATGTCGAAACAGGGTTCGAAATCAGAAATAACTCCGCCTCTTAGTGGCTGGTGATCACAGAGAAGCTACTTAGTCTGAGTGCACCTCGGTTTCTTCGTCTGTGCAAGGATGCTGCAGAGATCATGTTAAACAAACTCAGTCACTTTTATATTCCCATTTTTTTTAAGTTCAATTTTATGGTAAAGGATGACCCTGGGTGAGTGGGACACAGGTGCTGGCATTTCTCTGGTTGGGGGTATGTGGGAGGCAGGAGAAGAATGACACTGAGGAGCCAGAGCCTTCTCTAAGGGAGGGTCTGAGCTGCCACCGGTGTGAATGTGGGCGTGGGTTGGGGGTTGAGGGGAAGAGTAAGAAGAGGTCACTCAGGGCAAACATTTCTCACATCATGATTTGGCCCAGGGCTGTTCTTTTGTAGGTGTCTGAGTTATCTCAGGTGGTCTTTCTCAGTCACTGGCTTTTAAACTGCTATTATAAAAATTATTGTGAACCAACAACTTACAGATCTTATAGTTACCACGTAATGGACGCTGGTGTCCCAGGAGCAGGACCACTGGGGGGAAGGGTGATTGAAGTGAGTTTTAATGGGCCTCTGCATAGCGTCCAGTTGTGTTTTGCACACCTATGGCTTCTGTTTGGAGAGGTAAAGTTAGGTCGCATTTCATATTTCCTACTTAAAAGAGAAGTAAATCCAAATTATGAAGGTGATTTTACCTTTACATGCAAAATAACTCGCAATATCACACAGATGCAAACCACAGTACTCATTATGGTCTCTGTTCTGTATTTTATAAAACTTTCCTGCCAAAGGATCAAATCAGAGTTTATGAAATCTTATGATTTAAAGGTAACAAAATACTTTTCATATTTTATGCACATTCAGACCACTCTAAACAAAAATAGAATTCTTCTGTGTCTGGAAGGAGGTTACCAGTGTTCCTTGAGAACTCACTGCAATCTTTTGTTGGTGTTCCCTCTGCGTGTCTAGCCATTGATTTTTCCATAACTGAAAATGAAGACTGACTTACCACCACGCTTCTTGTGGAGCGGCCCTGTGTGTCCTGCTCATATGCGTATTCCTGTCGCTCCCCACTTTCCTGGGCACAGTGCAAGTGTTCAATCAGTGCGTGTTGAGTGAATGAATGAAAAAATACATGGATGAATGAATGATTCTTGCTTTTAATTTTCTTTATTAGTGTGTCTCCTTTTCAGTCAGAATAATTCTGGTTCATGCATGCTTCATGAGGAATCTGCCTGGTTAGCTCTTTACTCAATCTTATTTACATTTTTAATGTTCCTCTTTGGTTTGAAGTCCAGAATTGGAGAACAGTGAAGTCATTCAGGTAGAAATTCTGAAATTCTTCCATGATGATAGCACTGAGTGAAACACTTCAAATTCAGAAGTGTGTGGCTGTTCCTGCTCCAGTCTAGCTGGTGGGAGGCTTTGGCCTTGAGATGTTTGATTTGAAAGGGATTGAAGGAACTACTGCTAAGTGGTTTTGTTCTTTTGATTTTGGTCTTGTCAGTTTGTTTGTTTTGATGAAACGATGATAATGTGGGTAAGGCAAAAGTTTTTATCTTTTAGAAATACTCAAGTATTTGCAGATGAAATATTATGATGTGTAGGTTTGCTTTAAAAACATCAGCAGGAAAGGAGGGAGGGAAATTAAGGTGGTAGAGAAGATGAAACAAGACACATCGATTTCCCTCCACTGGTATTGTACATCCCCCCCCCGCCTCCCGCAAGGGCTTCAATCATACTAGGCAAGCACACTACTACTGACAGGGTCTCACTAAGTTGTTGCCTTGAATGTGTGATACTCCTGCCTCAGTCTCCCAAATCACTGAGATTATAGATATGCATCACTGCACTCTGCTGATATATTGATAATTATTGAAGATATGTTAATCACACTACTCTCTTTTGTGAATGGATTTTTTTCATAATAGAAAGTAAAGAAAAATGTGTCTAGACAAAACGTAGTCATGACAGATGAGATCATCTGAGACCCAAAACAGCAAGCATCATGCCTGACATCACAAAGCCAAATAATGGAGAATTTGGACAGGAAGTCAAGTCTTCTCTCTCTTGCTGATGCTCTGTCCAGTATGCCGTGTGCTAGTTTAGGCTGTTCTGCTCTCTCTGCAGACTTTATTCATACCACCATCCTCCTGCTGATGATAACTTCAACATGCAAAGGCCATTTATGATACTAGTCTGTTCCAACCTAACTTAGTTTATTCCCCTTGTGACTGTAATAAGCAGGAAGATTTCCCCATTCCTGGTAACTATCAAACTAGAGAACAATGTTACTAGAACACTTTGTTCTATTGCCCTCCTGGGACTAGAATAAAGGATCGGTGGAGAAAAAACGGACAAACACATGTTCAAGGAATTTCAATTAATGAATGGTTATTTGACATATCTAAACTTTTAAGTGAGAAATTGCACACTACAACAGAATCTAAATAATGTTCTAGAAGTAATTACTAATTTAAGTGTTAATAAAATGATAAAATCTTTGAAAGGGCTCTGACCTGTGAAGTCTCTGTGATATAGCCAGCATCATGGCCTAGCCTAGATTGGGTTCAAGTTTGTAATGTCTATTTCATCAGAAGCCAGGACTGTAGGAATTCACTTGTGCCCAGATCACTCAGATCTGTCTGCTCTTATATAGGCTCCCCTTGAAAAAGAAGGGGTAAATCTTTCTGCATTTGGAGGAAAGGATTAGGGTTTGGTGTAAGGAGAAGAGGGAATGGAGAATAGTGTGTGTGGGGGTGGGGCGGGGGGTGGAGCAGGAGGAAGTGGTTGGGGAGCTAACTCATTCAGGTGACACCCTAAGGTAAATACCTTGAAATGGTTAACAACAACCTGTCAGAGTGGTATAGAAGGAATGCAGGTTGTCAGTAGGAAGCCTTAGTCAGGTGTTTACTCAGGGGAGCAGAGGATTCAGGTGCAAACCCCACAAAGAAGCTACCTTCCATTCAGAACCAGAGGAAGCCACATGTGAGGTGGTGCTAGAAGCCAGTTAGTGCCATCAGGTGTTGGAGGTACTAAAAAGGAATTTCTAGACTCATGTGGAATTTAAATAGCACTGGCTTCCTTAAATAGGTTTCAAGACATTTTCAGATTAGGTTTAAAACTCTTTCTCTAAGTGATTTGTACTTTACAGGGAAGACACAGTATTTTGTCCATTTTTCCCCAATCAAAATTAATCCTTTTTGTTCATAGGATGCATGTCATCAGCATAAAATTGTTCTTTTTTTTTTCTCTCCCTTTGGTTTTTTGATTGTTCCCTCCAATGCTCAGGTGATTTGAAACTTTTATAGAGGTTGATAGTAGCCATGGATTTCAATTTTAAGCAAGCTTCTCACTGAGAACTAGTTAGACATGAAAGCATACTTCCAAGGGAGTTGTGTATTTATTTCAAGTTTAAGAAATAAATAAAAACAAACCTTACCTTGCTCCCACCAAGTAAGTAACTCTAGGTCACCATCCCTGGAACACTGTGCCTTTCAGCTTTTGACTGGATTTGCTTCTGAGGTTAAGGGAAGTGTGTGGCAGATGTTGGGAAGCAGTTGGGGAGGGAGTGGGGGCAGGGATGAAGGGGCTGCCAGATGTTGCTCGGGAGGGTGGGTGTGAGGATGAAAGCCTGCCAGATGTCTGCAGAGCAGCCTGTTGGGCACCTGCTTTCCATGATCTCCAGAAGATGATTTATATCACATCAGCAGAATCTCATAAAGGACCTCCCCTGGCCGGTAAATACGGAATCCAGGACTCAAGAATGGTTTCCTGCATGGTTTCTCACCTCGGTTCATATCTTTTTAAAAATTCAAGTTGAGGGTTATGTGAATGAAAATACACAATCAACCAATATACTCATTTGTAAATAAAAGAGGGTGTGTGTGTGTGTGTGGGGCTTTACATTTAAATCTGTTGTTCTAAATGATAAAGACAATCACCTTTTATTTTCTATTTATTTTATCTTTCCAATGAGGAATGATTTGCTCTTCTCTCTCCCCACAATGGATTTAATAGATTTATTCATCAAGTTTTCTAAATTTAGACACCAAACTGATGTTTTTCTCCCACTGCTTAATTTTATTCTTAGCAGCACTTACATAAAGCCAGGCAGTGAAAGATATGGCAAAATTACTAACTTGCTGTGACCTGGAATGCACTGATAGAATAAAATAACAATAATGAAGATTGATGTGCCAGAGAGACTTAAGACCAAGTGCCCTCAATGAAATCTGTTTGCCGCTTTTGTTTTTTTTCCCACTGTGCTTTTGGCCACATGTTCCCTGTGGTTTTCAGGAGTCTAGGTTTTCCTGTGATGTCTGGACTAGCTAGACTCAGTTCTTAGGCTAAAGATGAGCCACACAAAAGAAAATATGTGACTCTTATCATTTCTTTGGTTTTTAGGCAACTTCAGAGTTTTCTAGGACCAGATCTGATTACAACAGGTAAAATCCCTCTCTCAGGTCTTATTTGAAAGGTGTAGAAATAATGGTATTTGAGGACTTGAATGGGGACCCAAGGGCCTGGGAAGATTGGGAGAGAGACTCCAGTTGTCCCAGTGACATTGTAGTCTTCAGAAAGCCCAGGCTCGTCATTGGCTGTGGACCCCGGTGAGCAGTGTGGATCAATGCTGCCTGAGATGCATTCAGCAAATAGTTATAGAGCACCTAGTAGGTGCCACACTGCAAAGGTCTGGGAATACCATGGTGAAAGCTGTCTCTTCCTGAACTTGCAGAGTACTGGGAAGACAGACACCATGAATATAATTATCAGATAAGTTATTTACCAGGGGTAAGTGCTATAAGGAAAAGAACTATGTGTGCTATGAGAAATATAGTAGGGGGAGACATTGGATAGATAGCAGCAGATAGGTATGGAATAAATTGCTTTAAGATTTAACAAATTGATACTTTACTTAGGATCACCACCTAGTTGCTCAGTTAGGTGAATATGCTTTCAAATGTGATGGTGAATTTCAAGTATTTTGTAAGGTGGTACTTTCCAAGAAAACAGGAAAATTCTTTTCTTACATTAGTCAGCTTTTGCTTTGTGTCTTTGTGCCCAAGATACCTGAGAATAACAACTGAGAGGAGGGAAATTTTATTTTGGCTCATGGTTTTAGAGATTTACTCTGTGGTAGGTCAACTCTATTGCTCTGGGCCCACAGTGAGGCAGTACATTATGGCAGAAGGACATGGCAACGGGGAGCTGCCTAGTTCATGATAGCCTAGGAAAGGGAAAGAGAAGAAGGCAAGGGGCCAAAAGGAAGATGACCCTTTCAGGGCAAACCTCCAGTGATCCTCTTCCTGCAGCCACAGAGCACCTGCCTGTGGTTATCATCTAGTCCATTCAACTAGGATGGACTGGTCAGGTTAAAGCTCTCATCATCTAATCATTTTACTTCTGAACATTTCTGTGTTAACACAGGCACTTTGGGGGGGACAACTCATATCCAAGCTATAACATGTTGACCCCCCAAAAATCTGTACATTTTATGGAATACCATATGATGTTTTTTTTCTCCTTTATTTTTTATTGGTACATTATAGTTGCACATAATGGTGGGATTTGTTGTATCATATTTGTACGTACACACAATGTAACAACATAATTTGGCCCAAATCATTCCCGAGTACTTCCACTTTCCCCCTTTCTTCCTCCCCCTGGTCCCTTTCTTCTGCTCTATGGATCTCCCATCTATTTTCATGAGATTCCCGTCCCCCACCTTTCTCTTCCTTTTTCCTCTCTAGCTTCCACGTATGAGAAAAAGCATATGACCCTGACTTTCTGAGTTTGGCTATGGATTTCTATTCAGTGACAAAGAAGACTAAAATTATGTTATTTGCCGGAAAATGAAACTTGAGAACATTATGGTAAATGAAATAAGAAACAGGATGTTTTGATACATGTATACATTAACTCAGGGTAGACAAGTCTATCTCCTCAAACATTTATCATTTCTTTGTGATGAGAGTATTCAAAATCCTTTCTTCTAGCTTTCTTGAAATGTACATTACTATTATTATTAGTTGTATTATTATTTATATATATATATTTTTATTTGTTCTAATTAGTCATATATGATAGTAGAATGTATTTTGGTAGATCATACATAAATAGGGTGTAAGCTTTCATTTTTCTCATTATACATATTGCAGGATTACATTGGTCATGCAGTCATATATGTACATGAGATAATAATGTCTGTTTCACTATACTAGCATTCCTTTCCCCATACCCCTTCCCCTCCCTTCACTCTCCTCTACCTACTATAAAGTAACTCTATTCTTCCCTATCCACCACCCCTCTTCTTGTGAATTAGCTTTCACATACCAGAGAAAACATTCAACCTTCGGTTTTTTTCGGTTTGACTTATTTCACTTAGCATGATATTCTCTAACTCCATCCATTTACCAGAAAATGCCAGAATTTCCTCCTTCTTTAAGGCTGAGTAATATTCCATTATATGTGTGTGTGTGTGTGTGTGTGTGTGTGTGTGTGTGTGTATGTATAAAACACATTTTCTTTATCCATTCATCTCCTGAAGGGCATCTATGTTGGTTCCATAGTTTAACTATTGTGAATTGAGCTGCTATAAACATTGATGTGGCTGTGTCACAGTAGTATGCTGATTTTAAGTCTTTTGGGTATAAACCGAGGAGTGGGATAACTGGGTCAAACGGTAGTTCCATTCCAAGTTTTCTGAGGAATCTGCTTTCCATAATGGTTGCACCAATTTGCAGTCCTACCAGCAATGTATGAGTGTACCTTTTTCCCAACATCCTCACCAATATTTATTGTTGCTTGTATCCTTGATCATTGCCATTCTGACTTGAGTGAGATGAAATCTTAGAGATGAAATCTTTGATTTGTGTCACGATTGTTAATTATTGTCATTGAACTGTGCAATAGAATTCCAGAACTTACTGACCTTGTCTAACTCTCTAACTCAGTACCTGGTGACCAGCCTCTGCCCATTCCTACATCCCTCTTACTTCCTGAAGCCTCTTGTAACCCTGCTCTATTCTCAGCTTTGTGAGATCAACTTTTTTAGATTTCATGCACTATTTGTCTTTCTGTGCCTGACTTATTTCATCTAACACCATGACTTCTGGTTACATCCATGTTGTCACAAATGACAGGATTTCATTCTTTTTTTAATGGATGAATAATATTTCATCGTATACATACCATGTTTTATTTATCCCTTCATTAGTTGGTAGACACAGGTTTCTAATTCTTCTTTTTTTAATTTAATTTTATTTTATTTGTGGTGCTGGGGATTGAACCCAGGGCCTTGTGCATGCGAGGCGAGCACTTTACCACTGAGCTACATCCCCAGCCCTACAGGTTTCCAATTCTTGGCTTTTTTTTTGGTTTTGACCCTTTAATGAGAGAGAGAGAGAGAAAAAAAAAAAAAAGATATACTATGGAGCTCAAAAACACTGTGGTCAGTGTGTCAGTTGGGTCAAGGGATGGGGCTACACATGGCAGAACTAGCAAACAGAACACATGTCAACAAAGATACACAAGGTCACAAAACGTAAAACTGTGCCTGACATGGTTAAGTCTCAGTTTCCTCATTACTAGGCAGCATGTTGGGGATCTCGCTGCTGATGTGAAACAGACTTTCAGACTCTGGGCATTGCAGGGTGGTCCACCTCCTGCAGCACGTGGTACATCTTTCAGAAATATCTTGTTGTTCTTGTAGTTCTCAATCAGCTCTTTGGGCACCAACACAAGGTGCAAGGTATCAGCCGCCTCCAGAAGCGCCGCCCACTCCACCTTGGGTATCGTCTGTGCTATGAAGTCAGGGTGAACTCCACGGGGTTGATTCAGACTTCGGTGGCCTGGGGGCAAAGAAGCCCCAACCCTGGTACATGAGAGCTCAGTAGATGGTGGGTGAGCAGCTTCATGTTGTCCACACGTGGTCTTCCGATTCTTGGCTATTGTGACTAGTGCTGTAATAAACATCCAAGTGCAGATGTCTCTTTAACATACTGATTTCATTTCTGTTGGATGTATACCTAGTAGTGAGCTTGGTGGATCATATGGTAGTTTTATTTCTAATTTTTTGAGGAACTTCTGTACTGTTTTTCATAATGGCTATACTAATTTACCTTACCACCAATAGGGTGTAATAGTTCCCTTTACTAATTATTATTATTATTGGCTGAGGATTGAATCTAGGGCTTCAAGCATGCTATCCTGAGTTATTCTGCTAGCCCCTATCTTGTCTTTTTGATAATAGCCATTAACTGGAGTGAGTTGATTTTGATGTGCGTTTTCCTGATTAGTAATATTTAGCGTTTTTTCATTTACCTACTGATTATTTTGTGTGTCTTCTTTTGAGAAATATCTATTTGGTCATATTAAAATCAGATTTTTTGCTGTTGGGCATTTGAGTTCCTTATATATTGTGGATATTAACCCCTCGTCAGATACGTAACTTGCAAATGTTTTCTTTCATTCTATAGGGTGTCTTTTCACTCTGTTGATTGTTTTCTCTGCTGTGCAGAAGTTTTTTTTTTTTTTTATCAGTTTTATGTAATTTTGTCTCTTTTTACTTTGGTTTCCTGTGGTTTTTGTGGGTTATAAAAAAAAAACAAAAATCAAAAAACAAACAAACAAAAAACCCTTACTCATTCCAATGTCCAGAAGGATTTGCCCCAATTTTTCTTCTAGTACGTTTATAGTTTCAAATCTTACATTTAAGTCTTTAGTCCACCTTGAGTTAATTTTTTTGTATATCATGAGAGATAAGGGTCTAGTCTTATTCTTCTGCATGTGGATATTCAACCTTCCCAGAACCATTTATAGAAGAGACTATCCTTTCCCCATCTTGGCACCTCTGGGTTCAGGTCAGTTGGCGGGAAGTGTGAGGGCTTGCTTGTAGGCTCTCTATTCTGTTTCATTGGTTTATGTGTCTGCTTTGATGCCAGTACCATTGTTTTGACTCTTATAGCTTTGTAGTATAATCTGGAAGTCAGTTAATGTGATGCTTCCCTATTGACTCTTTTGACTCAAGATTGGCTTAGTTATTCCGTTTTTTGTTTTTGTTTTTAATGGTTCTAGATGGGTTGAAGATTTGTTTTTTTCTACTTCATGTGAAAAATGTCATTGGTATTTTGATAAGGATCGCATTGAATCTGTAGATTGATTTGGGTAGTGTGAAAATTTTAACAGTATCAATTCCTCTAGTACCTGAACATGGAACAGTTTCCCACTGATTGGTGTTAATGAATGTTTCATAATTTCATGGTAGAGAACTTTCACCTCTTTGGTTAAATTTCTTGCTAGGTGTGTTTGACTTTTTGGCAACTATTATAAATGAGATTGCTTTCCTTTATTTTTTCACAAATAACTTGTTATTGGCACATAGCAACCCTACTGATTTTTGTATGTTGGATTTTATATCCTGTAATTTTCCTAAATTCATTATCAGTTCTAACAGTTCTGATAGAGTCTTTGGGGTTTTCTATGTATAACATAATGTCATTTGCAAACAGTGATAATTTGACTTCCTCCTTTCCAATCTGGATGTTTTTTATTTATGTCTCTTGCTCAATTGCTCCAGTTAGGACTTTTAGTACTATGTTGAGTAAGAGTGGTAAAAGGGCTTGTTCCATAGCTTGGAGAGAAAACTTTCAGCTTTCCCCCACTTAGTGGTATGTTTGTTTTAAGTGGCCTTTATTATGGTGAGGTACATATTCCTTTTGTACCTCATTTGTAGAGTTTTTATCATGAAGGGATTTTTAATTTTATTAAGTGCTTTTCTAGTCTGTTGAGATAGTTATATGATTTTGTCTTCTTCCGTCCTGTTGGTAGGGTGTATTGGATTGTCGACTTTATATATTGAACCATCTTTGCATCCCTAGGCTGAATTTCATTGACCATAGTTAATAATCTTTTTATGTGATGCTGGATCCAGTTTATTATTATGGTATTATTAATATGGTATTATTATGTTGAGGACTTTTATGTTTACGTTTGCTCATCAGGGATACTGGTCTGGAGCTTTTTTGTTTTGTGCTGTCCTTGTCTGGTTTTAGGATCAGAGTAATGTTAGTCTTGCGGAATGTGTTTGAAAGATTTTCCTCCTCTTCAATATTTTTGAAATACTTTGAGAAGAATTGGTATTAGTTTTTTAAATATCTGATAGAATTATGCTGTGATGTTATCCTGGGATTTTCCTTGATGGAAGAGATTTTTGATTCCTGATTCACATCTTGGTATTTGTCACTGGTCTGTTCATGTTTTCTATTTCTTTATGATTCAATGTTGATAAGTTCTATGTGTCCAGGAATTTATCCATTTCTTTTTTTTTTTTTTTTTTTTTTTTTTTTTTTTTTTTGGTATAGGGGATTGAACTCAGGGGCACTTGGCCACTGAGCCACAACCCCAGCCCTATTTTGTATTTTATTTAGAGACTCAAGGTACTCACTGAGTACCTTGGCATGTCATTTTTGCTGAGGCTGGCTTTGAACTCCTGCCTCAGTCTCCTGAGCTGCTGGGATTACAGGTGTGCAACACTATGCCCAGCTGTCCATTTCTTTACGATCATCCAATTTGTGGACTTGTAGTTGTTCATAATAATCTCTAGTGATCTTTTTTATTTCTTTGGTATTGTTTGTAATGTCTCCTTTTTTTTGTCTTTGATTTTATTTATTTGACTTTTCTCCTTTTATCTTAGTTACTCCAGCTAAGGGTTTGCCATTTTTTTAATCTTCAAAACAAGAAAATCATTTTAAAGTCTATATTCTCTCTTTAGAGTTGAAACTTGTCCTCAAACTTTTAATTTTAGGACAGCTTTGAGTTTGTAGAAATATTCTGATGATAGTACAGAGTTTCCATATAGCCTACACCCAGTTTTCCCTACTATTAGCATTTTGCAGTAGTGTGGTACATTTGTCTCAACTACTTAACCAATACAAATATACTACTATTAACAGATTTGTTCAGATTTCTTTAGTTTTCACCTAGCATATATATTTTTTTCTTCGAGAATACCATTCAGGCTATCGTATTACGTTGATCCATCATGCTTCCTTCGTCTCCTTGGCTGTAACATTTTCTCAGATTTTCCTTGTTTTTGATGACCCTGATGACTTTGAGAGGTACTGGTCAAGCATTCTGTGGCGTGTCCCACTAGTGGAATTCATCTGATGGTTAGTCTGAGATTATGGGTTTGGGGGAGGAAGGTGACAGAGGTAAAGTATCTTTCTTATGACATCATAGCAGGGTGCACGAGGTCTGCATGGCATCCCTGATGAGGCTGACCTTAATTACTGAGGTTGTATTTGTTGGGTTTTCCCACTGTAAAGTTACTATTTGCCCCCCATTCATACCGTCCTCTCTGGAAGGGAGTTACCACTCAGGGTCCGTACTTGAGGAGCTACACTTCATCTCCTTGAGGTTGGCGTATCCACACAAATTGTCAGTCTTTTATGTAGGAAATTTGTCTATTCTTCCTAATTTATTTCTTTATTCGGTCATTTATATAAGTATGGACTCATGGGTATTTTATACTTCAGACTATAATCCAATTCTACTTAGTTTTGTTGCTCAAATTGTTTTCCCTTTGGCCATTGGAAGCTCTTTCAGTTGGATCTCGTGACCCTAAAGATTTGCATGTTATTGTGTGTGTATGGTTTCCTTTCAAAAGATTTGGGGGGGGGGTACTTTCTTTTTTTTGGCACTGTAAGATGGTTCAGACTCATCTTATATATTTCCTGCTTCAGTCTTAGAATAAGTCACTTCTCCAAGGAGCCCTGGTTTCTTTTTTTGGAGAATGGCATTAGGAACTAAGATCTGTCTAGCTGCTCCTGGTTTGTTTTTCTCATTATAAATAGCCTATAAAATAGTGACTCCATAGAAATTTGGGGTGGAGAAGGGAGTCTGAACTTCAGAGTCAGGCCTAAGATCTGTTTCTCATATTTCTTGATTACTAACTGCAGGGCCCTGGAAAAATGATTTTACTTCTCAAATTCTCATCTTTCTTATCTATTAAATGGGAATAATATTCCTTACTTTGCAGGATTATTGTAAGAATCAGAAAAAAATATTTGTAATGAGCCTGGCATGCAGCATCTGTTCAGACAGCCGTTTCTCTGGAGCAGGGTAGGTCCCTATGGGTGTCACCACCCCAGAGTTGGCTGAACACCAAGGAAAATAAATGCTTCATTTTTTTAATTGCATAAACAAAACCATATTATCCAAGAAGGAAATAAAGAAGAGGATGTCTTACTTACCACCCTACTACCCTAACACATGTTCCGTTTTAGTCCCTGTCATTATGTACTTATTTTAAAAATATTTTCATCACACTGCATATAATAAGAGAAAAAGCATTTTTACCATAGTGTGTGTAGTAACAGTAAAATAGAAGCCCTTACTGAGTACTTATCATGTACTCCTCATTTATATGTATTTTTATAATCCTCACTTACTAGATGAGGAAACTGAGTCATGGATCTATTAAATGCCTTCCCAGAGGGCACTCAGCCAAGGATAAGGGAGACAGAATTTGAACTGAAGTCTGTCTGATATCAGCTTGAAACCCTTAATCATTATATTTTCTTTTTCATGCAGAGTTACCCCCCCCCGACATAGGATAACACAAATGTGAATGTATTCATTTTTTTTTTTTTATTGTAAACAAATGGGATACATGTTGTTTCTCTGTACATGGAGTCAAGGCATACCATTTGTGTAATAAATTTACATAGGGAAATGTTGTTTGATTCATTCTGTTATTTTTTTTTCCTTTCCCCCCACCCCTCCCACCCCTCTTTTCCCTCTATACAGTTCTTCCTTCCTCCATTCTTGCCATCCTCCTTAACCCTAACCCTAAACCTAACCCTAACCCTAACACTAACCCCTCCCACCCCCCATTATATGTCATCATCTGCTTATCAGCGGGATCATTCGTCCTTTAGTTTTTTGAGATTGGCTTATCTCACTTAGCATGATATTCTCCAATTTCATCCATTTGCCTGCAAATGCCATAATTTTATCATTCTTTATGGCTGAGTAATATTCCATTATATATATATATATATATATGCCACAGTTTCTTTATCCATTCATCAATTGAAGGACATCTAGGTTGGTTCCACAATCTGGCTATGGTGAACTGAGCAGCTATGAACATTGATGTGGCTGTATCTCTGTAGTATGCTGATTTTAAGTCCTTTGGGTATAGGCCAAGGAGTGGGATAGCTGGGTCAAATGGTGGTTCCATTCCAAGCTTTCTGAGGAGTCTCCATACTGCTTTCCAGAGTGGCTGCACTAATTTGCAGCCCCACCAGCAATGTATGAGTGTACCTTTTTCTCCACATCCTCGCCAACACCTATTGTTGCTTGTATTCTTGATAATCGCCATTCTGATTGGGGTGAGATGGAATCTTAGGGTAGTTTTGATTTGCATTTCTCTTATTATAGAGATGTTGAACATTTTTTCATATATCTGTTGATTGCTTGTACATCTTCTTCTGTGAAGTGTCTGTTCATTTCCTTAGCCCATTTGTTGATTGGATTATTTGTATTCTTGGTGTAGAGTTTTTTGAGTTCTTTATATATTCTGGAAATTAGCGCTCTATTTGAAGTATGAGTGGCAAAGTTATTCTCCCACTCTGTAGGCTCTCTCTTCACATTACTGATAGTTTCCTTTGCTGAGAGAAAGCTTGTATTCATTTCTTAATTCTAAGGGCACAGGATGATGATGATAATGAAAACATGAATTGCTCAGAGACCCATTTTTTAGGTGCTCAGGATTTCACAGAAGATATCACACACAGACAATTGAGTTTAATGCATTCCTGCTGGAGTGATCCTCATTTTGGCATTTGGAAAATTTAATGCTCCTCTCTTCCCATTGACATCAGAGAGTTTTATGGCAAAGGTAACATTTTTTTTTTCTTCTACACTGGGAATTGAATCCAGAGGCACTTTACCACTGAGCTACATCCTTTTTATTTATTTATTTTAAAAATTTTGAAATAGGGTCTCACTAAGTTGCTGAGAATCTTGCTAGTCGCTAGACTCTGCCTTGAACTTGTGACCCTCCCGCCTCAGCCTCCTGAGTCACTGGGCTTATAGGAGTACAGTGCGGTGTCTGACAAAAAGGTAATATTTGAACTGGGATAGACCAGATTTAAATAGGTTAGATTCATGGATGGTAATGGCATTTCATCTAAATTGAATAATAAAAATATACCTGTAGGGCTGGGATGTAGCTCAGTGGTAAAGCACTTGCCTAGCATATGAGAGGCCTTGAGTTCAACCCCGGCACTGGAAGAAGCAACAACAAAACAAAACAAAACACCCCTAAAGAAACTTGTAGAGGCTTGTGGTTGATCAGATTACAAAAGAGCAGATATTCACTTCCTTTTCCAAACTATTTGGCTGAGACATCTTCCCTTATCCCCGGTGACTTGGGCTTGGCACTTTGACTTTTTGGATCAGTGGAATGTGGGTGGAAGTGATATCATGATACTTGGGAGTCCAGGCCTTAAAAGAGATGTGATAAATTTTGTCCAGCTCTCTTGAAGCTTCTTTCCCTGGAGCAGGCATGTTTCAGGTAGCTGCTGCTCCTTCATCCTGGTATCTGGAATGAAGGTATCTGGAGACAGACCTGAAGGTGACCTGACCTGATTCCAGCCTGTCCTAGATAAAGCCTTGCTGAGATCAGCCAAAAGACAACATATGTGCAGACCTGTGAGTGTAAAATGAGTATCAGTTGTTCTGAATCCTTGATATTTGGGAAACTTTTGTCATGCAGCATAATCTTAGCAAAAAATATGATTAATACAAGGCTAGAAAGGACAGGGGTCAATTAGAAACTAATTGTCCAGTTTGGCTGCAGGACATCCATTCAGTCCTATATTTTATACAGAGATGAGTTTTAAGATGTGGAAAAAATGAGTAAAATGAAACTGTGTTGGATTTTAGTCACAAAAACAGCTAATGTTATTTTACAGTAAGAACTTAGGATTTATGAGAAACCTACAAAGTTAAGGATCTGGAATTAAAGTGTGGAAGGGCTCAGGTATTTTTCCTTCTCTCTGCCACCACTTCATACTGTGGTGGCATCCAGCATATACCAAGTCTAGAATAAACATTAGAAACATGGTTCTTCTCTCAAAGGATTTTATAATCAACTTAATAAGCAAAATAGACATGTACAGTGAGTGCTTGTAATCAAGAAAGAGGCAGGATTTGAGGAAAAGAGGGAAACCATATACCCTTTTTAGCTTAATGACATAGGAAATATTCTAGCAAGATGTATGATGCATATGATTGCTTCATAAACACCCTGTCATTAGGTTAGGTAATTATTAGAGTCCTCTACTCGCTTTCCTTTTCCATCTTCAGAGTCCAGCGCGTGTTCTAATGATTGACAAACCATGTGGGTCTGAGCCCAAGTTGAAGCCTTGGTGGGAGAAATCAAAATGCTTTAAAGGCAAAAAAAGGTGTGGACAAAAGATTGATGAGTGGGTGGCTCTGTGGGAAAGGACCATGAGGAGGAAGCTTTTTGGAAAAAGCCTAGAGTATAGAATTAAAACATATGCTAGTTGAAAGAGCCCAGAAATGGGACAGAGAGATCTTTAATCTTCATCCTTTGCAGATTCAGATTGGATGATATCACTCCAATTCCACGATGAAAGTATTTGTTCCTGATTTTGTTATGTGAGCTTGGTCATTTGGTTATGGACTTTGCTATCCCTACCTCCTACTTGAAGGTCATTCATACATCACCATGTTAAAAGGACCTGTTTCTTCTCTGCCTCCAGTACCATGCCCTGATAGAGTGTGTCTCCTTTATAAGACATACTTGTAGCATTACAGTTCAAGTAGCGAATGGAGTAAACTTACAACCCTAACTTCCCTCTGACTTAAAGATGAAGGGACATTTGTGGCCATGGTACATGAGGCTTTGGCCTTCCCTTGAGTTTCCAATGAATCAACCCATAGGGTCCTCCAGCTGAGAGCCGCCCCAACCTCCTCTACTGGTGTGACCACAGAGACTCTGATTGCAGCCCTAAGCCATCTCCACAGGAAGCTTTGTCACTTAAAGAACCACAAAACAGATTTCACAAACATCTGTCGAACACTTGGTATTTGACAGGCACTGTGGTAGGCATAGCAAGGAACACAAAGATGAATAAGACCTGATTCTCCTTTCTTGGGGGTTTATAATCTAGCAGAGAAGATAGATAGGCACAGAAGTAACATGAGCATGTGGGAAGCTGAGTAGAAGGACAAGTTTGAGCCTGGGCCAAATATGGAACCACCCAGCCTCTAGGTTCCAAATTGGAACATAGTGTAACGGAAATCCTATCCTGGCCACATGGAAAGCCAGAAGCAGGACTAATGGAGGGCACTGATTTAAAACATTATCCTAGCCGGGTGGTCAAAGCTGAAGCACCCTGTTCTGGTCTAGTGAGGGAACAGACTCAACTGGATAAAAGGACCTCTCTTTAAATCCATACTGCAGCATCTTTTCTTCCTAACTTCCTGTTTTGGATTAATCTCCCAGAGACACTGTACAGCAGGCTCCTAGAACCTTCTTTGTCTATGGAATATAAAGATGGTATGATTCCAAAGGGCTTCTGCTCAGAACCAAGTAAGTTTATATTTTTGGCAACATGACTACTGCAATGACCATGAACTGGTTTCTCTTTGGATGGAATTGTGAAAGTTAGATTCCTTTCAGCTCACTGAGCTCTCATGAAGATCATTCTGGAGATCTGGTAGCAAAATACTACTTGCTAATAGCTCATTCATTTTTTTTTTTCCTAAGTGGAAGAGTCTTGGAAGACAGGCCTGGGAACCAGGCTTATAGGCTGGGAAAAAGAGACAGAGATCCAGGCAGCAGCTGTTTTTAATGTGCTTAGAGACTACATATGTAATATGTAGAGAACACATTGCATCCAGTAAGTTCATAAAATATGCATGTGAGTGTGGTAAGAACACGACAGTAAGAACCATGCTGCCAACACAATGGAAATACTTTGTTATGCTGTCTGAACTATGTGGTTCACGTCTCAGAGGATGGCAGCCAGACCATCATCCTGTGAGATGCAGTGCCATGTATTCTAATGCTACAATTCTCCATTTCCCCCACACAATTAATTCACACACTGTAGAATTATTTGTGATGCCTTCTAACTTCTAAGGAGAACTCAACCCTCTCTCCTGGAGCTGTGGAACAGTTCAAGGACAAATGGAAATCCTCAGACACACAGGACCAACCATAGTACCGAGAGGTAAAGCATTGAGAGAGACCATAAATAGCATCCTGACTGAAACCAGGTGAGGTAAGGGATCTCTTAAAGGCTTATGCAGAGCACCTGGAAAAATCACTGCCTTGATTTTTAAATAAACATTTTAATTTTGAAATCATTTCAGTTTTACAGAAAATATGCCGAGTAGCCAGTTCTCTTTTACCCTGCAACCATTGCAAATTTCCCAATGTTACCATCTTACATTCTCATGGCACATTTGTTAGAAGTAAGAGACCAATGTTGGTATATTAACTCTAGACTTCATCTGGGCAGTTTGGTAGATTAACTCTAGACTTCAACAGGGTTTCACTAGTTTTTACGATAATGTCTTTTTGTTGTTGTTGTTCCAGCATCCAATACAGGATGCCATATTCCATTTATTTGTCTTATTTTCTTAGTCCCCTCTGGTCTCTGATAGTTGTTTGTTTGTTTTGGTACCAGGGATTGAACTCAGGGGAGCTTAACCACTGGGTCACATCTGTAGTCCTTTAATGCTTTATTTTGAGATAGGGACTTGCTAAATTGCTTAGGGCCTCCCTAAGTTGCTGAGGCTGGCCTTGAACTTGTGATCCTCTTGTCTCAGACTCCCAGGTCACTGGGATGACAGCATGCACCACCATGCCTGGTAAATTTTTAATCTTTCCTTGTTTTTCATGACCTTGTTAGTTTAGAGGAGTATTGGCCAGATATTTTGTGGAATGTCTAAAAAATTGCTGTATTTTACCCTAAGGCCTTGTCATTCTTGCTTGAGACAAGCTGTTGCCTATCTTGGAAGGCCAGTGAGAAATCATGGTGGATCTGGGCAAGACAAGGCATGGAGGAGGGTCCTGGAAACTTGCTCTGACCTTCCATGCTGGGGGGAAGGAAACACCTAAAAGATCAAAGGCGGCCCAGAGTATTTGAGGGCCAAGTCAGTGGTCTAACCCTGTATAAAACAGTCCCTTAAAGACCTTTGAAAAATACTGATGCCCAGATCCCAAACCAGAACAATTAAATCAGAATTTCTAAGGATATGATTGAAGCATGGGTATGTTTTCATAGCACCCCAGGTGATTCTGTTGTGCAGCCAGGTTTGAGAACTCAACACCTAGCTGGCCAGCAATAAAGACCCTATTTGCTGGGCATGGTGTTGCTCACCTGTAATTCCAGGGAATCAGAAGTTTGAAGCAAAAGGATTGTAAGTTTAAGGACAGCTTCAGCAATTTAGGGAGGCTCTGTCTCAAAAAACAAAAACAAAAACAAAAACGAAAAAACCCTGAAAGTTTTAAATATAGCCATTGAGAAGGGTAGGGCCCAGGTATGTCACTGGTCAAGGATTTGGGATTTGGAATCCTTGAAGTCTCTACATCATGAATTTATCTGGCAATGTTGTCCTATTTGCTTAATTTTATATATTTTTATCATTGTATTTTTGGTACTGCGGATTGAACCCAGGGATGCTTTTATCATCAAGCTACATTCCCAGGCCTTTTTAAATTTTTTACTTTGAAACAGGGTCTCATGAAATTGCTGAGGCTGATCTCCAACTTGCTATCCTCCTGCTTCCCCCTCCCAAGTCTCTGCGATTACACGTGTGCTACCACACCTGGCTACTTAATTTTATTATATCTTGAAAATGCAGTACTAAGCAGTGGATTTGTTTCCTTAGTCATTAATATGATTTGGGGCTGAGTTATGCACCCTGCTGTTCACTGATAATCCTAGTTTTAGCCATCTGGTGACTAGAGTTGACCATGAGGTATATTCTATTGCTCAGATAAAAATGCCAAATTGGAAATAGGGAAACAATTTCAGTCTTAAAGTTTTAAATGCCGTTTGACCACTGGTTGGTCAAGTCATTTATTTAACTTCTCTGGAATTAGGGGCACTTTCTAGAAAAATATGGAGTTTGAATTAGGTCACCCCATCTTCTAGTGAGTCATTTACTAAGTGTTTGTGATCCTGTCAATCTCATTTTCCCATTAGTTGAATAAAGATAGGGTAACAATGTGGGTGAGTTATTGTGGGTGGTCATTGACACCAGTCTTCCCATGCGCTGCACCGTTCTAGTGGTAATGTGTTTTGAAAAGGTGGGTGATTCTTTCCTCTCTTGGCTGGAGATCACTATGTCACCACCATCTGTCTTTCTCTTGCCATGTAAGTGCCTCTCAACTACTCAACAAATATTTGAAAATTGAGTAAATGGTGTCATTGGAAGATGAAACCTTAGCCAACATAGCAGTAGATTACAACAATGGCTTCTCATTAGATTTGCCTGGGGAGACCTAAAAATAACGACTCTCCTGGAAATCCTGTCACTTGTGACATCATGGATGAAACTACAGACTTCATGTTGAATGAAATAAGCCAGTCACAGAAAGACAGATACAGCGTGATCTCACTTTATGTGGAATTTAAAAAAGTCCAACTTGGAGAAGTAGAGAACAGAACAATGGCTACCAGAGGTCAGAGGTGGAGAGGGAGAGGGAGGAAATGGGGAGCTGATACAGTGTTAGATGAAAGGAGTACATTTTGAGATCTATCACACAGCAGGATGACTATAGTTACTAAGAATGTACTGTACATTTCAAAATAACTCAGAACAAATTTCAAATGTCTTACCATGAAAAATGATGTTAGGTAATGAATATGTTAATTAGCTTGAGTCAATCATTCTACCATTTATATATTCTACTATATATATATACACACATATATATATATATATCAACATCATATTGTACCCCATCAATGTATATAATTATGATTTATTGATTAAAATAATGTTAATAAAATAAAGTAACGAAAGTGACTTCCCTAGATCAATTGGAGGAGAATCATCTCTGGGAATGTGATGTAATATTATTTTTGAGGTCCCCAGTATTCCAATATATAGCCAAAGTGGAGAACCACTCCCTGCCTTAAGAGGGCCAGTTTTTCTCGCTTAGCAAATTGAAGAAATAGAAGATGACCCAAGGTGTGAAGCCTGCCCCTTTGCAGGACTTGTCTTATAGCTTCATTTCTTTCTCCATCCACCACAACACTTGTCCTAGTTTGGGCCCATGGCACCAACATAACATACATCTATTGAACTGGATGGAATAAAAATACCAAAAACCCCAAACCAAACCCAAACTAAACCAAACCCTCCAGATTGCCATTTCTACTCTCAGCTATTTTACTATATGAAAAGCAGGTAAAAACCAAGGGTTTAGACCCACATTTTTTCACAAACATATTCTCATTACAATACAGGGTAGAACTTTTTTGGGATTTTTACAATGTAGTGAGTCTAGTTTGAAAAAGAATCTTTTCCTTGAGGCTGCTCAGTGGTAGAGCACTTGCCTGGCTTGTGTGAGGCCCTGGGTTCAATCCTTTACACCACATATAAATAAATAAATAAACAAACAAACAAATAAATAAATAAATAATAAAGGTCCATTGACAATTAAAAAAAATAAATAAATAAAAAAAATTCCTTCCTCATTCTGGCCATTCTGGCCCTACTCTGCATCGTCTTGACTTGTCCCAACTCCAGTCTGGCAGCTGATTGGAGACTGGAACCTGAAGCTGGGTTGGTCCTTCAGCAGGGAGGCGGTGGTGTTTGGGTAGCCTGGGTAGCAATGAGACTAGTGCATGTGTTTCATTCACTGACCAAAGAGATTGGATCTCTACTCTCCCTTAGGTGTCCAGTGCCTTATTCATCATCATATTAAAAACATATTAAAAAAAAAGATTCTGAGATGCTTATTATTAATACAGGTGCTTACTTAGTTCCAGATAAACACAGAACCCCCCTCCCCATGTGTTGTAGCTTTATATGAAGCTAATGGAGCAAGGCAATGCTCAAACGTCAAATTAAACTGCACAGCTCTGTAATCACTCAGACTGACATGGCATAAAAGGATAATTAGTAGTTCATTACATGGAACATTGTTTGTTCAGCTAAATTGATTTCTCAGCTGCCCATGTTTTCTGTTTACTTAGTAAGCGCTCCACTGCACATTTTTATTTGAGAGCTAGGAAATCCCTTCCCCTGAACTTGTTTTTTTTTTTTTTTTTGATCAGCGCAGTTTTAAAATATAATTTACTTGAGCTGGGTGAACCTCCGAATGACATACAGGTGTACAGTAACAATCGCCAGTGTGGATTGATGCACAGAACATAAAACCGGCTGTGGTTAGAGACCTAGGAGACATTACCAAAAGGCCGGAACATACCCAGTGGCTTTGTACCTGGAAAGGCCTTTGTGGCTGTTTGCTTTTCAACTTAAGAGTGAACTCCCCTCTCAGAAAGGGAGGGGTGAGAAAGAAATCAGAATAGACACCTAATCCCTTGCTGTTCAAAGTGGAAAATTTCCAGCAAAGTTTTCTTAAACCCTTCATGTTGCCTGTTAATGCCAATGTAAAGAAAACAGTGGCTGTTTTAGGATTTCCTGCAACCCCACTCGCCATCAGCAGGATTTAGAAAAAAGGCTAAATGCTGACTTCAAACCTTTCTGAACTTGCCACCTTATAAAGATAATGTGGATTTTTCTGGGTTGGTGTAGCACAGCTATCCATAGCCTACCCCCCTCTGCTATTTCCATGTCCTTTGTACTTCTCCTCTCTGGGAAGTAAGGCATTCACATAGATTTTGCTGGACAAATATAGTCATTCAGATGTGTGGTCTTCAACACCATCAGCATCTGCCTCCCACTATGTAACCCATCTAGATTTTTGCCTTTGGCTTGCTCAGCTCTGCTTGGCCAATAGGTGAATGTATTGCACTAAATGACACCTTACAGTTTTGACAGTCCCCAAGAGAAGAGAGAAGCCAGTTCTGCAGCAAGTTTAAGCATTGGCACGTGACATGTAAATCTGGGTGATGTGTCAGGCTGCAAGTTCTGCCATAAAGGAGTTTGTTTTCCAGGAGAAATTTTTCAACATTGACGAGGTTTTGCTTGTCTTTAGGGGAACTTAAAAATCTGCCTGTTTCAAATTGAACATTTTCACCCCTTGTAGAGGGAGGATGTGAAATGGAGAAGGTGGGTTAGCAAAAGGAGAGGAGATACCTTTTGAGACTGGGAAAATGAAAGTTCTTGGCTCCTGCTGATTATGTTCTCTTTTGAAATTCATATGTACAGCTTGGGTGCACGTTGGTGGAACTGAAGATTCTATTAAATTCCATCATGACCAAGTTCTGGGTTTCGTTTCTTGGATCATTAGAACGTTAGAAAACTCATGTGACATATACACAACATACTGAGCAGGCTTCTCTCAGTTACCAATATTAATTGGAGGAGACAGAGCCTGTATGACTGAAATCTGCAGATAATCCCCAAGGCTCACCAGCACTTTTTGATTTAATCTCCATCCCCAGCAAACTTGTTAGATGCCAGGCACAGAATTGAAGAGAATACTGAAGAGAGCATGGATATATTTTGGTTGTATTCTTAGCACAGAAGTAGAAACTTTGATATTCAATTTCAAGGTTTATTCCATAAAGAAAGTAATTTTGGGGTCAAAATCTAGGGCAGATCATTGTCTCGTATTCATACGTGGAAAGCAATCAGTGTAAAGACTCACGATTGCCTTGTGTAGAAGGGAAACTTGTTCTGGCTAAAACAACAATGATAATGAATGAAGGTGACTCTCAATGAACTGAAGCCCTACTATGTGCCTGGCACTGTGCTATGTGTGGTCTGTCTGCTGTTGTGGTCCTGTCCATCTCAACTTTAACTGCAGCCCTTTCAACTACTTCCAGTGCTGCAGGTTAAGGTGACTGGGTGGTTACCAATGTGACTGTCCTTTCTTTCCAGCACTACCTGGCACCTGGATATTGGTCTGGATGCTTGTCTACCTCTTCAGTTATCTTGACATCCTGCTCATCTCCTGGTTTCTCTTGGCCAGGGCTTAGACCTCCCAGTTCCCTTTTTTATTCCCTATCTCAATATTCCTGTTGCTATTTTCTCTACATTTTGGCCCTCAGATTAGCAATTGTTGGTAATCCTGCTCCCAATCCCCATCATTAATGTGGGCTCAAAAACAACTCAATTCCTCACCTCATGCCCACAAAGAGGATGCATACTCATGCTGTGATTTTATTAAAGTTGATGATCTGAACTCAGTTGTTAAACATCATGTCACAATTGCTGGGTTTCTATTTTTACTTTCTTCTTGGTTGCCAAAGAACCTATGAACTGCTTCTTTCAGGGCAAGAGCTGGGCTTCATGTATGTATTTGTCCCTTTGAATACAGACTCCCTTCAGCCCACGTACACTGGCCCAAGACACAGGGTTAAGATTTTTCTAGATGGCTCTTCTGGACTCCTGACTCACTGCACTGCAACTGTCCATTCTTGTCCAAATTGCCTCCATTTCCACCTATTTTGCTGCTTCTTTCCCCCTCTTCCTGGCTTTTCACGGTTGGGGAGACAAGGAACGAACCCTTGGCTATTTCTCTTATCTTTTCCTTTCTCTATGTCTTTCCCTCTCTAGGGAGGTGCTTTCCTTTGGCCCCATGGTTTCAAATCCCATCTGCACTCACTGATGTCTCCCCATGCAGTGACTCTCTGGACCTTCTTCCTGAGCCTCTGACACAGCCAAAGCCTAATCAATATCTTAGGCTCTAATAGGCCTCTTAACAGAGTTTAAAAGGAACTTGGCCTTTATTTCCTGAAAACTATTCTGTTTGTTTCTGTTCCTTCTAAGTAAATAGCTGTATCTAATTGCTGAGGCTGAAAACCTAGGTCTCATCCTTGATCATTCTCTTTTCCTCACCCCTACTGCAAATCCATTTTTGAGTCCTGGTGCTTCTCTATTCAACAAGTATCTCCAGGGGTTGAGATACAGCACAGTGCTACAGTGTGGCATGCACCACGCCCTGGGTTTGATCCCCAGCACTGCAAAAGCGAAAACAAAAACCATTATTTCCAATGCGTTAGCTTTTCCCTAGTTCCAAGCCACTGTCATCTCTCCACTGTTCCCTAACAATAGCTTTTGAGCTGGTCTCCTCTGATTCTGCTCTCCACCCTTCCCCCGCCCCCATTCTCCACAGAGCATGAAGAGCTCTTTAAGAATGAAACTCAGGATCATGTCGTTTCCCATCTTCAAACTCCCTGAGATTTTCCACTATACTTAGAATAACATCTGAACTCCTTCATGTGACCCAAAGGCCCCATGTGGTCTAATCCTCTCTCACTTTCTGATATCATTTCTTGCCTTTTTTCCCTGAAATTTCCAAATTTTCTTCCCATAGCAAATCTCCCGTTTTTTTTTTTTTTCTTTACACTCCACCTAGAATATTGTTCCCTAAATTTTTGCCTGATTTCCCCTGCCTCACCTCAGAAAGGCCTTTCTCAAATCCACAAGGGAACAGCCTGTTTTGCTCACAACTCTGTCTCCTGGGTGTGGGACAAACCTGGCTTGTGAGAGACACTTAATAAATAGTGGAACTAATGAAGTCCAAAACCCTTTTCTCTAGTGGGGAAGGACCTCAGCGTGTACTCACTGCACTCATTTCTCTGCCTTTGCCTTCCAGCGTGATCAAGAATCTTCCCTTACGTCCTGCCTGGCTTCCAGCTCTTCATCTTCCCTTCCCTGTGGTCCTGGTGTTCTCAGGCCCATTTCACATCACCCTGGTTTGTTCTTTGGCTAAGACAACTGCAGTGTCTCACCCCTGACTCTGCAAAGTCAGATCACAATGGCTTCACCCTCCAGTTTGTCATTTGAATCTGTTGGCTTTCACATGTGCTCCAAGCTTCTAAGGCTCCGGACACCGACTTCAGTCATTGCCTCTTACCTGTGATTTGAGTTTGGTTTGTCAAGGCCTCCTTGTTTTCCTGATGCTGACTTAAACTACCACCCCTTGCTTTAGATTCTGGAGGGCAACCTGCTTCTCACACACTGGAGGGACAGGGTGTCAAGAGAAGCCACACGAAGCTAAACGCCAGCAGGGGCTGAAGAAGGCCACTTGTGCGTTTCTGTGGTAGTCACATCTCGTGGATATTCACCACCTCTTCCCCAGGTGAATCAGGAAGCAATTGGTTCCCCTTAACCCTTCAGCTAAATATATTAAGCTTATTAAACTGGAAAATCTGCTTGTGGGGCAAACCAAAAGAAACAAAATTCACAGCCTTCCCAGCTTGAGACCCAGTGTGGAAGAACTGATATGGAAAAAGAAGCATGACAGAAGCCTCAGAATTGAAAAGGAAATTTCACTCCTGTGTTCCAGGTACTGTTTGACTTTTGATGGTAGGTATGAGTACATAAGTGTAAATAATTTGCATATATCTATACTTCAATTACAGGTTTATAGATGATGCATGTAAAGTGTAGTGATACTTATATTTCACTTTAATGAAAAGTTATAAAATGAGTAACATTCATTCAAGATTACAGAATAACTCCTTTGGATTTACTGTTTGCTTGGATGTTTAGTCCAGGAGCCCCTGCAGAAGGGGAAAAAATAATTTCTGAAAGAATAAAGTATTAGTTCTACAGCATTTCAATCTGTCAGGCAAATATAAATGCATGTATTTTTCTTTTGAAAGGCATATTATTATGTACCCAATAAAATGAACTCTTCTGAGTAATTCTCATCTGTTAGATAAATAAAATTAGATCTCTCTGTCTCACACATACACCACCTGTTGAACAAAATCCAGTTTGAGGACAAAACTAATCAGATACGTAATGCCTGCAAAAATTAAAAAAATAAGATAGTTACTTATATAGTAAGGTAAAATAAAACAATAAAACTGTGTTCCAAAATCTGGATAATTCATAACCCTCTTGCTATTGATGGACATTTACGATTAATCTATTATGCAATTATAAACAATGTTTATATTTGTATTCACATGGGAATATTTAAGGGTCAATTCTTAAAGTAAATTGCTATTTTAAAGGGATTGTGCATTTTAAATTACTAAATACTGTGAGATTTAAGCTCTAATCAATACTGCATGAAAATGTTTATACCCTTATTATCTCTTCCACTAATTGGCTCAGTTTTTGCTCATTTGATGAGTAAACATACTGTCCTATTTTTTTTCTTTAATTTTTACAGTCATATTGAAGTATAATTGACATACAATGAACTTGACTTGTAACTTACTGTGTGTGTCTGTCTGTGTGTCTGTGAACCTGTCACCAGCACTAAGTTAATGAACGTTACTATTACCTCTAAGGTTCTCTTGTGCTTTTTGTAATTACTCACTAATCCTCTCTTCCCTCCCCACACTATCTCCAGGCAAACACCGATCTGCTTTTTGTCACTATTTCTTTTTTCTAACCCTTTCCTAAAAAAATAAAATAAAATTTCTGTTTCTGCTGGCTTCTTCCTTACAGCATAATTATTTTGAGTTGCATCCATGTCGTGGTGTGTATTAAGAGTTCAGGCTTTTTTTTAGTTTTTTTTATCCCATTGTATGGTCATACCAAATTTATCTTTTATTCACCCATTTATGGACATTTGGACTGTTTTCAAATGTTGTGGTTATTAGAATTGTGTGTTCATGTACTTTCTCTTCTCTTGAGTATACAGGACTGAAAGAACTGTGTCCCATGGTAGGTTTATGTTGAACTTTTAAAGAAGATGTCAGATGAATTCTAAAATAGTTGTAGCATTTTAAATTCCCCCTGTGAGAGTTCCAGGCAATACAGATACTCTACGACACTCAATCTTCAAATTTTAGTTATTCTAATGGATGTGGAGTGGTATCTTAATATCATCTTAATTTGTATTTCTTGAATGACTAATGAGGTCCAACATCTTTTCAGGCCCTCCAGATATCTTCCTTGGTGATGTAAATATTTGAATCTTTTGTGAATTTTTTAATTCAGTCTCTTGTCTTCTTACTTTTTGAATTGTAACAATTCTTTATATATTCTGAATGCAAGTCCTGTCTTGGATATATGTTCTGCAAATGTTTTCCAATCTGGTTCTTTCTCCTCCTTCCTCTCCTCTTCCTGTTTTCCCTCCTCCTCCTGCTGTTCCTGCTCTTCCTTCCTTCCCGTTTTTCTTCCTCTGTGTAATGGTGTTTTTTTGAAGAGCAGATGTTTTTATGCTTTGTGTTGCATTTAAGAAATCTTTTCAAACCCAAGGTCACTTGTTGGTTTTGAAGGTATAGGAACGGGGCTATGATACAAAGACTCAAAACTCCCTAGAAGCTGGAAAAGACAGGAAAATAAATGGACTCACCCCCTAGTACCTCCAGGAAGGAAAACAATCCTACCAACAACTCGATTTTATCTCAGTGTGCCCCATGTTAACTTCCTAGCCTACAGAAATTTAAGACAATAATTTTTTTGTTGACATTAGCCACAAAGTTGTGGTAATTTATCACTACAGAAATAGAAAATAATATAGTTCTAGTTTTAGTTCCTTGTTTTCTTTACTGGTCTACAGAAAAAAAAAATAGATTTTTGTATCTTGACCTTATATCCTTTAACCATGCTAAATATGTTAGTTCTAGTATCTTATTTCTAGATTCCTTTCCCATCTGGATGCCCTATATTTCTTTTTCATGCCTTATTGTGCTGTCAATCACCTCCAGTGCAGTGTTAACTAAGAGCAATAAGAGTGAACATCCTTATGTTCCTTCTGATCTTTAGGAGTAAATATTCAATCACCCACCATTAAATATGATGTTAGCTGTAAGGCATGGATGACTTTTATCAATTTGAGAAATTCTCTTTTATTTTTACCTTTCTGAGATGTTATATGTCAGATTTTGTTTTGCATATAACGGGATCACCATATGGGTTTTTTTTTTTTTAGTTTGTTAATACAGTGAATTATATTAATTGATCCTGAATGGTGAATCAACCTTATATTTCTAGAATAAATCCACACTACTTGGCCATGCTATTATCTGTTTATATTGGATTTAACTTGCTAAAATTTTATGAGTATTTATTGTGTCTATGTTAATGAAAGATATTGGTCTATCATGTCATTTTCAGGTTTCAATAGTAGGGCAATACTGGTTTTACACAATAAGTTGAAAATTATTACCTCCACTTTAATTTTTTGAGTTTGTGTAGAATTGATATTACTTCCTATTAAAATGATCAGTAGAATTTGCTGGTGTAGTCTTTTATGCCTACAGTTTTCTTTGTTAGGTCTTAAACTGTACATTCAGTTTCTTTAATAGAATAAGACTACTCAGGCTGTTGCTTTTTTTTTTTTTTTTTCTTTTATGGCACCAGGGATTGAACCCACGGGCATTCAACAACTGAACCACATCCCCAGCACTATTGTATTTTATTTAGAGACAGGGTCTCACTGAGTTGCTTAGTGCCTTGCTTCTGCTGAGGCTGGCTTTGAACTGGAGATCCTCCTGCCTCAGCCTCCTGAGCTGCTGGGATTACAGGCGTGTGCCACTGTGCCCAGCTGTTGTTGCTTCTTGAGTGAGCTTTTTTACACTTGATGTTTTCCAAGGGATTTACTCATTTAATCTAAGTGACTGAATTTATTGACATATTGTAGCCTTCCCTTTCTATTTTTTATTATCTAGATTGTCTGCAGTTATGTCATATTTCACATTCTTATTATTGGTAATTTGTGTGTTCTTTTAGGTTCTGATCAGTCTGACTAGAATATTAACAATTTCTTTGATATTTTAAAAATAACCATCTTTTTGGTTCATTGATTTTTTTAACCCATATTTTTTAATGTTTTTAATTAATTTGCTTTTGTTATTTTCTTTATTATGCCACTTCCTCTGGCTGCTTTGGATTTGTTAAAAGTATTATTATTTTAATTGTACAAATTTATGGGGTACAGTGAATTATTGTGATAATTCAATACATGTATACATTGTGTATTGATTAAGTCAGGGTAACTAACGTTTCCATTTCCTTAAATATTTGCCAACTTTAGGTTTAATTTGCTCTTCTTTTGCTTGTTTGATGACAGACTCAGCTAAGTTGCTGAGGCTGACTTTGAACTTGTGATCCTTCTGCCTCAGTCTCTGGAGTTGCTGGGATTACAGGTATGTGCCACTGCCACCAACCTCAGCAACATTTAGAATTTTATGTCTTCTTAGTGTATAAACTCCTTTATATTAATGTGGTGAGTTCAAATCTCTCTTGATTAGTATTAGTATGATATATAGTTTTATTTTCAATCTATTTGTGTGTTTTTGTTTAAAGTGAGTTTACAGCAGATAGCACATAGTGGGATTTTTCTTTTTCATCTGATTTGATGGATAAAAACAGGAATTATTCTTAGTTCTGTGTGAGTTTTTGGACTTATTCCTTCAAATCATCTTGATTGATTTTTTTTTTCCTGGCTCCAAGTTTCCTCACAAGCATGAATTTTTCTGTACTTAGTTAAGGATTCGTTGGGGACCCTCTGAAGATCTGTCTGTGCAGCTTTCTCCTTTCTTGTTCTCTGTAAGCTCTAGCCACCTTGGTTTTCCAAACTGTCAGCTTCATTTCCTCTATCTCTTCATTTCAGGAAGATTGACAGATAACACTTGGAGTCTCCCTGCATTGTGACCTGGAGTCTTTCTCTAGAAAATAAGCTGGGACCATGGTTGGGCTCCCTTTCCTCTTTTCTGCTCTACCTGACTCTAATGTCTAAAAACTATTGCTTTACATATATTCTGGTGGTTTTTTTTCCCTTTTTTTCAGGCAGAGGCTAAATATGGTACCTGTTGTTCCACCTTTGTTAGAAATGGAAGTTTTAAGTGCCATGATTTTAATTTTAATTTTCCTTATTTCTAGTGATGTCAAGCATTTTTTAAGATGGATCATTCATTATATTCTCAATGTAAATTATCTTTTAATATTTGACATTTTTTATTTATTTTATGTCAATTCATAGGAGCTCAAAATAAGATATTCTGGATATAAAATCTTAATCTGTTTTATTTTATGACAATTTTTTTTCTGTCCATTATTGGTTTATGGTGATGTAGATGCATATGTACTCTGTGTTCTGATATGAAAAGAACTCCAAAATTATTTTCAAATAAGAAAGAAAAGGTAAGATATTTCATGTAGTATATTCCTATTTTGGTAGAAATCAATTTATGCATGATTTGGAGGTAAAGTATGTAAGTTAAGGATATAAGTATACTGTAGTATATAAGTAGATAGTACAGAATATAAACTTCTTGAGGTCAGAGACATTCTTGTTTATTGTTGTATCTCAGTTCCTATAATAGTACATAGCAGATAGTAGGGGGTCAATATAGCTTGTTGAATAAATAAATAAATTAATAATCTATGATATTATTGCCTTCCTATAAATAAATATAGATACAAATTATGTGGAGGAGGTTGAAGGTATAATTATATGTATTTATTAACAAATTTAAATGCTTAAAGCAATGTTAGATAGAAAACATTAAATTATCCATGTTTACTTCTGAGGAAAGAACAGGAGTGAATGAAGGGGAAGTGAAAATTGACATTCACTATTCTCTATATTTCTGAAATTGCATTTGTATAACTTTATACATTTATAAATACAAGTACTATCAGTGAAGAAAATAACTATTCTTTCAGCTCTGATCAAAGATCTTTATATTTGATTTGAATATTCCATGCTTTATATCACTAAGCACCATGTTTGCTCAGATTTTAAGGTGTGATAATCAATATTTGAATAGCTAAAACTGAAGGCCAGGCAATTCTTACCAAGAGGTGCAAAGCAGACTTGAAATATGGAATAGATAAAATATGGGGGCATGGTGAATTAGGAACTAAGTATTATTTCCAGCATTAAACTGTGGGCATGATCCAGGAGGTAGTATCAGAGTGGGGTCATAATAAATATCATGCGAGGAGACACTAGAAGCTATTTCATAAGGAAACCAATAATCAGATATCCAGGGATGAAAATAAGTCAAAAACTGGAGAAGAGAAAGACGCAAACTTATGGAAGCACAGAGTTAAGAGTCATGAGGCAGCTAAGGTGATTTTTGCTTGCTGGATTTTATGGCCCAGTAGTATGTATGATAGTTCTCATGTTTGAGATCATCGTAAGATTCCAGGTGACTTTACTTATACAAAACCATTCCTTATTTTTAGGCGGATGGGTATAGGAGATTGAACTCAAGGGCACTTAACCACTGAGCCACATCCCCAGCCCTATTTTATATTTTATTTAGAGACAGAGTCTCACTGGGTTGCTTAACCTTTGAACTCAAGATTCTCCTGCCTCAGCCTCCAGAGCTGCTGGGATTTCAGGTGTGTGCCACTGTGCCCAGCTAACACCATTTCTTTTCATCAATTTCATAAATGATATTGATTATCAAGGATGAAAATATTATGTGGGAGTCCAGATTTTATTCAGTGAGAGTTTATGGAAGGCTCAGGCACACCAGGATCTAGAGATCTTTTAGGGATATAGAGACAAATCAGGCATGGGCCTTCTCTAGCAAGAGCAAGGAGGTCATGGATCAGATGTAGCAACTCTAAGGCAACTGCCGAGAATGTGTTGGCTTTCCTGAACATCCCAGGTGACTCTCTAGAGGCAAAGGCTGCAGCAGGTCTGGTCTGCTAAAGATTTCCTGAACTGCAGAGAATTATTACAGTTAGTTATTGAAGAGTGTCTGCAGTGAGGGAACTTGAGCCTGACCTGGGCAGTACCACTGACTTTTACTTGTCCATGTCACCCAGCATCCTCCATGGTCCTACTGGGAAAGAATTCTTAGATATCTCTACATTCCTAGTGTCTTATACAGCACCTGGGGAATAGTACACACTCATTTGTTTCTAGGATTTATGTAAAAGCAGCAATTGGTCATTAGGAACATTAGCTAGAATGCACACAGTCAGTTAAAAAAAGTCTAACTTTGGTGTGTGTGTGTGTGTGTGTGTGTGTGTGTGTGTGTGTGTGTGTGGTATTGGAGATTGTACTCTACCACTGAGCTACATTCCCTTTTTATTTTTATTTTGAGACTGGGTCTTGCTAAGTTGCCCAGGATGTCCTTGACCTTGTGATTCCCTTGTCTCAGCTTCTGAAGTTGCTAGAATTTCAGGCATACACCTTTTCAGACATCCAATCTTTTTGACTTGTCAAATGGGACTTATTCCCTGACTACACGCTATTCCTTTTATAGATGGCAGATACAGGAATTCAATCACAATGCTAGAGTCCTGTAGATCCATCATGTCTGTTGTTTTGGTAAGCAGACTACTCTTTGACCCCAGTAAAAGAAATCTTTCAATGTCAGAACGTATGCTAATTTGGGCAGACTATAATTATGATAAGGAACCTCCCCGCAAGGAACTTAAAGACCAATGAGACTTTCAGTGATTTGCACTAGATGGATGCAGAAAGAAAATACAGCTCAAAAAGGAATATACTACTAGTATACTCGATTGTATTCTTCAGAATGGGTTAGGTTATGCAGTGTCAATAAATAAGCCCACCTCTCACTGGTTGCCAAGGATCGTTTGTTGCTCATGCTAGGTATCTATTGTGGCTTGGCTGCAGCTCTGCTCCATGTCCTCTTCACTCAGGAACCCAGGCTAAATGGATTATTATTGCTCCCTAGAACACTTCCGGCCATTGTGACTTGCACTATCTCTTAACTTCTGCCCCAAAGTGACACAGGTAACTTCACACATTTCATTAGTTAAGCAGGTCAGATGGCATGGCTGAATTCAGCAGGCCAAGTGAGTCTAATCAGCCCACAGAGAGGGAAAGCGAATGCTCATGATCAAGCGTACAGTCTACGACATCGGTCCTGTGCAGTCTGTTTTCTTCATGTTAAGATTCTGTATCTTAGAGAATCTTGGACTTGAAGATGTTTCTAGAGAACAAGGACTAGGGTATAGAAATAAAGAGGACATGGTAAGAGAAGCTTAGACTGTGGAGCATAATTCAAATAAAGAAAGTTTTAAGAGAAATGTAAGAAACTCTAGCCTGGACCCCGTTTATAAGAAGACTTTTAACTAAGCCATATACTCCATAGAGTAGGTGGTAGGAATAGTTGTGAAATCACTGAATTTTATTTTGCTAAGCAGATGATATTATCAAATGCTTGTCACGACTAGGCGATTACTGTGAATTTTTTAAAAGAAGAAAAATGAAAAGATTCTGATCTAATGTCATCTTTATTTCAGAAAAAAAGATAAGAACGCTAATTGTTAAGACTGACAAAGAATTAATTTCTAGTTGCACTGAGAGGAAAAAAATTAACAGACTAACAAAATTATAACCTTAACATGATTGAACTCATTACTCTTGAAATGTAGTGCAGATACTTTGTGTTGGTTTTTTAGTTTGTTTATAGAACTGGAAATGACTTTAGCATGTTAATATTTTATCAAATTAAAATTAATATTATTATGTTTTGAGAGTCAAAATGTAAATGTAATGTAAATGCCATCATGTATGTTAGAGTACACCTTTTAAGTAAAAATTACCCATACTTATCAAAAGTTCAAGCAATATGAAAAGTACAAAGAAAGAAAAAATAACCTAGTTTCTAAAGAAATTGGTGAATATTTCTTCAATCAACCCTGCATGGATACAGAGATTGACAGACGAATTGATAAGCAGAACCATAAATAAAAAATGTATATATATAAATAATTATATAAGAAGGGATCATACTCTAACAGCTACTAAAAATGCAATTAATTTTATTGTAGTTCACTAGAATTTGAAGTGTAGGATGTATTTTATTTTTGTGGGAATCAAATCCTGGGCCTCTCATGTACTAGGTGAGTGATCCACCACTGGTCCATATCCCCAACTCTGCAACACTACTTTTTAAAATAGAAATGTTTTTATTTTTAATAGCATTGACTGGTTTCTGCTCTGAAAGATAAAGCCTTCAGTATTCTTATCCTTCCTTCTACTTCTCTATGCTTCACCTTTATTTTTTATTCTGACTTTATTTAATATTAATGTAATTTCACTTATTCAAATAAGAATAATGAAAGGCATTCCTGTATACTGTTTCCCCAAATTTAGCCATTTAAAATATTTTGCCCCATTTTTGTTATTCTCCCTTTATATGTTTTACATAATATATACCACTTTTTCTGAATTATGCTGAACACATAGTATGTATTTCCAAAGAACAATGGTCTTATATAATTGCAGTGCAATTTTCAAAAGCAGGAAATTTAACCTTGATACAATACCTTTATGTGGTCTGCTGTTCATATTCAAATTTTTTCGGTTGTCCTTTGAATGCTCTTTATTTTGATCTTTTTCCTAGTGTAAGCTCCAATACAGGATCAAGTAGTGCATAATTACTTTGTCTCTTTAGTCTCCTATGTCCAAAACAATTCTTTGGCCTTTCATTTTCCCTGATCTTGATCTTTTTGAGGAATATAAATCAGTTATTTTTTAGAATGCATTTCTGTTTTGCTTTGTCCAGTGAGTTCTCATGATTATATTTGGGTTATACATTATTGGCAAGGATACCATGAGCCATTGTCTTGCTCAGTATAGGTATAAGATAGTGATTCTAGCTTTAGTCAGATAATTAAAGTAGTGTCCACTGGGTTTCTCTTCTGCTAAAGTAACAATTTCCCCTTTCTAATTAATAGGCATATTAAGCTGAGATATTCTGTGACTAGTTAATATTCTGTGAATCATCAAAATTCTGACCACCAGTTTTAGGAAACTTTGATGGTTTTCTATTTCCTTCACTTCTTCTGTATTTATTAGTTGGCTTTCTTCTACAGAGACATTACTTTATCCACCATTTCCTTTTTTGTTGTTGTTGTTGCTATTTTTTTAACCGTAATTCACATCTATAGGTTAAATACTGTCTTCCAGTCCTCACCCTGACAAAAAGATATGTTTAAATTCTAACCCCCTAGTACCTCAGAATGTGAACTTATTTGGGAAAAGGGACTTGGCAGATTTAACCAAGTTAAAATGAGTTTATTAGGTTGGGTCATTAACTCTTATAAAAAGGGAAACTTTGGGCACAGACACACATGGAGGAAAGATGACCAAAAGATCCATGTGGAGAATGCAAGGTGAAAACGTAGGATCAAAGTGATGTGTGTACAAGCCAAGACATGCCAAATATTGCTGGCAAACTACCTACAAAGGTGCTAGAAAGAGGCAAGAAAAGATTCCCCCATAGATTTCAGAGGAATCATCCCTGGTCAGTGCTTGATTTTGGACATCCAGTTTTCAGAAATACGAGGTGATCAATTTCTGTTGTTTTAGTCATTCCATTTGTGAGACTTTGTTACAGTAGCGCTAGGAAACTAATACAACATTTGTGGATTTTTAATGTCATTTGAATACTTTTAATAAGTTACCATCATTGTTTATTTTGATGTGCAAACTGTCTCAGATTTTTCTAGAGGGAGCCCCTGCAAGCTGGCTCATGTGTCCTCATGGTATGACCCCATTGTTTCTTGACCACTTTATTAATTTCCAGCATAAGAAGATGCTCTTGCTAATCTTGTAACCACCCCTCCAACCCGCCCTAGTCCCCAGCTCTGCAGCTACAAGATAACTCTCTTTCCTATTTTCCCCTTTCTGTTTCACTCCCTGGCTCTGTGTTGCTGTTTCTCTGTGTGTTTGATCAATTGCTTGATTAATCAATCTAAGCTCTATGAGGTCAGACTGATAAGCTCAGTTTCAACTCATCAATTTATTTGCTGTTTTTCATATGTAGTTAACTCCCTTTAACTATATGGAGAAATCTGGCCCTCCTTATGATTGATATATTTACTCGTTTGCTTAAACTCACAGAAATTAATTTTAGAATTGCTAATCCATACCACTGAGAAAAGCACATCTACCAATCAGAGTTACATATTTGTTTACAGTTCTTTTTTCAAGATTTAAATGCAGTGAAACACAAATCTGAAGTATACAATTTAATGACTATTAATAAATGTATACACTTATGTAGTCCACATCTCTGTCATTATATAAAACCTTCCATCATCCCAGAAAGTTTCCTCATGTCTACTGCCACTTAATTCCTTTTCTCATGACAATATAGTTTCCATTTTTCTCTGCTGTGTAGTCCTGCCTGTTCTAGAATCTTATATAAATAAGGTCATACATTATATAGATTTTTGTGCCTAGCTTCTTTCACCTAGTATGAATAATATCTGAGATGCATATTGTGACATATGTAAGACCTAATGAAAGTCACTTTAAAAATTTCAGTAGTTGTTTGTAGATTCTTTAGATTTTTCTACATACAAATTTCTGTCACCTGTGAACATGGTTTATTTTTCATTTTCAAGCATATACCTCACTTTTTTTAATTTCATTGCACTATCTGAAAATTCCAATGCAATTGTTGATAAAATGTATTTCATAAAACTCTTACCTCATTCCCCACCATAGGGGAAAAGCATTCAATATTTCACCAAATATGATGTTAGCAGTAAGTTTTTTCCCAGTTTACTGAGTACTTTTATTATGAATGAGTGTTGAATTTTACCATGTCTTCTGTATCCACTGAGATTATTATGTGGAATTCAATCCTTTCTTTTGTGATTATGGTCTATTTTCAAATGTTGAATCAACTTTTAATTCCCAGGATAAATTTCACTGGGTCATACTATACTATCATTTAAAAAATGTTGTTGGATTTTTCCATCATTTCACATGTATATCCATTTGATTGCATTTTTTATAATTTAAATATTTTGTAATATTTTTGTCAGATTTTGGTATCATGGTTATAGTGGTCTAATAATGGGAATTCTCCCTCAATATTTTTAAAAGAATTTGAAGATTCTTGACATTTCTTCCTTAAATATTTTATACAATTCATTGGACTAATAGTTTAGGCTTGGAGTTTCTTTGTAGGAAGTTTTTTTTTTTTTTAATTAATAAATTCAATTTTGATAAAAAAAGATTTTTCAGATTTTCAATATCATCTTATTTGTTGTGTATTTTGTAATAAATTTATTCATTTCATTTGTGTTATAAGTTTAATTGGCACAAATTTATTATTTTAATATATATTATTTGAACTTGTAATTTCTTTTAATATTTATATCAATACTTTTTAATTTTTTTTTTTATATCTAGAGTCTTATCAATATGGTTGATTTTTTTCAAAGACCCACATTTTGCCTTTGTTAAATCCCTCAAGGTAATACGTCACATCAACAGAGTCAAGGACAAAAACTGCTCCCCAGATAGGGCATTAATATCCAGAATATATAAAGAATAAAAACACTTGACACCAAAATAACCAAATAACCCAAACAATAAATGGGTGAAATAACTAAACAGATACTTCTCAAAAGAAAAGATACAATTGTCCAACAAATATATGAAAAAATGTTCCACATTTCTAGTGATCAGGGAAATGCAAATCAAAACTACATTGAGATTTCATCTCAATCCAGTTAGAATGATAATTATCAAGAGTCCAAATAATAAGTGTTGGTGAGGATGTAGGATTGGGGGGAAAAGTACATTACATTATTGGTGGTACTGCAAATTAGTGCAACTACTCTAGAAAGTAGTATGGAGATTTCTCAAGAAAAAAATAGGAATGGAATCACCATGTGATCCACTGATCCTACTCCTTGGAATATATCCACAGGAACTAAATTTAGCATACTGTAGGAACTCAGCCACATCAATGTTTATAGCAGTTCAATTCACGATACTTAAGCTGTGGAACCAACCAAGTGCCCTTCACAGATGAATGGATAAAGAAAATGTGGTATATATACACAATGGAACATTACTCAGCCAAAAAGAAGGATGAAATTATGGTATTTTGCTGGTAAATGGATGGAATAGGAGAATATCATGCTAAGTGAAATAAGCCAGACTTGGAAAACCAAAGGCCAAATATTTTCTTTGATTTGCAGAAGCTAGTCCAAAATAAGGGGGAAATAAAGAGATAAAAAGAGAAAGAGAGAAAGGAAAGAGGGGAGATTACATCAAAATAGAAGAAAGATAGGTGGATTAGATGAAGGGAACTGAGGTGAGGGAGAAGGAACAGGTTAAGGGAAGAACAGTAGAATGCATCTGCCAACTTTCCTATGTATGCATATGACTATGCTACAGTGAATCTCACCATAAGTATATTCACAAGACACTAACTATAAACAACAACAACAACAACTAAAAGTAAATAGCAGAAAGATCAGTACAGTAGAGGGAAGGGGGGAAGGGAACAGGAGGAGTGAGGGGGGAAGGGAACAGGAGGAGTGAGGAGGGAAGGGAAAGGGGAAGTACTGGGGACTGAATTAGAGCAAATGACTTTCCATGCTTTTAAAATTATGTCAAAATGAATCCTGAAGTTATGTATAACTAAAAAGAACCAATAAAAAATAAAAATCCCATGAAATAATGACAATATATGCAAAGAAAAAGCATTTGATAAAATCCAACATTCCTTCATGATAAAAACTCTTGACAAATTAGCTAACATTATACTGAATTGGGAAAGTAGGGAAGGGCCGAAAGCTTTCCTTTAGATTGGGAATCAGATGAGGATGCCCACTTTCACTATTTTTATTTAGCATAGTACTAAAATCTTAGCCAGAGGAATTGGGTAACAGAAAGAAATAAGAGGCATTCAAATTAGGAAAGAGAAGTCAAATTATCACTGTTCACAGATGACATGATTTTATATATAGAAAATCCTAAAGACTCTAGCAAAAAAGAATTAATAAACAAATTTCTTAAAATTGCAGGACATGAAATTGACATACAAAAATCAGTAGCATTTCTACCTAACGGTAAAGAGCTACCTGAAGAAGAAATTAAGAAAGCAATCCCATTTACAATAGCTAACAAAAATTACTTAGGAATGAATTTAACCAAAGAAGTGAAAGATCTCTATAATGAAAACTATAAAATATTGATGAAAGAAATTTGGGACATAAAAAAAATGGAAAGACACCCTGTATTCATGGTTTGGAAGAATCAGTATACTTAAAATGTTCAAACTACCCAAAATGATCTACAGATTCAAGGCAATCACTGGCAAAATACCATGTCATACTTCACCAGAATAGAAAAAAATATAATCTCAAGATTTGTGTGGAGAAGACCTTACTTGAATAGCTGAAGCAAAGGGAACAAAGCCAGAGGCATTATACTAACTAATTTCAAAATGTGTTACAAAGCTTGGTAACAAACCAGCATGGTGCTGGCATTAAAATAGATAATGGAATACAATAGAGAACCCAGAAACAAACCCATGTACATCCTGCCAAATGAATTCTGACAAAGGTATCAAGAACACACATAGCAAAAGACACTTTCTTCAATAAATGATGCCAGGAAAATTGGATGTCCACACCCAGAAAAATGAAACTATATCCCTAACTGTTACCATATAAAAAATCAACTCAAAAAATCACCTTAAATGTAAGACCTGAAATTGCAAAACTACTAGAAGAAAACAGGGGAAATGCTCTATGATATTGGTGAGAACAAAGACTTTTGTTGTTGTTGTTGTTTTACATAAGAATTACAAGCCCAGGCAACAAAAGTAGAAAAATGAGATTGTATTTAGCTAAAAAGCTTCTGCACAGCAAAAGAAATAATCAACAGAGTGAAAATACAACCTATGAAATGGGAGAAAATAACATGTAAAATAATCAGATCCAAAAATGGACAAATGATCTGAAAAGACATTTCTCAAAAGAAGATATAAAAATAGCCAAGAAGTATATGAAAAAATGTTCACCATCACTAACGACCAAAGAAATATAAATGAAAGTCACAATGAGATATCATGCGACCCCAGTGAGATGGGTTACAACCACAAAGACAAAAAATGACAAGTGTGAGGATTCTTGTGGGGAAAGGGGAGCGCTTATAGAATGTTGGTAGGAATATAAATTAGCACAGCTATTATGGAAAACAGCAAAGAGATTCCTCAAAAATTTAAAAGCAAGGGCCAAGGATGTAGCTTAATGGCAGAGCACTTCCAACCCCAGGACTTGGGTGGAGAGAGATAAATATAAATCCTTGTAAAACTTTCTCATCTTTAAGTTTCGAAATTATAAATTTCCATCTAGACACTGCTTTAGCTTCATCCCATAAAATTTGTATGTGGGTTATTTCATTTCCATTCTGTTAACAATATTTTGTTATTTCCGTGTCTTCTTTACCCATGGATTATTTAAAAGTGTATTGTTTAATTTCCAAATACTTATGAATTTTCTTTATATCTTATTAGCATTGATTTATAATTGATTTTCTTTATTGTTGGAAAATATGCCTCTAATATTCTAAACTTTTGAAATTTATTGAGAGATTTTATGCCTCAACATACAGAATCTTCAGTATCTTTTTTTTTTTTTTTTTTTTTTGGGCAGTACTGAGGATTGAACCCAGGACTTCTCTACCATTGGACTACATTCCCAGTCCTTTTTATTTATTTCAAGACAGGATCTTGCTATGTTGGCCAAGCTGATCTCATACTTGTGATCCTTCTGCCTTAGCTGGAATTACAGGCATGTGCCACCATACCTGGCCATGTATACAATCTATTAGATTCCATGTGCACGCAAAAAGAATGTATAGTGTGAAAATTTAAAATGTTCTAGAAATGTCATTTAGGTCAAAGTGGCTGATATTGTTATTTAGATCTTTTCTATTACTGATTTTCTCAGCAGTTTCTCTGTTAATAATTAAGAGATGGATGTTAAAATATCCAGCTAGTCAGTTTTTGCTTCATGCATTTTTCATGTTTGTTAATTAGGTGCATATGCATATATGATTGCTATATTTTCTTGATGAAATGACCCTTTTAGCATTATGAAATATATCTTTATCTTTGGTAATAATCCTTTAAGTTTTTAAAATAATTTTTCTCTCATACTAATTTTGTTGCTTATGGTTTGAAATATTTATGTACATAGTAATGTGTATAATATATATAAATAATATATAATACACATGATTAATATATGTTCAATAATATATATATTTATTATTTGTTTGATACTGGGGAGAGTCTTTTACAACTGAGCTACATCCTAGTCCTTTTTATTTTACTTATTTTTTAAAATTTTGACACAGGGTCTTGCTTAGTTGCTGAGGGTCTTGCTAAATTGCTGAGGTTGGTCTCAAACTTGTGAACCTCCTGCCTTAGCTTCCATAGTTGCTGGGGTTACAAGTATGTGCCACTGTGCCCAGCTTCATCCTTTTACATTTAGCCTACCTACGTCTTTATCTTTTTAAAATTGGTATATATTAATTATATTGTGGGGTATCCCTAGATTCATACAATGAAATTTGTATGAATACAATTTCACTATCCAATATCTCCCCTTACCTTCCCAACTCCCTCTGGCTATCTTCCTCTTCTACTTAAAGGTCTTCTTACTACTTTATTATGTCCATATTCCTTCCTTTTTTCCCTCTAGCTTCACATATGAGAGAAACTATGATACTTGTCTTTCCAAGTCAGGTTTATTTTGTTTAACATGATGCTTGCTAGTTCCCTGCAAATGATGTAATTTTGTTCTCCTTTAATACTGAGTGAAATTCCATTGTGTTCTACTACATTTTCGTTATCCATTCATCTATTGATGGATACCTAGGTTGATTCCATAGCTTCTCCATTGTGAACTGTGCTGCTATAAACACGGAGGCATATGTATCTCTAAATATGCTAACTTTAAATCTTTCAGATAAATTCCAAGGAGTAGTATAGCTGGATCAAATGGTAATTCCGTTTTTAGTTTTCTGAGGAATCTTCATCCTGATTTCCGAAGTGACAGTACCACTTTACATCTCCACCAACAGTGCATAATTATTCTTTTTTTTCACACATCATCACCAGCATTTATTGTTATTTGTATTCTCGATGACTGCCATTCTGACTAGGATGAGATGGAATCTCCTTGTAGTTTTGATTTGAATTTCCCTGATAGATAAAGAAGCTGAACATTTTTAAAAAATAACTGTTGGCCATTAATATTTCCTTTGAGAATTGTCTCTTCAGTTCACCTGCCTATATATTGAATGGGTATTTGTTTCTTTTGATTCCGAGTTTTTGAGTTCTGTGAATATTCCGGATATTAATCCTCCCTCAGGAGAATAGCTGGCAAAGATTTTCTCCCGCTCTGTAGGCTATCTCTTCATGCTGTTGTAGTTTCCTTTGTTGTGTGGAAGCTTTTTAATTTGATGCCATCCCATTTACTGATTCTTGCTATTACTTCCTGCGTTATAGACCTCCTATTTGGGAAGTCACTGCCTGTGTCTACTTGTTGCAGTGTTTTCCCTGTTTTCTTCAAGTAGTTGCTAAGTTTCTGGTCTCATCTCTAGGTCATTGACAACATTTTTAGTTGTCTTTTGCCAACAGGGTGAGAGAGCGGGATTCAGTTTCATTCTTCTACTCGTGGATATCCAGTTTTCTCAGCACCATTTGTTAAAGAGACTGTCTTTTCTCCAGTGTTTGTTTTTGACACCTTTCTCAAGAATCCAGCGGATTGTAGCCCTATGGATTTGTTTCTGTCTTCTATTCCATTGGCCTATGTGCCTGTTTTTATGCCAGTATCCTGATGATTTTCTTACTATGGCTCTGTAGTATAATTTGAAGTTGGGTATTGTGATGCCTCTGGTATTGCTTATTTTGCTCAGGATTGCTTTGGCTATTCTGGGTCTTTTGTTCTTCCATATAATGTTAGGATTGGTTTTCCTAGTTTTGTACAGAATGTCACTGGTATCTTGATGGGGATTGCATAGAATCTGTAGATTGTTTTTGTTAATATGGCTGTTTTAACAATCCTAATTCTGCCTATTTATAAACATGAGATAGCTATCCATCTTCTAGTATATTCATCTATTTTCTTTTTTCATCTGTAATTTTCTTTTGTCTCCTTAGTTAGGTTTATTCCTAGGAAAAGTTTTTTGAAGGTATTGTGAATGGAATTATTTTCCTAATTGTCTTTCTGAGAAGATTCATTATTGTTGTATAGAGACTCTATTGATTTTTGTATGTTGATTTTGAATTCTGCTAATTTGCTGAATTTTTGAAAAAAATCAGCTCTTGAGCCAGGCATGGTAGTGCATGCTTGTAATCCCAGCAGCTTGGGAGGCTAGGGCAGGAGGATGACAAGTTCAAAGCCAGCCTTAGCAATAGTGAGGCCCTAAGCAACTCAGTGAGACCCTATCTCTAAATAAAGTACAAAATAGGGCTGGGGATGTGGCTCAGTGGTTTAGTGCCCCTGTGTTCAACCTCCCGTACCCTGACCCAATGCCACACAAAAAAAATCAGCTCTGGAAGTTTTAAGGTGCAGATGTTAGGATATTCTAAGCATAGGGAATTATTTGACTTCCTCATTTCTTATTTGTCTTGTCTTTATTTCTTTATCTTGCATAAATGTTAAAATTTTAAGTGCCAAATTATTCTCTTGATTTTGATTTTAGAGGAAATCCGTTTAGCCTTTCCACATTCAGTATGATGTGGCCTTGTATTTGTCATACATAGGCTTTATTATATTGATGTAAGTTCCTTCTATTACCAATTTATTTATATATTTTTTTCCTTTAGTGGGTGTTGAATTTTGTCAAAGACTTTTTCTAAATCTATTGAGGTGATTGTACAATTTTTGTCCTTATGATTTTTATGTGGTGTATTATATTTATTGATTTGTCTGTGTTAAACCATCCTTGCATCCTTGAAAATAAACCAATCTGAATATGGTGGATAATCTTTTTAATATACTGTTGAATTCAGTTTGTATTTTATTATTATTCTGGCGTATATGATCATTCAGGATATTGGTTTGTTATTGTTTTTCTTGATGTGTTCTTATCCAGTTTTGGAATCAAGGTGGTAATGGATTTATAGAATGAATTTGGAAATATTTCTTCCTTTTGTGTGTCATAGAACAATTTGATGAGCATTGGTGTCAGTTATTCTTTAAAACTCTTGTAAAATTCAGCTGTGAATTATCTGGTCCTGGGTTTTTCTTCGTTGGGAGGCTTTTTATTACTACTTCAATCTCATTGATCTCATTGCTTGTTATTGGTCTGTTTAGGTTTTTTACATTCTCTTGGTTCAATTTTGGTAGGTTATATGTGTCTAAAAACTTATCTTTTTCTTCTAGATTTTCCAATTTATTGGAATATATGTTTTCCAAGTAGTCTTTAATGGTCCTTTGGATTTGGGTGGTGTCTGTTTTAATACTCCCCTTTTAATTTTATTAATTTAGATTGTCTCTCTCTTGATTAGTTTGGTTAAGTGTTTTTCAACTTTGTTAATTTTTTCAAAGAATCGACTTTATTTTTAAATCAATCCTTTGTATTGTTCTTTATTCTCTATTTTATTTATTTTATCTCTGATATTTATTATGTATTTCCTTCTATTGGTTTTGGGATTAATTTGTTCCTATTTTCCTAAGACCTTGAGATGTATCTTTAGGTGAGTTATTTGAGAACTTTGTGATTTTTTAAAATGTAGGCACTCACACCTATAAACTTCCCTCTTAGAACTGCTTTCACTAAATCCCAAAGATTCTGGTATGACATATTTCTATTTTATTTTTGATTCTAAGAATTTAAAAACATTTCCCCTTATTTCTTCAATGATCTACTCATCATTCAAAAGTGTATCGTTCAATCTCCATGATTTCTGTAGTTTTTCTTGCTATTGACTTCTGATTTCATCCCTTTGTGATTTGATACCATGCAAGGAATTATTTTAATGTTTTGTATTTGCTAAGGTTTACTTTGTGGCCTAATATATGATCAACTTTGGAGAAAGTTTAATGAGCAGCTTAAAAGAAAGTATATTCAGCTGTTGGATGAACTATTCTGTAAATATCTGTTAAGTTCATTTGAACCAAAGTATAATTTAATTCTTTAGTATCTTTATTGATCTTTTTCTCAGTTGACCTATGCCTATGTATCAGTGAGAGTAGTGTACTAAAACCAAGCACTTTATTATTATATTGGGACCTATCTGTTCCTTCATGTTGAATAGTGTTTGTTTAATGCAATTTGGTACATCAATGTTTAGGGCATAAATATTTGCTTACGATTGTTTTATCTTTGGATTGTTCCCTTTTCCAATATGTAGTGAGCTTCTTTGTATCTTCTGACTAATTTTAGCTTGAAGTCTACTTTGTTAGATAGGAAAATAGTTACTCCTTGTTTTCATATTCCATTTACATGAAATATCATTTTTTCATCCTTTTGCTTTCAGTCTGTGAATGTCTTTACTTGTGAAGTATGTTTCTTGCAGAACGCATAGTTTGGTTTTGTTTTGAAATCTAATCTGCTGGTCAATGTCTTTTAATTGGAGAATTAATACCATTTACATTTGGTGTTATTATGGAGACTTATGTATTACTTCTTGTCATTTGTTTTATTTCTAATGTTTGATTTATTCCTAATTTTCATTTGCTTATCTACTTGTTTAATGGTATTTATTCTTCTCCATGCTCTCTTTGTTGCTTTTATCTTCTATGTGCAGGATTCCTTTAAGTATCTTCTGTAGTGCTCCTTAGTCATCATGAATTCTTTTAATTTTTGTTTATTTTACAATTTTAAGATTTTTATTTCTTATTGGTTCTGAAGGATAACTGTGCTAGATATAGTAATCTAAATTGGTATTCATTTCACTCAGTGCTTGAAATATATCATTTCATGTCCTCTTGGCCTTTAGAGTTTCTACTTTGAAACCTGCTGTTATTCTGATGGGTTTACCTTTATAAGTGACTTGGACCTTCTCTTAAGCAACTCTAAAAATATATATTTTTTTTTTTCTGAATTTTGGGGATTTTAACTACAATATGTTGTGAAGAAGTTTTTTTTTTTTTTTCTGGCCATGCCTATTTGGAGTTCTAAATGCCTCCAGTACATGCATATCCATCTCATTTCCTAGATTAAGAAAATTTTCTGCTATTATTTCACTAAATAAGTTTTCTATGCCATTAGCCTATATATTCATTCCTTCCTTAAAAACTGTGTGTCTTAAATTTGGCCTTTGAATGTTGTCCCAGAGATCTTATACATCCTGTTCAAAGTTTCTTGATTTTTACTTTGTTACTGATAATTTGTTACTTTTTTTTTTTGTTACTTTCGAGTTTTAGTTCATATACCTTGAGTCCTGATATTCTCTCTTCTATTTGATCTAATCTATTGGTGAGACACTCCATTGAATTTAAAAATTTTAAAATTTGGCTTATTGAGTTTTTTTCTCCCCAAATTTCCATTTAATTCTTTTTCAGAGTCTATGTTTATTGAAATGTTGTTTTATACTCTGTATTTGTTCACTTCTTAGTTTTTTTTTTAAATTAATTGATCATCTAAACAATTAACCTTTTGAATTCTTTATATAGCTTTTCCTCCACTTTGATATTTATGGATTCAGTTGTTGGAGAAGGGTGTCTTTTAATATCTTGTTTTCAAAGTGGATGAACACAACCTTGATATGCAAGGTGTTTGTTCCCGTTGGTGCAAGCAAGCAAAATTTCACTTTAACCATAATTATAACTGTAAGAAAAGTCTTATATAAACAGCTCTTTCTTCTACACCATAGCAATCTCAAAAGATCTTAAAGGACAATGTACCACCAGATAGATACTTCTTGATCACATTTAATTAGATTTAATTAATCATATTATTTTTTCTTACAAATTAAATGTCACTGAAAACAGGTATTTTAACAAGTTTTCTTTTTAAAATTCAATACTTAATTGACAAATAAGATTGCTATGTGTTTGAATATGTCCCTCGAATTTCTTGTGTCAGAAACCAAATCCCCAAATTCAAAAGTTAGTGGTATTTGAAGGTATAATCTTTGGGAGGTGATTAGATCTTTAGGGATATTCTCTCATGAATAGATTTAATGTAACCACATATTAATGGACTGATGTATTAATAGGTTATCATGGGAGTGACTTTGTTATAAAATCTCTCCCTCTAGCACCTTGCTCTGTCTGTCCTTGTGATGCCATTTATCGTGTTATAATATATTAAGAAGGGCCTCACCAGATGCTGAACATATGCCAGTACTTATTCTTAGACTTCCCAGCTAGACTTCATGAGCCAAATCAACTCTAATTTTTAGACTTCATGAGCCAAATCAATCTATATTTTTATTTTTTATTTTTTTTTATTGTAAACAAATGGGGTACAACTCGTTTCTCTGTATATGAAGTAGAGGCGTACCATTTGTGTGATCATACTTTTACATAGGGTAATGGTGTTTGATTCATTCTGTTATTTTTCCCTTCACCCCCTCCCCTCCCACCCCTCTTTTCCCTCTATACAGTCCCTCCTTCCTCCATTCTTGCCTCCCTCCCACCCCAATCTCTATTTTTAATAAATTTCTCATTTGGGGGTATTTCATTACAGCAGTAGGAAATGAACTTCCCAAATGTAGTTATGAGTTGTTTTGATATATGTGTGCACTATAGAATGATTACACTAAGTTAATTAACATATCTATCACCTCACATATTTATTTTTTGTGATGTAAACATTAAAATCTATTATCTAAGCCATTTTGAATATGCAGTATATCATTATTAGCTATGGTGACCAAGTTGTGCTATGGATATACAAAACTTATTCCTTCTGTCTAACTGAAGCTTTGTATCTTTGATCAACATCAGTCCATTCCCCTTATCCCATCCACAGCCACTGTTCTACTTTTGACTTGTATAAATCTGACTTTTTTAGATTCTATATGTAGGCAAGATCATGCACTAATTGTATTTCTTTGGCTTATTATACTTGACATGTCTTGCAGGTGCATTCATGTTATTGCAAATGACAGGATTTTCTTCCTTTTTCAAAGGCTGAACAATACACTATCGTGCATATGTATCACATTTTCTTTATCCATTCATCTGTGCGTAGACACTTAGGTTAATTCCATATCTTGGCTGTTGCGAGTATTGCAATGAACATTGAAATATAAATATCTCTTTGACATTCTGACTTCATTTCCTTTGGGTACATGCCAGTGGAAGGATTTCTGGATCACATGGTAGTTCTACTTTCATTTTGTTTAAGGAACCACATAATTTACATAATGACTATACTAATTTACATTACACTGTAAACCAACAGTTTATAAGGAATCCTTTTATCTACCTCCTCACCAACACTTGCTTTCTTTTGTTTTTGTTTTTGTTTTATATAATCATTCTACCAAGGGTAAGGTGATATCTCCTTGTGGTTTAAATTTGCATTTCCCTGATAATTAGTGCTGTTAAGCATTTTACATGTGCCTGTTGGTCATTTATACATTTTATGCTGAGAAATGTTTATTCAGGTACTTTGCCCATTTTAAAATTGGGTCATTGGTTTATTTGTTATTGAACTGAGTTTCTTAGATATTTGGGATAATAATCCCTTAACAGATGTACGGTTTGCAAATATTTTCTCCCAATCTGTGTTTTCTCTTCATTGTTGTTTATATTATGCAGAAGCCTTTTAGTTTATGTAATCCCATTTGTCTGTTTTGTTTTTGTTTTCTATGGGGTCATATCCAAAAAATCATTCCTCTCTTTCTTTCTTTTTTCTTTTGGGATAGTATCCAAATAATCATTGCTGAGGCCAATGTCATGAAGCTTTTACCATTTTCTTCCAAGGGTTTTATGGTTTCAGGTTTTATATTTCAGTCTCTAGTCAATTTTGAGTTCATTTTTTTGTATAGGGGGAAACATAGAAGTCTAGTTTTATTCTTCTGCATGTGGATATTTGATTTTCCTGGCACCACTTGTAGAAAAGACTGTTTTTTCCCCAATGCACATTCTTAGTACTTTTGCCAAAGGTCAATTGGCTGTAGATGCATGAGTTTACTTCTAAGACCCATGGGTTTATTCTAGGCTGTTGATTCTGTTCCATTGGTCTAGTGTCTTAATAGATTTTCTTGGTGGTGGTTTAGATAAATGAAGCTTCTGGTGGGCAGAGACTATATTGTTTTCTTTAAGAGTGCTAGTGTGATGTGGTGGGAAGTTCCCTGGTTTTGGAGTAAAATTAACCAAAGTGCAAATCAGTGATTAGTCACAGAAATGCCATTCGAGGTTGTGTTATGTTTGGAGGTGAACCTGGCTGCTCAGATTGGTGCAGGTTGTATTTATCTTACCTAGAGATACAGGTTCTGCACAGTTACATAGCTGCCATAGTTTAATGGTAGGAATGTTTTCTGTTAACTGGCTCTGAGTTGCTCTGTAGAGGTGCAATGAATTTTTTAGTCTATTTTTGATCAAAGTCAAAATCAATTAATAAGAATAAAAAGGCTACCATATGGTGATGGAAAACATTTTTTATCCTTCACTTCATTTAATTAATTTTCAAAGTGCTGAAGAATTTGCATTCTCTGGTGCTGAGCCCCAAGGCTAAATGGACACACATTTAAAAAGCCACATAAATAAATCAAATATAGCCAGTGGTAGCCCACTAACCTCCAACAGTTACTATAATTTAGAAAATCCTGAAATAAAATTTACTTTTGTATTCTACATAAAGGATTCACCAAGTAAATGATGATGAGTTGTTTAAAGCAATCAAGGAAAGAAACTCCTTTAAGATAATTTAGAAGCATTTAGTTAGTATGAACAATAAAGATATTAATGAAATCTACTCATCATTTTAGATTAATTAACTAATGGATTAATTTGTTCTTCATGTGAAGATGAATAAACTGCAGACTACTTGAGGCTCCTTCAGTTTGGAAAGAACATCAGACAGACTAAGCTCCCAAATGAAGTGTGGATAATATGTCAGGAGAATTCAGAGGAGAGCAATCTTAGTTTGTTTGAAGACTGATCTTAATAACAAAAACTAACATTTATAGAATTCCTACTAAGTGACCAACTTCGGAAAGCCTGACTCCAGAAGGATTACCCCCAAAATTGATGGGACTTTGCCCTACCTTCTAGAAAGGGCTTGTTCAACTCTGTGGTCTGGAATAAGCACTAGTTCTAAGTTAATGGAACAAGGAATTCTTCTAAGTATTTATCCAGGAAGAAGGTCTCTGCCTTCCTATTTTTGAAATGCAACAGAAAGACAAAAGAAAAGCTTAGACTATGTGAACTCTACTTCTTTGATACATATTCACAAAGTGCCAATGCAGAAACATACTTTTCTTGGAAATGGATAGGAATAAACTTCCAAGTGCAGGAATTATATTGGTAAAAGATTCTTAAAACTTGAGGTGTGTGAAGAGTTTGTAAGTAGCCATCTTAGTTGCAACTAGTGAGTACTGGCTTCCTGTTTTGAGTTACCTAAACCAGGGCACTAAGAAAAACTGACAATAAACTTAGTTTTTAGGGAACACTAGAGAATGGAAGAAGCCCTAGAAGAGGGGCTGGTAAACTGATATTCTGGGTTATCAGTCCTCGATGAATAGATGATTTATGAAAATATAGGAAAGAAAGTACTGGGTTCACTAAATCATGCCAACTACATTATGCTTTCTTTTCCTCCCTCCCTCCCTCTCCCTCTCTTTCTTTCTTTTCTTTGTTCCTTTCTTTCTTTTCTCTCTCTCTCTCTCTCTCTCTCTCTCTCTCTCTCTCTCTTTCTTTCTTTCATGACAGGGATACTTGGTTACTGAAGAGACCATACTAAGCATAGTACATCCATCCTTCAAACTGCATTTGGATGTCTTTTTTGAACTTTTTTTTTTAATTGAAAAAGGAAAATAAGATGTCAGAACCAGGAGATGTATTCACAACTAGTTAAGGAACCAACTGATCTGCGAAGAAGCCTGATTAGTGAGTAGTTGACAATGTTGATGTATAGTTTGAGTCCTACCAAATAGATTGTGCCCTGTCCTGGTCAAAACCAATGTGAGTTCATCTAGTGTTTTTTCTGGGTCAGATACTGTGCTGAGTGTTAGAATAACACTGGCTTATAGGTGCTAAGCACCATATTAAACACTTTCTAATCTTATCTAATCGTTGCAATAGATTACGTTGGTATCTTATAAGATTAGAATTAGCATCTCTATTTTATATAGAGGAAAAGGAAACCAGAGAACTGAATTAGCTTGACTAAAGTTGATCACACGGCTAGTAAGTGGCAGTGCCCAGATACAAATCTTGCTTTTTTGACTCTTCTTCACTGCCTATTTTTTCATTAATGATTAAAACAAGAAAATGAGTCAATAAGCACATAAAATGAATGCGGAAGAGCTATTGACATGGAAACGTACTTAATGACAGAATTAGTATCCAAAATAATTTTAATAGCCTGGAGCAAATTTAATCAGAGAACATTTAACAGGGATGCATGTGAAATTCTGAGCTTGGTTCCAAATGCCCAGCTGCACAGGGCAATGTGGCTTAGCAGCTGCATAAGCTCAATGTGATTCAATAGTGTGACATCGCTGCCCTCAAAGTGAATGAAAATGGATGCCACGGTTGTACAAATCTAATGTCCCAAACAAGGGGATAAATTATTCTGGCCAGGCCACAGTTGGAATCTGTGAGGGGTTCTGTGCAGCACACCTTTGGAGGGGCATATATAGGCTTAACTAGTTGAGTGAAAAGACCCACTACCCTTGCAACAAGTATATTTTGAGAGCCTATTATGTGCAGGCATTGTGTTAGGCACTGGGGAAATGTTTGTTTACAAAAAAGACCCTTTGTAGCCTGCATTCTAACTACACAGACACAACATAAGTATGTGAACACATAAGTTATATATTATGTCTAATAGTGATAACTGCTTAAAGAAATCAAGCTTTGTAAGGGACAATTCAGATAAGTTGGTTGGGAAAGACATCTCTGAAGAGTTGTCATTTGACAAGAAACCTGAAATAACCAAGGAACTGCACTGGAAATGAAAGAAGAAAATTATATGCAGGTGGAAAATAAAGTACAAAACCCTGCAGTGGGAGTTGGCTTCATAAGAAGGAAGGAGGAAGGAAGAAGTAGCTGAGGAAGTTACTGTGATATTAGCAGACAAAGATACAAGAGGAAAAGCAAGACTGTGTTGTTCAAGAGGTCAAGTGAGTCAGGGTTTTCATTAAGGGCAGATGGACCAGTAAGAGGAGAACAGAAAACTGACCATTGGATATGACAATGTGGAACTCACTGATCTTGTCATTCTTCATGAGAATCACTGAAAAAGCCTGAGGATATCAGGCCTCGGGAGGAGAGTCTTAGAGAAGTTTTACTCAAAGGATCATTGTGGACTACTTAAAGCCCTCCTAAAATCAAATCTCCAGTGACATGGGGCCCTGGAATCTGTATTCTTGGCTATAGGAGTTTCTTATTCACCCTAAGGTTTGAAATCCACTGCTTCAGGGGTTGCTAACTGCCAAGAAATGTTTACAGGACTGTTCTGCATCTCTGCTGAGGAACCGATGAGCAAAGGTTAAAAGTAGACAGATTTCTAATATGTGCATGATTGAGCAGTTAAAAATACTGAAGTAGAGAAAGAGAGCTATTTCTAAATGAAATGAATTCTCTTCCATTGAAGCAGAGACTGGATAACTACTCTTTTTGAAAATTATTTGGAGGGAATTTAAACATGTGACATGGGAAAAGCATTGTACCTATTTCTTTTTTTCCTTTTTTTTTACAGTGCTGGCATTGAACCCAGGGGTGCTTTACTACTGAGCTGTACCCCCCAGCACTTTTTAGTTTGAGACAGGATCTCAAAATAAGTTGCTGAATTGCTGAGGCTAGTTTTGAACTTGTGACCCTTCTGTCTCCAACTCCCGGGTTGCTGGGTTGCTGGGATTACAGGTATGTGGCACTGCACCTGGCCCAAATAATCTATTCACCTCCTTGTTGCATCACTGTGAAGAGAAAATAGCAAAACTTTTTTTTTTTTTTTTTTAGTAGACAGAGGAACACTAGCTCAAGTAAGACTTTGCTGTGTTTGATTTGACTATGAAAATGGAGGAAAAAGTTACTTCTATTTTGCTGAGCTCCAGAGTTGGTTAGCATTGTCAAGTGACTATGAAACATCATCTCTTAAGAAAAGATAAGGTAAAATTAAAATTTCCCTGAATACTGGAAAAAGAAAAGAAATCTTTAATAATGGAGAGAAAGTGTTATATCAATGTTAAAATGCTTCTACTACAACATATCAGGAATACCCTGGAAGTCAATTTCCTTGCTGTTATTAGATAATATTATTATTATTAAATTAGGGCACCAGCACAAAGCCAGAGCAGATATCTTGGATATGTTGGCAAATGAGATGTTCCAAATTGTGTGTCACACAATTAGCCTGGTGGGTTTTTAAGTTGGCCCATAACATTTCCTGCATGCAACAGAGGCTGGGCTGTGGACCTCCTCATTTGTTGAAACATATGCATTATTGTTGAGCTCACCACACAGCTGTGGGGGGAAAGCGTTGCTCACCCTAGGGTTATAACCCCCTTCTCTAAATTACTGTTTACTGATGTGGGAGAAAAGGACTCCTGGCATAGCCCAATAATTACTCTTGGCACAGCTCAATAATTAATGAAGTGTTAAAAAGACTCTGTTGAAGTTTGTGCATCTGCTATGGAGGGTGCGAAAGTACAAGAAACTCGCCTGTGTCGCCAAGTCAAAAACACACATGGCCTTCCCTGTCCTCCCAGGAGAGGACCCAGTGGGGGGTGAGGAAGAGTGAGTGAGTCAGTGAAGGAGAGAAAGGGGACTCATACTACCAAGCTGTTTCCAAGTTTCTGAGAATAGAGAAACCCAAGGTGGTAGAGTTGTAATTTTCCAGTTTTTTCCCCTCCCCTGTGATTTATAGGTAGGCCTTTGAATTTGTGAAAAGAAATTTGTATGCAGAAACAACTGCTCTTCTCTCTCTATTGGTTGTAATACAGTACTTGTTAAATCAGCAGTTTAAAATAATTTGATGATGATAATGCAAGGACAAATAATTACTGCCACTAGTGTGGTATTTATCTCCTGAAGTTTTATGAGGTTGCAGGCTGGCATCTCGCCTAGTGAATAAGATATCAAGAGTGCTTTTTTAGTTGCAAAATTAACAAAGGAAGGAATAAATATTATTTTTCCCCCTCAAAGGACCCGGTTTGGAAGAAGCCCAAGGATTAACTCTTTGTGCCTCAGCCTGATTTCACAGTGTGTCACCTCTGGCACTTGTCCTCATCAATCATTGACATAGGACCAGGCCTCAGACAGGCCTCGGGGCTTTCCCAGGAATCCCTGCTGCTTGGCTGGAAAGTCGGGTCCAGGCCACGGGGTTCTGAAGCACAGCTCAGGTACAAGCTGACTCTAGCTCTAGGCCAATTTCTTAAGCAAAGTGTTTTTGCTTAACATGTAGAATGGAAAAGAATATTGGGAGAAAGGGTTCATGTTGCCTCAGTCCCACCCTTTCTATGCTCTCCCCTCCTCCACCCCATTCTTTAAGTTCTAGTTCAAAGTAAAAGGAAAACATGTGATAAGTTCTGTTGTTTTGAACTCTACTTTGGTTTGCTTGGCCATAACTTGAACACTATGTCCCATCTTCTCCCCAGAGTTACATTTCTTAATCGTCACAGTTTCTGTGTGTGGCAGCTAAGCGGGAAGGGGTATAGGGCAAGGAGTAAACCTTGAGGAATTAAGGTGCAGCCTGCCCTATTTTTTCCCTCCTCTTTAATATGAAAGTGGTTACAGGCACACATTTTTTTTTTCAAACCTCTCAGCAGGAATTACAAAGTTTCCCCAGTCGTCACCTAGCAACAGAACCCAGCGAAACATTCGCAAAGCAGTTTTTGCAATGCAGCCATCACTGACTGGCAGAACTGACTCTTGGACGGCTGAATTTGCTATGGAGGGGAATTGAATGCTTTCTTCTGTGTTTAAGAAGAATGCTGAGATGTGCAGTCTGGACCTTGCTTGAACCAAATTAATGTACATTAAAGAACAAACCATAATGTCCATTGTGAATCGGAGGTCAGAGGGATTCAACAGAATTTGATGATGGGCTCATTCTCATTGAAAGTATTTAAATTGAACTTTTAAAGTAGTTGTTTTAAATAAAGCAATCTGAGATTGATATAACTATCCCTTTATCTTTCCACATTAGATTAAATATTCTGGACCTTTGGATTGTATAAGAAACCTTAAGTCTATTGGGTAATAAGTTCAGAATTCAACAGAAGATTACTTCCCTGAAAATAATATTGATAAAAATCCCCCTTTGGAAGGAGAGGAAATCTGCTTTGTCTGGCTCTGACTCTCAGTTAGCAGTCACGAAGAATATGGTACTTTGAAAGTTGGTTGTAATATCCATCTACAGGCTCGGCTATGGGTCTTTTTCCTTAGAAGTCTGAATCTTTTGCTTTGTTATGTACTTGAGAACAAAAGGATCATATTCAAACACATCTTCTTTCAAATTTGGAAATAGCCAGGTATGGAGATCAGTACATCAAGGCAAGGGACCCAGCCCCTGGGAGATTGATTTGTAATCCTCCTAAGTTCAGACTTTTCCATTAATAACAGAGGGGTTTCTTTAGCTCAGTGCTTCATGAAGACAGCAGCAGAATTTGTTGCGTGTAATGACACTGCAGTCATTGACAAGAATTCTATGAAGTCTGCTCCACATGCATACAATGTGTGCACAAAGGACAGAGTGCGTTCTCATGTCATGCTTCAACTTTTGTTTACTGAGGAACTGGGGAAGACTCAGGCACTCGCGGTGAGAAACACCATGATTCAGTTTAGATTCTCTTCCGTGGGTCCCATGTGCTTGCTGTTGCCTAGGAGGCTGACTTTTGGACTCACATCCCATGTTGCTAATGAAGGAATGGCTCTGAACATTTTCCCATGTCTTTGCTCAAAAGGTGACTTTGAAGACTGAGTCTGTGCCCTGTGAAATGTTAGTGGCTGACTTTATTTGTTAATGAGAGTGACACTCCTTTTCTGCCATCTTGCATCTCCCTTTAGTCTGAACTCTCTGAAAATCTTTTTCTACCATGATCGTATCTTTTGCAGCTGTGGGAACAATGTTCTAAATCTTTGCTACTCAAAGCGTGGGCTGTAGACCAGCAGCATCAGCATTATCTGGGAGCTCTCAGGCTCCATCCAAGGCCACCTGAATTAGAAGCATGGATCGTCCAACTGACATTTCCTCTGCAACATTATTAGCCACTCCTCACTCTCAACAGGACTGAGGTGAATTTGGAGACTGAGTCATGAGCAACAAACAGACGTGAACAAAGAGCTAACTGGTTTCACAGGACAACTTTGTGGCTCCACATGATACAGTACACTATCACATTCTCTATGCTGTAAATCTTGCTACCCATCTAAGGGAAAATTTCACACTTTGTCTTATATTGTAATTATTTTTGTGTATGACAACTCTTCTGTTAGATGACAAACTTCTAGAGGCAGGCAAAGTGCATTTATATTGACCCTTCCACATCCCCAGCCCTGGGCTTTTATCATAATAGGAACTCAATGAATGATGCTTGGATTGAATTGGTAACATTTACCAAGAAATGTAGTATGCTTACAAGGGTTGCAGCATTGGTCTTCCTGGGGGAAGCGAGGAGCTTGATAATGATATAACATGAAGCATTGAAGGAAAGTGTCTTGGTGACTTTAGGTATTTGGTTACATTGTGAAAAGTATAGCCTGGTTGAAATGCATCCTTCGATGGAGTCATCAAACCAACTAAGCTTTCATAATTTGGGGGATTCTTTTGACTTTATGTTTCCAAGCATTAGATATACACAAATGATCCTACAGAAGGAAGCACAAGTCCCTGGGTTCAATCACCAGCACCGCACACACACACACACACACACACACACACACACAAATTCAATTCAGATTTTGTAGTTTCCAGTTAACCCAATAGCCAATTCAGATTTTGTAATTTCTTGTTGACCCAATAGATTATATAGATGAAATATGGACATTTTTGGGCATGAAGTAGACTATGTATATTTACACAAAGTTCCACAAAGTTTGTGGAGGAACATGAGTCACACCACCCTCACATTCACATATATGTAATAAGATGGCAATTTGAATTAGTGGAGGAAAAAAGGAAATAAAAATTCTTCCTCAGGCAACTTAGAAACCCATGTCAGGGAAAGGAAACTAAGCATCAATAAGCAACTTGGTTCTACTTCACTGTGAAAATCAAAAGGTAAGATGACATTTAAAGGTTCATAAAATGCTGTAGACATCATTCTAAAAATGACAGATGGTGAGATGGGGATTTTTAGGGGAAAAAGTATAGGTAATAAAGAGTGAGAGTTGCACTAATTCCAGAAGCATGACTTTCATTCATAGCTAAAGGCAAATTTGTCACTTAATTAGTAATTCTGACACAGGTAAGGGAAAGACAGCTGCTTTTTTATGCATTTCATGCTTCACTGGTCCCCGGTAACCAGATGGCTTTGTCGTTGCTGATGGATGAACCAGGAAGTGGGAGAATCTCCAGTCCCTCCCAAGGCCTTGAAACTACAAACCAGGATCAGGAATCTTCTGAGGAGTGAGCTACCTCCTGTGTCACCAGCCCAGTCAGGTGGGGAGCAGGACTGGAACTAAATAGGTAATGTTGCTTCCTCCTCTCGTCATGAACTTGTCTGAGAAGACACAGGATGGTCAGGAAATGAGCAGCTGCACACAGCAGCCATCTTTGTTTAGGAAAGTTCTCAATTATAGATTTGTGCAAAGATATTGTATGATCTTAAAAATTGAAAGAAATCCTATTTGTTTGTTTGCCTAGAGTTTTAGAGTTTTACATTTGTTTTTACCCCCTTTTTTTTTCTCCCTGAACACTCAGAATAACTCTGTGAAGTACTGCAGAATTGGGATGGTATTTCCATGCCTGAGATGGGGAAATTGAGGTCTAGGAAATTGAACTTAGTAGGACAAAGTCTGCAGAGTTAGTTAAACACTGTCACCAAAACCTAGTCTCCAGATTCCCATAGACAGTGCTTTGTCTATCTAATGTAGACATAAAAGACCAACAAATGATGATCAATTTCACTAGTGATTAGAGATGCAAATTAAAATGTGAAGATTTTCATTATCAACTTCATCAACATTGAAAAAAATTAATAATGATCATCACTGGCAAATATGTAGAGAAATACATTGTTGTTCATATTAATGGATTCGGTTACATTTTTTTCACACGCTTAAACAAAGCAATTCCATATCTAATAATCTATCCTACAGAAAAACCTTTGTACAATGATGTTCATTGTTTAAAGTAGTACAAAGTTGGAAACAACTTTAAAGCATGTATATAATGAAATATGAGATTCTTTGAGAAAAAAAAGACAGATGCACGTGTACTGATACAGAAATTTTCTCAGACATAATTATAAGTAAATAGAGCAAATTGCACAGCTATGCTTACGATTTCATTTACACATTTCAAAAATTATATATATATCCACATGTGTAAAATGTATATGTTTCGAAAAGATGGTCTATAAGAGCAGAAATCAAACTGGAAACGATGGTTACCTATGGTGAAAAGAGTGGTATTGTGGCGTGGGTAGATAAGCAGGAAAATTGATACTTTATATATTTCTGTGTCATTTGAATCTTTTTAAAGAAATTATGCATTATTATAAAATTAAAAATGTTTAAAAAGAAAAATTAGATTTACTAGATTTCTTGCCTCCTAGCTTTTACCAGCCCCCTGTATCTGAGCTGGAGTTCAGCAAGACAATTCTATTTCTGCATCTGCAGTATCTTTATGTAAGAGAAGGTCCTGATACATCTCAGGATCATGTGGAATTTCTATCATTGCACTGTCAGATCTTCCTCAATCCAAATATATAATGCCAGGCTGACTTTTTTTTTTTAACATTTGTTAATTCAGTGCTTTGAAAATATTTTTGGCAATGAAAATTATAGTTGGAAGTTCAATGCATGAGAAAACGGAAGTGAAGCTCCTTCAGGTGAAGCTGAGGGTGGAAACTCATCGTCTTTCCCTGCTGAACTCCAAAATTCTATGACCAAAAATCTCCTAGGCCACCATGGAGAAGTTTGAAAACACAGATGTCATATCATTGTATAAAGAAAAAAAGGGTTCAGTGAAGTGAAGTGATTCAACCAAGAGGTTAACCTTTGAATCCAGACATTCCAAGCTCAGCTCTATGGGCCTTCCCAAAATGGTGATTCATCTTGTGGGTGACTCTTAATAAGCTTGGCTGTCCTGACCTTTAAAAAGAGCAAATAGCATCTCCTTTTTTTTGCTTCTCAATATCATATGCCATCTTTGATTTTTCCCTGATCATTTTTTTATTGTGATATTATATAGGCAATGCAGGTGATGAGACATGAATATTTTAGAAGTCTCTCATAGTGTTGAAGAGGTAAGGGTTGTGAGTTCTTAAGGAATTCCTGTTAGTTATGTGCTAGTGAATCATGTCAACCACAGTTGAGACACTGCTTAGGATCTGTTCATTAACAGCAGACACACACAGGCACACGCGCACACGCGCACACACACACACACACCCACACACACGCTGCCAGTATTAGTGACTCTGTTTCCATCGGGATTTAATTCTTCAGGCTAAAAAAATCATAAACTTATGTTCTAGTTTTCACAATCTTTTCTTTTATAAATGTTAGAATAGGAATTTTTTTCTGCACACTTGTCAGACACCTATGATTAACTTCTTAATTACTTTATCTCAAAGATCACTGAGTAAAAACTGTAAAGCAAAGTTTAGTTTCCTTTGGAAGATGAGACAGGAAAACCTAAAATCATTGTAACTTGTGCCATTTTGTAATATCTGGATGGTACTCCAGTGTTTAACATTCAGAACTGGTGTATGAGGTATGAATGACACCTGTCAGTTAGTATTCCTCCTGCTGTCTTAGTCTTGGTGAGTGGGACCAGCAAACCTTTAACTTTTCTCAGACCATTCTCATCTGTGGTTACCAATTTTCACCAACATTAGAGCAGTGAATGATTCACAGGTTTACAGCATTGCCATCAACTCATATCATAGTTTGTAAGGAAATTACTTAGCAAAGAAAATCACCCTTAAACCATAAAAGTCAATTTGTTGCCAATTAGAATATTGAAATTTGATCTGTTGGAATAAAGTGCTCCATTAATTGTGGCTGCTGTGACTAAAACAAGTTAATCCCTTTAAAACAAGAATACTTCAAAACATCAGCCTTCTTACATAAATTTTAATCATCATTATGGTTTACTGGTGCCCTTTTCTCTCAATTCAAGAAGATAAAAATGGAAAGAAGGAAGGAAGGAAGAAAAGAAGGAAGGAAGAAAGGAAAAATTATGGAGAAATGATTAAAAACTTTAACATATGTACTATAGGAGTCCCAGAAGAAGAGAATGGTAGGAGACAGAAGAGCAATATTTGAAAAGTAACATGAGATTTTCTACAAATTGAATACAGTTTTTAGGTTAAAATTTCCCTCAGAGTATTAAGAAATATAAATACACATCCGATCAAATCATAATGAAACTTCAATCTACAAAAGATTAAAGAGAAATAAAAGCATCACAAAGAAAGTTATCTACAAGCATCATGAAGAAAGGTTATCTATGGACCAACAGTACTTATGAGAAACATTTTATGATAAAAACAATGAAGTAATATCTTCAAAGTGGCAATAGAAAATAGTCATCCAATTATAATATTATTCTTGATTAAAATGCAGGAGTGAGAGCAAAATTAAAACATTTTCATACCCAGAAAGTTCAAAAGAATTTACCAACCCCAAAGCCTTCTAAAAAAATCTGGTTGAACATGTACCATAAAAAGCAAAGGGAATTCAGAAAGAAGACTTGGGATAAAAGAGAGTGTAGACATCCACATTCGTTAAAATATGATTGTGAATTTAATAGCTATAACAAGTGAAAACAGTACAAAACAAATAAAAACAACCAAAATGTATATGACTGAACAACTAGAGAATATGAGGTTAAGAGAATTGCTGTTCTATAATCAAGGCACTGAGGAACAGTGGCTGGAAAAAGTGAAAACATGTTGGATATATTTAGCAATTGTTAGAAAACTTTATGGGCAAGTTGAAAAAGCATTAAATTAATAGAAACACCATGTCTAACTTTTAAATTAGCAGAAGGATCAAAAAGAAATATCAATTTAAAAGAAAGTAGGGAAAGCATAAAAAAGTAGGACCCAAAGAAAAGAATAGAAAACATAAAACAAAATGGTGGAAATAAAGCCAATTATATAATCATAGTTGATACAGTAAAAGTACATTACAATCACATATTAGAAGATAGGGATTATTAGAGGACATGAAAAATTCAGCTACATACTTTTTAAAAGATATAATTGAAACAAAGTTTCAGAAACTTGTTGAAAGTCAAACAATACCATAAAAACCCAACCAAAAGAAAGCTAGTGTAGCAATATGAACAGTAGTCCCCTGAGACTGGGGAGAGGAGAGGAAGAGATGAAGAGTTTGGTTGGTGACTACAAAGTTAACAAAGTTAACAAATGGATGGGAAGAATAAGTTCTGATGTTTTTCTACCCCATATGATGACTATGGCTCACAATAATGTATTATGTATTTCAAAATAGCTAGAGGAAAGGAGTTTGTTCTCACCACAAAGAAATGATAAATGTCTGAGAGACTAAGAATATGCTGATTACCCTGATTTGATTATTACAAAAAGTACCTATTTATCAAAATATTACATTGTATGCCATAAATATGTACAACTATATGCATTTTTTAATTAAAAATCATAAGTTCACATAGAGCAATGTTGCTTGATTCATTGTTATTTTTTCCCTTCCCCCCACCCCTTCCACCCCTCTTTTCTCTCTATACAGTCCTTCCTTCTTCCATTCTTACCACCCTCTTTATCCCTAACCCTAAACCTAACCCTAACCCTAACACTAACCCCTCCTACCCCCCATTATACATCCTCATCCGCTTATCAGCGAGATCATTCGTCCTTTAGTTTTTTGAGATTGGCTTATCTCACTTAGCATGATATTCTCCAATTTCATCCATTTGCCTGCAAATGCCATAATTTTATCATTCTTCATGGCAGAGTAATATTCCATTTATATATATGCCACAGTTTCTTTATCCATTCATCAACTGAAGGGCATCTAGGTTGGTTCCACAATCTGGTTATGGTGAATTGAGCAGCTATGAACATTGATGTGGCTATATCTCTGTAGTATGCTGATTTTAAGTCCTTTGGGTATAGGCCAAGGAGTGGGATAGCTGGGTCAAATGGTGGTTCCATTCCAAGGTTTCTGAGGAATCTCCATACTACTTTCCAGAGTGGCTGCACTAATTTGCAGCCCCACCAGCAATATATGAGTGTACCTTTTTCTCCACATCCTCGCCAACACTTTTTGTTGCTTGTATTCTTGATAATCGCCATTCTAATTGGGGTGAGATGAAATCTTAGGGTAGTTTTGATTTGCATTTCTCTTATTACTAGAGATGTTGAACATTTTTTCATATAGCTGTTGATTGCTTGTATATCTTCTGTGAAGTGTCTGTTCATTTCCTTAGCTCATTTGTTGATTGGATTATTTGTATTCTTGGTGTAGAGTTTTTTGAGTTCTTTATAGATTCTGGAAATTAGCGCTCTATCTGAAGTATGATTGGCAAAGATATTCTCCCACTGTGTAGGCTCTCTCTTCACATTACTGATAGTTTCCTTTGCTGAGAGAAAGCTTTTTAGTTTGAATCTATCCAGTTGTGGATTCTTGGTTTTATTTCTTGTGCTATGGGAGTACTGTTAAGGAAGTCTGATCCTAAGCCAACAAGTTGAAGGTTTGGACCTACTTTTTCTTCTATAAGATGCAGGGTCTCTGGTCTGACTCCGAGGTCCTTGATCCATTTTGAGTTGAGTTTTGTGCAGGGTGAGAGATAGGGGTTTAATTTCATTCTGTTGCATATGGTTTTCCAGTTTTCCCAGCACCATTTGTTGAAGAGGCTATATTTTCTCCATTGCATATTTTTGGCACGTTTGTCTAATATGAGAAAATTGTAATTATTTGGGTTTGTGTCCATGTCCTCTATTCTATACCATTGATCTACCTTTCTATTTTGGTACCAATACCATGCCGTTTTTGTTACTATTGCTTTGTAGTAGAGTTGAAGATCTGGTATTGCGATACCCCCTGCTTCGCTCTTTCTACTGAGGATTGCTTTAGCTATTCCGGGTTTCTTATTCTTCCAGATGAATTTCATAATTGCTTGCTCTATTTCTGTAAGGTACATCATTGGGATTTTAATTGGAATTGCATTGAATCTGTATAGCACTTTAGGTAGTATGGCCATTTCGACAATATTAATTCTGCCTATCCAAGAACATGGGAGATCTTCCCATCTTCTAAGGTGTTCTTTAATTTCTTTCTTTAGTGTTCTGTAGTTCTCATTATAGAGGTCTTTCACCTCTTTTGTGAGATTGATTCCCAAGTATTTTATTTTTTTCGATGCTATTGTGAATGGGGTAGTTTTCCTAATTTCTCTTTCTGAAGATTCATCACTTATGTATAAAAATGCATTGGATTTATGAGCATTGATCTTGTAACCTGCTACTTTACTAAATTCACTTATGAGTTCTAAGAGTTTTCTGGTGGAATTTCCAGGTTCCTCTAAATATTTAATCATGTCATCAGCGAACAGGAATAGTTTGAGTTCTTCTTTTCCAATTCGTATCCCTTTAATTTCTTTGGTTTGTCTAATTGCTCTGGCTAGAGTCTCAAGAACGATGTTGAATAGAAGTGGTGAAAGAGGGCATCCCCGCCTTGTTCCAGTTTTTAAGGGGGAATGCTTTCAGTTTTTCACCATTTAGAATGATATTGGCCATGGGCTTAGCGTAGATGGCCTTCACAATGTTAAGGAATGTTCCCACTACCCCAATTTTTTCTAGGGTTTTGAGCATGAAGGGATGCTGTATTTTATCGAATGCTTTTTCTGCATCTATTGAAATAATCATGTGATTTTTAACTTTTAGTCTGTTGTTATGGTGAATGACATTTATTGATTTACTGATGTTGAACCAACCTTCCATCCCTGGGATGAAACCTACTTGATCATGGTGCATTATCTTTTTAATATGTTTTTGTATGCGATTCGCTAAAATTTTGTTGAGAATTTTTGCGTCGATGTTCATTAAGGATATTGGTCTGAAATTTTCTTTCCTCGATGTGTCTCTGTCTGGTTTAGGTATCAGGGTGATATTGGCTTCATAGAATGAGTTTGGGAGAGTTCCCTCCTCTTCTATTTTATGGAATACTTTGAGAAGTATTGGAATGAGCTCTTCTTTAAAGGTTTTGTAGAACTCGGCTGAGAACCCATCTGGTCCCGGGCTTTTCTTTGTTGGTAGGCTTTTGATGACCTCTTCTATTTCATTGCTTGAAATTGATTTATTTACGTTGTGTATGTCCTCCTCGTTCAGTTAAGGTAATTCATATGTCTCTAGAAACTTGTTGATGTCTTCGAGGTTTTCTGTTTTGTTGGAGTATAGATTTTCAAAATAGCTTCTATTTATGTTTTGTATTTCACTCGTGTCTGTTGTGATATTTCCTGTTCATTCCGAATTTTAGTAATTTGAGTTTTCTCCCTCTTTCTCTTTGTTAGTGTGGCTAAGGGTTTATCAATTTTGTTTATTTTTTAAAAGAACCAACTATTTATTTTGTTAATTTTTTGTATTGTTTCTTTTGTTTCAATTTCATTGATTTCGGCTCTGATTTTAACTATTTCCTGTCTTCTACTACTTTTGGTGTTGGTCTGTTCTTCTTTTTCTAGGGCTTTGAGCTGTAGTGTTAGGTCGTTTATTTGTTGATTTCTACTTCTTTTGTTGAATGTGCCCCATGAAATAAATCTTCCTCTAAGTACTGCTTTCATAGTGTCCCAGAGATTTTGATATGATGTGTCTTTGTTCTTGTTTACTTCTAAGAATTTTTTTTATTTCCCTCCTGATGTTTTCTGTTATCCATTCATCATATAATAGTGTATTATTTAATCTCCAAGTATTGGAGAAGTTTCTGTTTTTTATTGTGTCATTTATTTCTAATTTCAATCCATTATGATCTGGTAGAGTACAAGGTAGTATCTCTATCTTGTATTTGCTAACAGTAGCTTTGTGGCATAAAACATGGTCTATTTTAGAGAAGGATCCATGTGCTGCTGAGAAGAAAGTGTATTCGTTCTTTGTTGGATGGTATATTCTATATAAGTCGGTTAAGTCTAAATTGTTGATTGTGTTATTGAGATCTATGGTTTCTTTATTCAATTTTTGTTTGGATGATCTATCCAGTGGTGAGAGAGGTGTGTTAAAATTGCCTAGTATTATTGTGTTGTGGTCTATTTGGTTTCTGGAATTGAGAAGGATTTGTTTGACATACATGGATGAGCCAATGTTCGGGGAATAGATATTTATGATTGTTATGTCTTGCTGATTTATGCTTCCCTTAAGCAGTATGTAATGTCCTTCTTTATCCCTTCTGACTAGTTTTGGCTTGAAGTCCACATTATCTGAAATGAGGATAGATACTCCAGCTTTCTTGCTGTGTCCGTGTGCATGGTATGTTTTTTCTGATCCTTTTCACCTTTAGTCTATGGGTTTCTCTTTCTATGCGATGAGTCTCTTGCAGGCAGCATATTGTTGGATTTTTCTTTTAATCTAATCTGCCAGTCTATGTCTTTTGATTGATGAGTTCAGGCCATTAACATTCAGGGTTATTATTGTGATATGATTTGTATTCCCAGTCATTTGACTCATTTTTTTTTTTTTGACATGATTTGGTTTCTCCTTTATTTGGCTATTCCTTTAGGCTAGTTCCTCCTGTTGCTGATTTGCATCGTTGTTTTTCATCTCTTCCTCATGGAATATTTTGCTGAGAATGTTCTGCAATGCTGGCTTTCTTTTTGTAAATTCCTTTAACTTTTGTTTATCATGGAAGGATCTTATTTCATCGTCAAATCTGAAAGTAAGTTTTGCTGGGTATAAGATTCTTGGTTGGCATCTGTTTTCTTTCAGGGCTTGAAAAATGTTGTTCCAGACCCTTCTAGCTTTTAGGGTCTGGATTGAAAAATCTGCTGATATTCTTATTGGTTTCCCCATGAATGTAATTTGATTCTTTTCTCTTGCGGCCTTTAAAATTCTGTCTTTATTTTGTATGTTAGGTATTTTCAATATAATGTGCCTTGGTGTGAGTCTGTTTTAATTTTGTATATTTGGAGTCCTATAAGCCTCTTGTACTTGGTTTTCCATTTCATTCTTCAGATTTGGGAAATTTTCTGATATTATTTCGTTGAATAGATTGTTCATTCCTTTGGTTTGTTTCTCTAAGCCTTCCTCAATCCCAATAATTCTTAAATTTGGCCTTTTCATGATATCCCATAGTTCTTGTAGATTCTGTTCATGATTTCTTACCATCTTTTCTGTTTGGTCAACTTTGTTTTCAAGATTAAATATTTTGTCTTCAATATCTGAGGTTCTGTCTTCCAGGTGTTGTATCCTATTGGTTATTCTTTCTATGGAGTTTTTACCTTGGTTTATTGTTTCCTTCATTTCAAGGATTTCTGGTTTTTTTTTTTTTTTCAATATCTCTAACTCTTTATTGAAATTATCTTTTGCTTCCTGTATTTGCTCTTTTAACAGTTGATTGGTGCGATCATTTAATGCCTGCATTTGCTCTTTCATCTCCTCCTTCAATGCCTGCATTTGCTCTTTCATCTCATCGTTTGCTTTCCTGATTATTTTAATTATGTACATTCTGAACTCCCTTTCTGACATTTCTTCTGCTGTGCTGTCATTGGGTTTTATTGATATAGTATCTAGGTTTGTTTGGGACATTTTTTTCCCTTGTTTTCTCTTATGGTCAGATGTCAGTGGGACTCTGTGATATTGCAGATTTCCTCTATTGGCTTATAGTGTCCCATAGATTTCCAGTGTATCACCTCCCAGCCTTCAGTAGCCTGAAGTCTTGGGGTAACTTGATAATGCAGTGCTTCTGAAGAAAGCTGCCCCTAGCCTGCTACTGGTTCCAGGGAGAGAGACCTGGAGAGGTCTCTGGCTGCCCGGCCCTGGTCCCAGAGGCTGCTTGCAGGTTGGAGGTCTCCACTGGCTTGGGGACTTGTGGCTGGCTCTGTGTAGAAAGGCTCTCACCGGGCGGTCTGCTCCTAGAAGCTAGCCTAGAAAGGCGCTTCCCATTGGAGGGAGCCAGGCTGCTTGGGGAAGACCCTGGCTGCCCTGTCCTGGTCTCTGAAGCAACCTGCGGGTGCGGCGGGCCAGAGCTCGCTGCGCGCTGGCTCAGGTACTTGGAGCTGGATCTGTGCAGAAAGGCTCTCACTGGTATATGCATTTTTTTAAAAAAAGAAAACTAAAAGGTAAAGGTACAAATTAAAATAACACTAAGGGCAAAAGAAGATATCTATCATCTGTCTATAGGTGCTAGAGATTTTAAAAAAAAAATTCTTGGGATTAATAGAAACAACTAACAATGACTCAGAAGTTTTAAATAAAGTAAATAAGTTAAAAAATCTAAATTTTAACTGAGTTGATTCAGAATAAGTGGGAATTTAACCAACTCTTGAGGTTGGAGGTGCAGCTCTGCAGTAGAGTGATTGTCTAGCATGCACAAGGCTTGGGTTCATGTCCCAGCACATTGAAAAGCACAACTGTGAAACAGATCAGATTAGCAGTTCATTGCACTGCAGATTCCTGCTATGTGATCATACACAGAATGCCATATATCACTGGTGGGGGCAAGTTAGGAGCTCCTGCAGGACCACGCCAATGTCTTAGGTCACCTGCATTTCTCAGTGCATTCATATTTCCTTCCCTGTTTCTTTGTCAAATCTCTAAAATCCTTGAAAACACATCCAACCTTATATATATAACTATCAGTAGTATAAACCATAGCCACTGAGAAGCCAGGGAGATGATCCTTTAACAACTAAATGTTAAACATTAAGTAAGAGGGGGATATTTTTGACAAGGACCTCCTAGGGATCCCAGTATGCAGTGCAATTTCCTCTTCAAATGTGAGATAAAGTTGGTTCACCAAGAATAAAGCAAAATCAGAGATTTAAAAAATGAAACTTATGTGTATTCACTAGATATTTTTCTCTAATCACTAGTAAAAAATGTTCTCTAGACTAATTTTCAGAATTAAGTCTTACCCTCTGAAGTACTTGGGAATATGCAGCCAAGCTCATTTGAGAATCAATGTGTCACTTCTACTTTTCCCCCCAATTTATCTTTTGGAGAGTAAAAATTTCTTTGCTAGCATGGCAAGAGTGTGGCTCCCGGTGGCTTCACCCAATAGGTTGGGTACTTTATTATAATGAAGTGGGATCTTGATGGTTTGATAAAGTAGTAAAATGGCATAAAGAAAATCACCATGAATGAAATGGAGTTCTTAGGTGTTATTTAAGAGCAAGGAAACCCCTCCTTCCCACATTTTCTTTGGGGTAATATTGATAACCTCCTGATTTCCAGTTCAATGTAAATGGGAAATGTGGAATTGGAAAGCATCACCTCTATAATTTCTAGAGGTACACTTCTGATTGTGTTTAGTCTGAATAAAAAGCAAAGGGTGTGTGTTGAACCATTGAAAAGGAGCTGAAAATTGCATACTTCAAGCACACCTCTGAGTGGTCTGCTTGTCATCACGGTATTAACAAAAGGCTTTAGGGATGCCAGTAGTTGAATCTACCTACTTTCTGGGAAGAAAATCTCAAATGAAAAGACCCAACAAAAGACTATAAGATGGAAAGAGAGTGTTGTGAAGGAAATGTCCTGGATTTCTTTTTTATCTATTACCCAGGAGCCCAGAACCTATTTTACACGAAATCTTTCTTGGATATAGTACTGCTAATAACCCTAATTGCAAGGCAGGTAAAATATGCAAATACATTTTTTTTGACATCATGTACAATCAGGGAGAATATTAACTCCAGTTGAAAATGAAATGCTGTGACTTGATAAATAAAACACATATTTTTGGTGACAGATATGCATGATGAAGGTAGAAATAAAATGAATAGGTCACCTAAGGTGCAATAGATGAAAGAATACTTTAGAGTTCATAAGAAGTTTTCCTTGCAAAAAGATCAAACAATAGTTGAAAGTATATTTAAAAGCTGCATTGTGGTAGGACTTCTATTCTAAAATTCTTCTTTAGCTATTCCATTTGAAAACACACATTAGCTATTAGGTTAGCATCAAATATGGAAATGTCAAAATGACCGTGTCTCAGTAGGGATAAAAGGAAAACTTGTAAAAACACATCATTAACTATAGTTGCACCTCAGGTCCATCGACCTTGAAAATATGGATTTTTCTTTACCATCACAGACAGTTTCACCCCGTGGGACAATGAACCCCTAATGTTTGGTTAGGTGTGCCTTGCAGTTCTTCTTTGAAGATATTATATTGCATTGTGATGAAGTCTTAATTGAATCGATCAACTCATTCTTAGATCATCCTGGATATCTTTTAAATAATAGATTTCCCTTTAAACAGCTGTGGTATAAAAATACACACACAAAAAAAACAAACATAAAGCAGGAGTCATTTGAAGTTTTTAGTAAGTCTAGTTTAATTTTTCCAAAATCATTGACTTGTCTTTTCTTTACTTCAAAGACTCAAGGTAGGACCATCAACCAATCCATGCTGATTTGAATGGAACACGTGTTTGTTCCTCTCAGCAGCTGAATGTAGATGTGGAAGGACACAAAGTGAATCCATACCTTGGGCAAATTACACTAGAGTATAGGACAGGCTCAGATGTCTTCTAGGTTAGGACAGACAATATATCCAGGTGTGAGGTCTTCTCCGACTGAGATGGAGAACTTCACCATCTGAGATGGGGAATGAACCTTGGCTTCTCCACTGAACACATCTTTATACTTGTGTTGACCAAAAATATTAATTTATTCATTATAAACCCCTTGGTTAGAAGGAATGTATTTAATTAAAAAAAATAAGATGCACATACTGATACCTGGATCTGCTGCCTTGTCAAACTCAGCCCTTATTTTCTTCCCTTTTGTACTTCTTTACCCTTTCTCTGTTGACTTGATTCTTCAACAACAGATGAAACAGGGTCATATATTAATGCCATCGATTTCATTTCTTCCCTGTCACCTCTCTTACTTGTCTAGCGTTTTTATTCAAAGGAAGTGATAAGAAAGTTCAGACTTCGATTTTTTTTAAAAAGCAGCGATTTATTCATAATTTAGATTCTGGCCTTGTATTGTGAAATATAGAACTAACCTTCTGAAACACACACTTTGTGACTGATGTGTCACCTCCGTAAGTTGTACTCTAATAAAGCCCATGCTTTAATTGGCCCTCCCTTCTCTGACTGATTTGAGGGTTGCTACATGTACCAATGGTGAAGTGACAGAACAAGAACTTTCTAGGAAAGCTGTCACTGAATGTGTATGGAACAGATTATTCTAGGGCAATTTTAAAGGGTGTTGAGTAAAAATAAAAGAAATGACATAACTTAGGAATAAAAACAACCACTTATTGGGTACTTGCTCTGTGCTAGACCCTTTTTATACATGTTTTCATGTAACCCTAACAATCACCTTATAAAGTGTATTAAGACCTCATTTCACAGCTCAAGAATCAGAGGCGCAGAGAGGTTGAGTAATATACTGAACGGAAGAGCTGGGATTCAACCCGGGAGCCTTGACTCTAGAGCGCATGCTCTTTCCATTGAGGCCGTGCTTACGAACAGGAAGGTGGTGGCACCTTTTATTCTAGTCTGTGAGGACTCACGTGAGTCAGACTATTTGCCAAATAAGCCAGTGAGGAGAGGAGCAATCATTTGGGTGGGTCAGTCGAATTATGTAAAGGGGATCACTGTATCAGCACCCTAAATACTCACTTTTTTCTACAGCATAAATAAGCAGCATTTACCATTTTTGTACCTGATTTAAATTATCTTTAAGAAAAAGTCCACTTATCACCTAAGGAGTTTTCATATCACTTGGTGATTATCGCTGGCCTGAAATGAATGAAATAATTTGTTACATTTTTGTTTGGTGGGAGAATAGGACCTGTGGACTCACTTATTCATGCTTGGAAGATATTTTTTCAAGAAAGAAATTGGGAAGAAGCAAGAGAAGAGGGATGAGTCTCATGGCAACGTTCTTGAGGACTCACAGGTTCTCAACATTCATATTGCAGAAGTTCAGAAGGCGTTGGAACACCAAAGAGCTAGGTTCAGAAAGGAGTCGAGAAAGGATTGAAGAAGTCAATAGGAGAGGCAAGGACATGTGGTGGGATAAGGATGAGGACTTCGTTGTTGCTCTGTGATTACATCTTGTGTTTGTATCTCTACTTTCATTGTGATTGAGTGAGAACTCGCCATATGATACAGGGAACATTTAGAAAGTGAATCTTAATATATTGCATCTTTATTTCTTTTATTAAACTTTAATGATCTGCTATGTTGGAGACATCCTTTGGGGTACCTGAAGTGAAGCACACTTCACTTATTGGATGTGAATTAAAGAAGGGAACATATTCTGGTGCCATTTGTCAAGGACAGCTTTGTGGAGGGCATGGGAAAAGGCCAACTATGTAGTAATCATTTATATTTTTGGTGGTATAAACAGTATGTGATACCATGTATGCATAGTTTTCTTCTATTTAGGGAGCAGACTTTTTCCTTTTTCTTTCCAAAGATTTAAACAGTTAAAAAAAAAATGGTGGTCCATACCAGGAGAACTTGTACTTCAGCATGGCTTTTAATAGATATGTATGTTAGCTCCTCACATGCAAGTCAAATGAAAAAGTTTATAGAAAGCGGGCAATAAACCTAATAAGGTGTTATATAATATGCAGAATAAATATTAGTACAGCGCATGAACCTAAATGACAGCAACAAATTATAAAGCTTAGCATGCAATTAAAATCACTAATGGAACACGGTACGGAGAGAATGTGTTCATTCTCAGATCAGTCAAAGAGCAGCTATTCGGTGTCAGAGCCACCACCTGAACTAATGACACCCTCTTAAACTTATTTTTAAACACTCTGTCTGTCAGGCAATAGCTATACTTTATGGGTGTCTTCAGTTCAGTTTTAACATGTGTCGTACAGGCTAATAAAATTTATCCTCAAGGGAGGATAGTCCTTACAGCCAAGAGACAATCTTCAGCTCAGTGCTCATGAGAGTTTTTCTGTTAAACTTATGGACACACAACAATAATGGTATGTCTACCACTGATTAGCAGGCCAGCAATATCTTAGACTTAAAACTTAGGAGCCATAGAGCTGCCCAAAGTTTGTCAGTTAATCAGTTTTGTCGCCATAAAAACTGTTATGCCCTGAGTTGGTCTGTGTTTCTTTGTTTTGTATTGTTTTTCAGTAACATTCTGCTTTCTTGGCTCCAAACTTTTGAGCATGTGATTCCATCTGTCAAGATCATTCACCTCATTGCCATGGGTACAAATCTTATTCATTTTTCAAGACTCAAATGAAATGCCATTTTCTCAACAAAACTCTCCCCCAGTCCTCCCAGTTGGAAGTAATCTCTCCTTTCTCTGAAGTTACACAACATTTATTTGCACATCATTAGTCTTTTCACTACCTACATTATAGTTTCATGTGATTGTTGTATATTTTGCATATTTTTATTTTTATAAAGTATATAGTTATTTTTATGTGTACTTTATTCCTTTCTTTGGACTAAGAGAGGGGGAAAGTGTCTCAGAATTAGGTATGGAAGCAAAGAAATACCAGCTTGGGTTTACAAGTTAGATATGGATATTTACTGAAAGCTTAGACCTTAAGTGGAGGATCTTTGAAAGATGATGGAGTAGCTTTGTAGTCTTTGATGGCATTGGCACATAGAGATGCTCTTTCTATGTGTAATTTAAAGAGTTGACATCTGTCAACTTTCTTGATGAAAGAAACATTCATATATGTGAAAGGCTTCAAATCCATGTCCACATTTGAATGGGAAGAAAGGAATGTCTTCCTGCATTCAGGGAGATAAAGCTCACAGAATTCATGATAGAAAAGAGGAGAAAAATTTAGTATTGGAATTGAAGCTGATTTACCTATTATTAAAAACAGGAAGGCTTTTGATTTCTGTGACCACAGAGCATGCAACTTAGTCTTCCCATCAACACAAAGCCTTCTCCAGAATGCCACAAACAGACAGCTTTCCAATGTTGCAATTTTGGGATCCACTTGTGGCCTTCAACTTCACATCCATATTCTTCTATGGTAGCTCTGAGCTAGTAACTGGACACAGCAGGATTCTATGAGCCAGGTGCTATGGAGCTAGGCTACTGCGGTTCCAAATGGGAGTCCTCTAATGGCAACCTTTGCTCTGGGGCTTCCCTGTCCTGGCTGGGACTTTGTCCAGTCACACTGCAGTCTGAGGCTCTTTGCCCGACCCTCCCTCCTTCCTGCTCTCCTTTCATGGCAGCATTGAGCTATGAAGCCTTTTCCTTCTTATTATTGTTCTCTTGATTCTTCACAGAGAAGAACAGACATCTGCAATTCTAATTTCATTGTGTTTGTTTCCAGGAGTACTAGGACCATCGTAGGTGCTTCTTTAGACTAGCCACCATGTTGGCCAACCATCAGGGCAAACTTGAACATAAGTACTTGCACCTATGAATTTACTCATTTGATTTATTTTACACATATTTTTGAGCACTTACTATGTTCTAAGCACTTCTGTTCTAGATTATTAATGATATAGGAATAAACGAAGCACATATGATTCATATTTTGGATTCATTTATAACTACAAGGATACTAATTACATGATCATTCTTTTTCATGTTATCTAGAATGCCCAAAGTTTGCATAATTCATGAATATTTTCCAATTCTTGGGAAACTGGTATCTCCAAAAGTCTCCTCATGTCCTTGGCCCTTTTCTTTCCTTTTTCTACCCTTCCTTCTTTTGGTCTGTCAGAACAATTAGTAATATGTTTATAATGAAAGAAAACTTACAGATGGAAATATATTTAGAGAATGTACCTTATGAAGTAATGAAGGTCAAAGACATCTTGGGCAGAATCAAGGAATGCTGATGCATTATCATAAAACAAACAAAAACCAGGAGAAACCAGGGCTCTGAAAACCTATGATTGGCTATAGGTTCAACTTGAATTTACAGGGTTTGGTTTCTTTCATACCAGGGAATTGTGCAGATAGAAAAAATACTCAATACTATTTGTATCTTGTTTAATGCCCAATTTGTTCACTATTTGAATTCATTTAAAAATGGCCTGTTAAATATAAAACTATTATAATTTAGGAGTTGGAAAACTATGGTCCAAAAATAAAATCCAGGCTGCTGCCTGTTTTTGTAAATAAAGTTTTATTGGAATACATCAGGCCCATTCATTTCAGTTTTATCTATTACAATTACTATTATACAATTACTTGACAGTAGAGTCAAGTAATTGTGATAAAGAGGGTCTGGCCTGTAAGTCTAAGATATTCTCTTTATTCTTTTACAGAAAAAGTTTGCTGACAATGGTCTAAATATTTTCACTCTACTAACCTAGGTAATATGATAATTGCATTAAAATAAGTATCCTGAAATATGAACATTGATTACTTATTTAATCATTCTCTTTTGACTTTTAATTAAACTTACAGACTTAATATACCTGTTCTCTTAAATATTTTAATCATACCCCCAAATAAAACACATACAAAATATCACAGTGATTACAAAATTTCATGGTGATCACAAAATTCATGCAGAAACTGTCACATTAAAACTGTTTGTGAAGGTTGTAATACCAAGGATTTGTGTTTGTTCCCTCATTATCTCTATTTATATCCTTTTTCTTAATTTTAATTTTATACCTTTCTCAAGATTGCCTTCCTGGTTGCTATAATTAAGAAGATACTATTTCTAGGATTGCAATAATCTTCCTAGTTGCAGAACTATTACCAAACACACACACACACACACACACACACACACACACACACACACAGAGACTGTAGGATCCAAATTGGTTCTTGAGGAGGAGGAGGCAACTGTTGGTTGCATAGTCCACATTGAATAAAACCCAAGCCTATGATTACTAGGATGAGGCCTCTTTTGTGGTTGTCTCCTACTTGGTTGTTAGTAGTGGGAATTTAAAAATCCTTGACTTCTTACTTTTTTGGAATCTGGAAAGTTTCCCTGTCTACGGCTGAGTATTGTCCTGCCATTGTGATATATTGATCTAGTTTTAGCATTACTGAAACCCAATTATGTATCAAATAAGTATTTAATTTTAATTAGCAGTCACCCAGAGGTTTTCTGCACAGACAAGGAAACAAGTTTCCTCGGTTGCTTCCTTTTTGGGATTTTGTTCTAATTATTCATTGTGTAACATACTGTCAGCTCCTCTTTTCAGTTTGTCTTTGTGTAGTGACCTCTGGTATGATTGACAGATTTTTTTTTTTTCTGTCGTTGCTATTATCTATGACTTCTGATGTTCAAAAGTACTTGTTGGTACTATTACTACCTTTTCTGCACCTATTACTTATTTATGGCTTCCTATGTTCACCCTTTTCTGTACACACTTATAGAAACAAGAACATAGTCGTACTTTGAAAAACACATGTATTGCTTATAGAAATAAGAAAAAATGCCCACTGGTAGCAGTATTTCACTATTTCCTAAAATTAATTGAAATGCCATTTTTATAATACAAATAATGCTTTCGCACACCTTTTAAATCAACTCTTCTCTTTTCAGTGCCATAATAATTTTGCCCTTCACAGAGCAACTATTCTAATTACCTCTTCTCATTATTCTTGTTTGCTTTGGATATTTGAATGATCACAGCATGGTAAGTAGTGGTTCTTTCAGCCAGACCTGTTTTGTTTGGAGCACATCCCCTGTCATCCTAAAAAGAGTTCTGATCTTCTGTAACCAGAGATGTTCCATTGCCACCCTAGTTCTTCCTGCCCTGAGACTTGAAGTCAGGTGCCTTCCGAGGGTTCCTGGTGCCTTCGAGAGTGATTGGAAACCATCGTAGGTGCTTCATGAGAGCTTGTGATGGCAAACCGTGCAGACAAGTGCTGTCGATGCTGCAGGTGGAATGCTTTTAGTGGCAAGGCTGGGAAAGATTTTACTTTTTTTTTTTTAAAGAGTATGTGTTTTTATCAAAAGTTTTTCAAAATAATAAAACGTAAAAATGTTTTCATGCTGCAGTAACAATATGAATCAAATTGCACAGATGGGTTTTGTAAACTAGAACTTGTTTCTGGCCAATACCAATATTCTCTGAGATGGGCTATTGCAGAATCTGTGGTTTTAGTGCAGCCAGTAGCCCTTGCCCCTTTCTTTGTTAATAGCATGCCTGTGTTTCCTCTGGAGTTTTTCTTCCCTCTTTCCATGTTGTTCTGCTGGAAGGATCACATATACCATCCCCAATTTCCTTAGACACATTTTTTTTATTGTAAACAAATGGGATACATGTTGTTTCTCTATTTGTACATGGAGTCAAGGCATACCATTTGTGTAATCATAAACTTACATAGGGCAATGTTGTTTGATTCATTCTGTTACTTTTTCCCTTCTCCCCACCCCTCCTACCCCTCTTTTCCCTCTATACAGTCCTTCCTTCCTCCATTCTTGCCCCACTCCCTAACCCTAACTCTAACCCCTCCCACCCCCCATTTTGTGCCATCATCCACTTATTAGCAATATCATTCGTCCTTTGGTTTTTTGAGATTGGCTTATCTCACTTAGCATGGTATTCTCCAATTTCATCCATTTGCCTGTAAATGCCATAATATTATCATTCTTTATGGCTGAGTAATATTCCATTGTATATATATATATATGTATATATATATATATATATATATATATATATACCATAGCTTCTTTATCCATTCATCAACTGAAGGACATCTAGGTTGGTTCCACAATCTGGCTATTGTGAATTGAGCAGCTATGAACATTGATGAGGCTGTATCTCTGTGTTATGCTGATTTTAAGTCCTTTGGGTATAGGCCAAGGAGTGGGATAGCTGGGTCAAATGGTGGTTCCATTCCGAGTTTTCTAAAGAATCTCCACACTGCTTTCCAGAGTGGCTGCACTAATTTGCAGCCCCACCAGCAATGTATGAGTGTACCTTTCTCCCCACATCCTCGCCAACACCTACTGTTGCTTGTATTCTTGATATTCGCCATTCTAATTGGGGTGAGATGGAATCTTAGGGTAGTTTTGATTTGCATTTCTCTTATTACTACAGATGTTGAACATTTTTCCATATGTTTGTTGATTGCTTGTACATCTTCTTCTGTGAAGTATCTATTCATTTCCTTAGCCCATTTGTCGATTGGATTATTTGTATTCTTGGTGTAGAGTTTTTTGAGTTCTTCATAGATTCTGGATGTAAGCGCTCTATCTGAAGTATGAGTGGCAAAGATTTTCTCCCACTCTATAGGCTCTTTCTTTGCATTGCTGATAGTTTCCTTTGCTGAGAGAAAGCTTTTTAGTTTGAATCTATCCCAGTTATTGATTCTTGCTTTTATTTCTTGTGCTATGGGAGTCCTGTTGAGAAAGTCTGGTCCTAAGCTCACATGTAGAAGCTCTGGACCTACTTTTTCTTCTATAATCTGCAGGGTCTCTGGTCTGATTCTGAGGTCCTTAATCCATTTTGAGTTTAGTTTCGTGCATGGTGAGAGATATGGGTTTAGTTTCATTCTGTTGCATATGGATTTCCAGTTTTCCCAGCACCATTTGTTGAAGAGGCTATCTTTTCTCCATTGCATATTTTTGGCCCCTTTGTCTAATATGAGAAAATTGTATTTATTTGGGTTTGTGTCCATGTCTTCTATTCTATACCATTGATCTACCTTTCTATTTTGGTACCAATACCATGCTGTTTTTGTTACTATCACTTTGTAGTAGAGTTGAAGATCTGGTATTGCGATACCCCCTGCTTCACTCTTTCTGCTAAGGATTGCTTAGCTATTCTGGGTTTCTTATTCTTCCAGATGAATTTCATAATTGCTTGCTCTATTTCTGTAAGGTATGTCATTGGGATTTTAATTGGAATTGCATTGAATCTGTATAGCACTTTTGGTAGTATGGCCATTTTGACAATATTAATTCTGCCTATCCAAGAACATGGGAGATCTTTCCGTCTTCTAAGGTTTTCTTTAATTTCTTTCTTTAGTGTTCTGTAGTTCTCATTGTAGAGGACTTTCACCTCTTTTGTGAGATTGATTCCCAAGTATTTTATTTTTTTTGAGGCTATTGTGAATGGGGTAGTTTTCCTAATTATTCTTTCCAAAGAATCATCACTTATGTATAAAAGTGCATTAGATTTATGTGCATTGATCTTATATCACGCTACTTTACTGAATTCACTTATGAGTTCTAAGAGTTTTCTGGTGGAATTTCCTGGTTTCTCTAAGTATATAATCATATCATCAGCAAATAGGGATAGTTTGAGTTCTTCTTTTCCTATTCATATCCCTTTAATTTCTTTGGTTTGTCTAATTGCTCTGGCTAGAGTTTCAAGGACAATGTTGAATAGAAGTGGTGAAAGAGGGCATCCCTGCCTTGTTCCAGTTTTTAAGGGGGAATGCTTTCAGTTTTTCACCATTTAGAATGATATTGGCCATGGGCTTAGCATAGATGGCCTTTACGATGTTAAGGAATGTTCCCACTATCCATTTTTTCTAGTGTTTTGAGCATGAAGGGATGCTGTATTTTATCAAATGCTTTTTCCACATCTATTGAAATAATCATGTGATTCTTGACTTTAAGTCTATTGATATGGTGAATTACATTTATTGATTTCCTGATGTTGAACCAACCTTGCATCCCTGGGATGAAACCCACTTGATCATGGTGCACTATCTTTTTAATATGTTTTTGTATGCGATTCAGTAAAATTTTGTTAAAAATTTTTGCGTTGATGTTCATTAAGGACAATGGTCTGAAATTTTCTGTCCTCAATGTGTCTCTGGTTTAGGTATCAGGGTAATATTGGCTGCATAGAATGATTTTGGGAGGGTTCCCTCCTCTTCTATTTTATGGAATACTTTGAGAAGTATTGGAATGAGCTCTTCTTTAAAGGTTTTGTAGAACTCGGCTGAGAACCCATTTGGTCCCGGGCTTTTCTTTGTTGGTAGGCTTTTGATGACCTCTTCTATTTCATTGCTTGAAATTGATTTATTTACGTTGTGTATGTCCTCCTCGTTCAGTTAAGGTAATTCATATGTCTCTAGAAACTTGTTGATGTCTTCGAGGTTTTCTGTTTTGTTGGAGTATAGATTTTCAAAATAGCTTCTAATTATGTTTTGTATTTCACTCGTGTCTGTTGTGATATTTCCTTGTTCATTCCAAATTTTAGTGATTTGCGTTTTCTCTCATCTTCTCTTTGTTAGTGTGGCTAAAGGTTTATCAATTTTGTTTATTTTTTCAAAGAACCAACTATTTATTTTGTCAATTTTTTGTATTGTTTCTTTTGTTTCAATTTCGTTGATTTCAGCTCTGAGTTTAACTATTTCCTGTCTTCTACTACTTTTGGTGTTGGTCTGTTCTTCTTTTTCTAGGGCTTTGAGCTGTAGTGTTAGGTCGTTTATTTGTTGTTTTACTTCTTTTATTGAATGTGCCCCATGAAATAAATTTTCCTCTAAGTACTGCTTTCATAGTGTCCCAGAGATTTTGATATGATGTTTCTTTGTTCTCATTTACCTCTAAGAATTTTTAAATTTCCTTCCTAATATCTTCTGTTATCCATTCATCATATAATAGCATATTATTTAATCTCCAGGTGTTGGAGTAGTTTCTGTTTTTTATTCTGTCATTTATTTCTAACTTTAATCCATTATGATCTGATAGAATACAAGGTAGTGTCTCTATCTTCTTGTATTTGCTAACATTAGCTTTGTGGCATAATATATGGTCTATTTTAGAGAAGGATCCATGTGCTGCTGAGAAGAAAGCGTATTCGCTCTTTGTTGGATGGTATATTCTACAAATGTCCGTTAAGTCTAAATTATTGATTGTGTTATTGAGATCTATGGTTTCTTTGTTCAATTTTTGTTTGGAAGATCTGTTCAGTGGTGAGAGAGGCATGTTAAAATCACCTAGTATTATTGTGTTATGGTCTATTTGGTTTCTGAAATTGAGAAGGATTTGTTTGACATACATGGATGAGCCAATGTTTGGGGCATAGATGTTTATGATTGTTATGTCCTGCTGATTTATGCTTCCCTTAAGCAGTATGAAATGACCTTCTTTGTCCCTTCTGACTAACTTTGGCTTGAAGTCCACATTATCTGAAATGAGGATGGATACTCCAGCTTTTTTGCTGAGTTCGTGTGCATGGTATGTTTTTCCCCATCCTTTCACCTTTAGTCTATGGGTATCTTTTTCTATGAGGTGAGTCTCTTGTAGGCAACATATTGTTGGATCTTTCTTTTTAATCCAATCTGCCAGTCTATGTCTTTTGATTGATGAATTCAGGCCATTAACATTCAGGGTTATTATTGAGATATGATTTGTATTCCTGGTCATTTGGTTCATTTTATTAATTTTATTTATTTATTTATTTTTTGACGCGACTTGGTTCCTCTTTTATTTGACAATTCCTTTAGGATAATTCCTCCCTTTGCTGATTTGCTTCTTTGTTTTTCATCTCTTCCTCATGGAACATTTTGCTGAGAATGTTCTGTAATGCTGGCTTTCTTTTTGTAAATTCTTTTAGCTTTTGTTTATCATGGAAGGATTTTATTTCATCGTCAAATTTGAAGGTAAGTTTTACTGGGTATAAGATTCTTGGTTGGCATCCATTTTCTTTCAGGGCTCGAAAAATGTTGTTCCAGACCCTTCTAGCTTTTAGGGTCTGGATTGAAAAATCTGCTGATATCCGTATTGGTTTTCCCCTGAATGTAATTTGGTTCTTTTCTCTCACAGCCTTTAAAATTCTGTCTTTATTTTGTATGTTAGGTATTTTCATTATAATGTGCCTTGGTGTGGGTCTGTTGTAATTGTGTGTATTTGGAGTCCTATAAGCCTCTTGAACTTGATTTTCCATTTCATTCTTCAGATTTGGAAAATTTTCTGATATTATTTCATTGAATAGATTGTTCATTCCTTTGGTTTGTTTCTCTAAGCCTTCGTCAATCCCAATAATTCTTAAATTTGGCCTTTTCATGATATCCCATAGTTCTTGGAGATTCTGTTCATGATTTCTTACCATCTTTTCTGTTTGGTCAACTTTGTTTTCAAGGTTAAATATTTTGTCTTCAATATCTGAGGTTCTGTCTTCCAGGTGTTCTATCCTATTGGTTATGCTTTCTATGGAGTTCTTAATTTGGTTTATGTTTCCTTCATTTCAAGGATTTCTGTTTTTTTTTTTTTTCAATATCTCTAACTCTTTATTGAAATGATCTTTTGCTTCCTTTATTTGCTCTTTTAACTGTTGACTGATGCGATCATTCAATGCCTACATTTGCTCTTTCATCTCATGATTCAATGCCTGCATTTGCTCTTTCATCTCATCGTTTGCTTCCCTGATCATTTTAATTATATACATTCTAAACTCCCTTTCTGTCATTTCTTCTGCCATGTTGTCATTGGTTTTATTGATGTAACATCTAGATTTGTTTGGGGAATTTTCTTGCCTTGTTTTCTCATACTGTTCAGGTATCAGTGGACTGCTAAGATATTGCAGATTTCCTCTATTGACTTATAATGTCCCTGAAGATTTCTAGTATATCCCCTTTTAGCCTTCAGTAGCCTGAAGTCTTGGAGGAAGTTGATAATACAGTGCTCCACAAGGAAGCTGCCTCTCTAGGGGTGGTGGCCTTCAGGTGGGGTATATTCCCTGCTAGTGGACAGAGGTGCCTCCACTTGTTGACCAATGGTCATCCACAGGGGAACTAGGCTGCAGGCTGAGGCAAGGTCTTTTTGGGCCTGTGTCTCTAGTTTTACCATCCTTGTGGGAAAACCTCACCCGGCAGGGAAGACTCACCCGGTGGGGAGGTCTCACTGGTCAATTCCCCTCCTAGAGGTTCCCCTCAATTCACAACTACCACCTCGGCTGGGCAGCCTTCCTCTGCAACGTTCCCAGGGGCCTGGACCTACCTCCTGAGCCTGGGAGCCTCATCCTTCACAGACGAGTCTCCTTACGCTGCCTTTCCTCAGAGAAGGTGCCCACAGTTCTGGAACCTTTGCTCTGCCCGTAAGCGTGTCTCTGTGTGGCTCTTCCACCAAGAAGCCTTGTAGTTCCTGGGACACTGCTCTGTACCTAATTGCCTGGCTATGCGGCCCCTCCTCTGAGCAGCCACCTGGAGCCCTGTACAGTTGCTCTGAGTCCCAGCGACCCGCTGCACCCCTCTTCCTCCGGGCAGCTGCCCGGTGTTCTGGTATGGTCACTAGGAGTCCAAGCAACTCACTGTGCACCTCCTCCTCCTGCCACCGCCTGTAGCCCGGGGCAGTCACTTCGAGTCCAAGTGACCCGCTGCACTCCTCCTCCTCCTCCGGGCAGCCCCCCGGTGTTCAGCAGCGGTCGCTCTGAGTCCAAACAGCTTGCCGCGCAGCTCCTTCTCTGGGCAGCTGCCCGGAGCCCCAGTGGTTGCTCCAAGTCCAAGTGCTGTGCTGGGCGGCCTCCTCTACGATGCTCTCCGTTGTCCGAGTTCACTGCTTCAGCGGGGGGAGGGGTGTCTCCTTGAGCAACTCTACTTCACAAAGTTCCCTGCGTCCCGGGACTACCGCCCCATCCGGGATGCCTCCCCAACGGGAGAGACTCATCTGGCATCTTTGAGTTGGTCCCGAGTCTCTCAATATCTCCTCTTTTGAATTCTGAGTCCTGGAGCAACATGAAATGCAGCCACCCTCTAGTCCGCCATCTTGAAACCTCCAGACACATGTTTGAGATAAGAGCATGATACCTGCCCAGAATTTTAAATCTCCAGTAAGTGGATGCTGACACGGGCTTTCTCCTGCAGAGATCTTTTAATGCCTATTTCCTAATTTTTCAGATCTAATCCTTCCTAAGGGCTGATTTTTCACTTTTTCTTCAGATTCTAGAATTTAGTTCACTATTTTTCACAATTAGTAGTATTATTATTACTTGACTTAAGGTAACTAGAGTTCATTTCTGTCATCTACCAGCAAATAATCCCAGCTGATACACTCATCTTTGTGGGCATATGGATTCTCAGGGACTTTATACTATAACATGGCAGGTGATTCTGAAAATCATTTGCATGATGACATGATCAGTTCATTTAAAGAAGATTTCAGTTAGTGGCAAGGGAAAAATGTGGGTCCTTTTATTCATAAAATAGTTGTCATGTTTTGAGGCACAATTTATATTTCTATTTGTCTTTTGTATTTACACATGCAATCATTCTTCGAGTTATTTATTTTTATGTGAAAATAAAACAGTGCTTTTAATTTCTCCTTTTCAGGTAGAGAAAGCATAGGGCCATCTTTGAGGGAAAGGCTCATGCCGTTCCTCCTTCCTCCTGCCACTACCACACTTCAGTTCACCACTACGAAGTGGTGGGATTAAGGCAACAATATTCCAGTTGTATCTAAAAGCAGGTATCTCATGTAATCTATGCATATCTAGACCTCTTGGAATCATGGGTTTTGGAATTTTTTGTGGTTTTAGAGGGGATCAGAGCAGAGTGAGGTTGAGTGACAACGTGTGGCTACAGACTTGGGTAAGAGACCATCTACTGTGGAAGGGGTACAGAGTGAAGTGGTCGTTTGGGTGCCAGGCTAACGTTGTTATGGAACTTTGTGAACCATTTAGTAGGAAATGGAATTGGCTTTGGACTCTGGGCATAACAGATCAGTGCATCACATTGATGAAGGTATTGAAAGAACTATGGCAGGTCAGTGATGGATGAGGAGAAAAAAGGAAGATAAAGTTGAAGAAGTAAGATGGTTGCTTCCTCAAAAGTACATGTTGCAAGCAGTAAAAGCTACATTCTTACTTGTTTTTTATCGTCTTCTTAGGTTGAGAATTGACTCAAAATAGTTGGGCCAGTGCAGTCACTTAGGAGCTGAGGGTCTGAAGCCTGAGCGTTTGCTCTGTGAGTTTAGCTGTGCTCTTTGGTCATTCCCTTTACTTAGCTAGAGAGTTGAAAGCAGCCAATGTGCTGTGAAACAGGTTGGGTTTTCCCAATTTGGGCTGCCCAAGACAGAATAAAAGATTAGTAACAAAGTTAGATTAGGCGTTTAAAAAAATAAAAAGATAAAGATAAAATGGAAGAAGGTCAGTTTCTATGAAGAAGGCCTTATCAGCAGAGAGACTGACCACCATGAGTGAAACTGAGTGTGAGATGGACTCCACAAGGTGGAGTTGATGGTTTTTGCTAAATCACTGTGGGATTCTATTTATCCAGAGTACCAGTTCATTGTGGAGTAGACAGGGTCTTGGGGGACAAGCATAAACAGTGGATTCCCTATCAAATAGCACACTTAGCCTGGGAGAGAAATGTTATGGGTCTCTCAAAGCCAGGATGAAACAGTGTTTCATTGAAAAGGTTCTCACTCTAAACTCACAAGGATCCTGATTTCTAAATTGGTTTCAATTAAATATATTTTTCTCTTCTAAGAAAACAACATACACCTGTAATCTCTTCTAACTATTGGCAGATCTGTGATGCTATAGCACTGTGCACCTTCCCAGTGGCTGCAATTACACACATCAAGTTTCAGAATGGACGATGAGGTAAGATTCTGGAGGTAAAAGGCTACCACTTATGGTCCCCATTTTGCTCTCATGTGTCACAGCCTTTTATTGTCGGGAGTTATTTAGAGACACAGTCACTGGCTAACAAAACCATCTGTTAGTTAACAACGGCAAAATATGAGGCTATTTCAAAATAGCATGGGGGCATTTCAAGTTAAGGGGAAAGGGTGCCAACTATTTTTTTCCCCCTTTAGTCTTTCCTTGTTAAAGAAGAATGCATTTGTTATCAAAGCCAGTTTGGCTAATGTGCTTTCACCTCGTACATATCTAGAAATCAAAGCTGCCTAGAAAGTTATTTGAGGGTATGTTCTCTCTTTGCAGCCATCTTGCTCTAGTCATGCTAATAGGAATTTCATGTGTGCATCAAGAAAACAATATATCCTTTATGCTGTTCAACCAGCACTCCCTACTCAGAACATGGTAGATGTTGGGAAAGCAGAAACGGTCTCACTGGACAGATTTGGTAAAATTCTTCACCTTTGTGCTTTACTGCACGACCCCATTACTTTTCCCAGCTGGCAGAGGAGGGGTGGTAGATGAAGAATCTCTGTACTCCTCCTTTTCCCTCAGCCAGATAGTTTCCCAACTCGGCTAAATATAACTCCATTTATTGTCATGCTAAAACGTTCTATTTAGCTGTGTTTAACTGGATATCATGATTCCATGGGCTGACCTTTCGCTCCTGGGAAGTCGTTTTAAATTCAATCCCGGGCAAAGGAAAATCCTTCCAATTCGTTGGCTGTGAAAGGTCACAAGTGAGATGTGTTTTGATGGTATCTGCTTATGGTTTAATTCTCAGTAAACCTGAGCACTAACTGGGCCTCAATTGTCCTTTGTCTTGGGAATCTGAGTTCTAAGAAGCCTGGGAGAGCTGAGTGGGAGACGCGGGGCTGAGAGGCTGGCATCAGCGGAGGGTACACAAAGGTACCAGCTGAAAGGTGAGGTATATGGTGCTAAGTTAGGTCAGCGCTGCCTCCTTTCTGAGCTGATGGGGAATTCCGTCTAAAATATATAGTTTCTCTCCCTGTTTCATTTGATCCCTTTAAGAGGGACATTTTCCACTTTCTGGGAGGCAAAGAGGGCTTAGGTGAAGTTCGGGAAGGAACTAGAAGTGTGTGAACCAGTCATGAGGAAATTGGAGTATCCTGAACATTTAGCCATTTCAAGGGTCCAGAGGAGCCAAACTGTGCTTCAAGGTTGAATATCTGCTTTCCAGGACCTCTTTCTCTTCACAGTTCAGTGACACTTCAGTTTTTGAGGTTCATCACTATCTTCATGATGAATTTTTAACTGAAATAAAATACTTCCATTAAATCTTATCAAAGATTTCCCTTCTTAAAAAAAAGAAAAAAAGAAAAGAAAAAGAAAAACCATGTTTTAGTAAGCCATGTTCAGAGTTCCAGCAAAGATTTTCTAAGGGTTCAGTGAATAGGATATTGAGTTGAAGGCTCTGGAGTCTGGAGTTTTGTGGGTTTCTTTTCTTTTTCCTTTTTAAAAATATTTTTGGCTTTTATTCTGTTTAACTTTTTAGTGGCTCTATGGCCTATCCTTTCAATCAACAACCATCGTCTCTGGCTCTTTTCTAACAGCAAGGACAGCATGTGGTCCGTCTCACTACTCCACTTCTCTATCACACACATGCTATATTCTAATCCGGCAGTATTCAAAGTTTCCTGAAAACAGCTTACAATTTTACACTCCCATGTCTTGCTTGGGTGGCTTCCTCTTCCTGGGACCTCTTCAGTTTCTTATGAAAGTTCTGTCTGTGCATAACAGTGAAAACATCACTTCTTTCTGTGAAGCCTTTGGAAGCATCCTCTCCCTACCTATGGAGAGGGCAAGCCCAGCTTCCATACTTTGCTTAGGCGTCCGTGGTAGTGTGTCACCTGGGGTATAATTCACACATCTCTCACTCAGTCTTGCTCCCTGAAGGCAAAGGCTGGACTTTCTTCATCTTTGTCCCTCAGTGCTTAGCTCAAGGACTCCTCCAAGAAGGGGAAGCCTTTTGTCTTCCTATCATAGAAGCATACGCAAATTAGAATTTGAACATTAAGCTTTTTATTGTTGTCAGAGAAATGGAAACGAAATGTTTCTCATATTAAATGTATTTTGAGAATTCCTGGAAGCCACAGGAATAAACAGAAAATAAAGCATTCATTCCCTCCAAGTAGTAAGGGCAGATCTCTGGGAATAAGTGGGGGATTCTACTTCCTCTCTCACTTCCTCTTTGTGTCATCAGTTTTTCTTGGAAATACCTGATGACAGGAGTCTTAGAATGTTAGCAGAGAATTCAGGTGGGGAGGAACCGAGTGGCTCCGGAGGGCAGGGTGGAGGTCTACTTGACCTCATTTCCCCAGCTTCCCGTTTTCTTCTCTTTGCCTGCATCTTCCACCCAGTTGATGGCAGACTAGTCCTGATCTTGAGCTTTCCGGAGAGGAGGAAATATTATACAACATACAAATCCCCAAGTTATACTACGTTCTTCAGAGATGTGCTGTGTCTCCTTTGCCTTCAGAGAGCGCTTGCTTTCAGTAACTCAGTAGTGGTATGGGGTTCGCGTCAGTTCCAAATCATACTACTCTCTGACCCCCTCAGAAAGGAGCCTTTTCAGGTGTTCATGTAACCCAGCGTACGTGTGAGGACTGTTGGTTACAAGAATCCAGTGAGACTGGTTTAAACCTAAATGCCCCCTTAACATTTGGTGGGTCAGAGACTCTGGCTTAAGCTTTATACAACCGGTAACAATGATCAGCCATGCCACAAGTGACTTCCCTGGCAAAGACACCACTCCCGTCATTCAGGCTGAAACTCCATAGCTCAGTACACACCAGGCAGCTCTCTCTGCTAATGTAAAGAGGGCTTTGCCCCTGTTACCCTCTAAGACTTGGACATGGTGTGACATGTCCTCTGGGAGGTGAATTTCATAAACCTTCATTTTCACACTGTTTACTTTAGAATGCAAGTCTCACATGGCTGCATTTGTTTGGTGGATCCTACCTCTTATGTCTACATCATAGTAGCTAGGGAGTTCAGAGACTTGTTTTCTGGCTTCTACCTCACAAGTCAAGACTTATAATGCAAAAAGTTTTCCAAAGATTATGAAGGTTCTCCAAAGGTACTGAGCAAAAAAAAAAAAAAAAAAAAGTGACAGAAATCTACTACATCCCATGAGGCATTAATATCTTAATTAGCCAATATAAAACAACATACAGGGCTGGGGAGATAGCTCAGTTGGTAGAGTGCTTGCCTTGTAAGCACAAGGCCCTGGGTTCGATCCCCAGCACCCAAAAAAATAAAATAAAACAATATACCTTGGTTACATCGAATTTCTCTGCCTGGTAACAGTAAGATGTAAAGTCTTTTTCTGTGACTGGAGGATTGGACCACTTTTTTCATCCTGACATGTCTCTTTCTCCTCAGGAAGAACTCTGCTTCTTATTATCTCTCTCACACTGTCTTTTTGCCCACATTCATTCTTCCACGTCCCAATGGTACCATGGTTCCCTTGGTGGACACCTGGATGCACGGAATGTACATTCTGTTTCCAGTTGGGATCCTACATTCCTGGTGACCATGGTCTAGACTCTAGATGGGTTCTTCTAGAACCAATAACTTCCTGAGCCATGACTATGATTCTTTGAATGCCATATCCTTGATTCTGTCTGTCCTTTAAGATCAAACACTACAGCCAGATGAAGTCACCCTAACACTGGGCTTAAGTTCTTGTGAGAGGGTCTCTTTGGCATAACCTGATTTTTTTTTTTTTTTTTTCTGTGCTGATTCTGTTTTGACAAGGGTCAATGTATCTCGCTTTTGAGAGATAGGCATAAAAATAGAGTGGTTAATGTAGACTTTTCAAATTAATATATATTCATGCTGCCTAGTGATTTCAGATATGCTGTGAGGTCCTCAGAGACTAGAATTATATATTAATCATTAATCACCTCTGTAGTCCTGACATGTAATATAGCTTCCGACACAAAGCAGGCATGAAGTTCATTTTTGTCAAATAATGAATGAATGAATGAAGGTTACTTAAAAGTCACTGGGGTATTTCAGCATTGTAGATCCATCATTCATTATTTTAGCAAGCATTTTCTTGGGAAGTTGCTTTTATGTGAAAAGCTCTAGACTGGATACCATGAAAATCCAAAACAGGCCTAATGCTACTAATAATTACAAACGTGCAACAATAACCAACATGTCACATACAGTAGATAGCAAGCACTGTGCATTCGTTTAATTTTCACAGTGACTCCGTGAACATATTATTAGTGTTATTTATAAGGGAAAGAATTGATTCTCAGAAATACTAAGCAAATGAAAACAAGTTGGGGATATGTTTACTCAATAAGGTTGGGGAGATACAAGAGCCATTTTGAAAGTCTTAAATGTCATAGGGCAACAAATTGTAATACTCACATTTCATTCAAAGAGTCCTTGAGTGCTAAATGAACATAGTGGGAGAATTAGAATTTACCTGGTAACCTTTATGTTGTCTGCATTTCAGCACTAGGGGACTCTGCTTTACTCATTCATCTATTCATTGGCCAACATGAATGGCTTGCCCACTTGGTACCAGGAACTATACTAACCTGGGGGTACGAGAGAAGCATATCATAGATTATTCCAATCATGAGAGCTGTAATAGATCATGGAGACATTTTAAAGGAATATTTTCAACATTTCACCATTAAATCCTAAATAGGTGTTTGTGGTTATCTTCTTAGGTTAAGAAAGATGCTTTCAATTTCTAGTTTCATAAGAGTTTTACATAAAAAAAATTTTTATAATCCTGAATGAATGTTGCATTTATTTTAAAGTTTTTTTTTATATCTCTTTGAAAAGATGTTTTTTTCATCTACCTAGGGTTTTTTCTTTTCTTTAACAGTGTGAAGACTTACATTGTCTATAATATAATATTTCCTAATTTAAATCTATCTTGCATTTTGGGGATAAACCATATTTTGGTAGATTCATTTGGATTTTCTGTCTTTTAAAAAATTCTTCATTCACTCTTAAGTTGTGTATTTATAGAAATGTATCTCTTACCTAAATTTTTAAGTGTATTTACATAGAATGATCACTATTATTACTTCAGTAATTTTATTAGTATTTTCTTCTTAATTTTATTAGTATTTTCAATGACCCCATTCAGGGTTTATTTAATTATTTAAAAAATTTTTAATGCATATGTTTAACTCATAAGTTTTGAGCCTTTTTTCCAATTTTAAACACTTAAAGCTCTAAATTTCCTTCCAAGAAATGCTTCAACCTCATCTTTCATTTTGACATGTAGATTTTTCATATGTAATTTATTTAAAATATTATATAATCTAATTTCCATAATATTTCTTTTTTGCCATGAATTATTTTAAACATATTTCAAATTTTCTAATTTTTATTTTGTCCTTTTTGAAATGCTATCTTTAATACATCATGGGCTGAGAATGTGGCCTATAGAGTCTTTGAGATTTATTAGACTTGCTCTAGGGCCTAATGCATGGTTAATTTTTGTAAATAGCCCTTGTGGGTTTAACAAATAGTTGAAGGCAGCATTCTATAATATGTCCTTTGGATTGGGCATGTTATTTGTATTGTTCAAATCTAAGTCCTTGCTGTTCCTTGTTTGCTTATCTATCAATTACGAGAGAAGTATGTTAAAGTGCGTGAACACATACATTTCTCTTAACTGATATCTCAATTTTGCATTCATTCAGTTTGAAGCTATAACACATACCTAAGAGTTTAAAATTGTTATATGCCCCTTGTGAATTGAAGCTTTTATTGTTATTCTTATTTCTAATAATGCTTTTTACCTTCAAGTCTATTTTATACGATATTGATATATTTCCCCTTGTTTTCTTTTGGCTCATATTTGTTCAGAAGCAAATAGTTCCAAACGGTTAACAGTCTTTAATGCTGGATGACCAGATGGAAGGTGAATATTATTTTACTTTTACTTTTCAGTATTTTCCAAATTTTCTTTAATAACGTGCTTCTACTTTCATAATTAGGAAAAAATTACATTTTAAAAATTTGATTTAAAAACTGATTAAGAGTCAAAAGAAATTCTCCTTTCTGATCTGGCTTAATATTTTGGCACAGGATTTTCAAACAGTTAAATATGCACATAAAAGTGTTACTATGTCACGTAGCAACTTTTAGCACTGAAATTTTTATGAGGTCTTTCTTTTTTTTTGCGGGGGGTGGGGGTGGTACCAGGGATTAACTCAGTGGCACTCAACTGCTGAGTCACATCCCCAGCCCTCTTTTGTGTTTTACTTAGAGACAGGGTCTCACTGAGTTGCTTAGCACCTTGCTTTTGCTGAGGCTGGCTTTGAGCTCAATCCTCCTGCCTCAGCCTCCTGAGCTGCTGGGATTATCGGTGTGTGCCACCACACCTGGTTTATGAGTCTTTCTTGATAGATCAAGAGAGAAAACTGAATAAAGTGGTATTGTCTTTAGCCTACTGGACTATGTATTATCAGGAGTGAGGAAATATGAAGACTTACCTAACGCTTCTGGGCGGAATTGGCTACTCCCCTCTGGGTTTCCACAGTATTCTAGAGCCATGTGTCAAGTACTAATCACTATATTGTTGGCTTTTTGGTGACTGGGCAGCAGGAACCTCTCTCTTTTGGGGTGAGGTCCAGCCTTAGCCCAGTGCGTTCCTTCATATGGGAGGAGTGACATGCTGGAAGCAAGGTTTCAGCCGGGGGTTTTAGGATTCAGTTTCCAGACTAGACATAGTATCTTTGGGCTCCAGTGTTAGGGCACAAGAATACTGGCCAGTGGCCTCAGGTTGAGTCACTGTCTGCTAAGTGGAAGCATCTTGATGAGCTCCAATCCTTTTCACATTCCCATTCCCTCTTAATCTTTAGAAGCTCTACAACAGAAAATGACATTTCCCACATACTTTTGCACCTATAATTTTGGATGCAGTTTCACTTTTATCATTTGTACTCTCATGAGACTTGGAATAGTGGTTGAGTTAAATTTTGAGAGAGAGGTCAGGCATGAGGCATTCATCTTGCTAGGAAGGAAGATGTCAGAGGAAGTGGTCTAGCCACTAGAAGACATACCTAGAAACAGCCTGAGGCCTAGTCATCTAGTCCTTCCAATGACTTGGAAACTCCTTGTACTCAGTAGTAAAGTCCTTTTAATTTTAACTAGTTAGAATGAAACTCTAGTTGTGCTCTTAAAATGTGCCCATTGTACAGAAGAGGAAACTGAGACTTGGAGATGGAAAGTGGCTTGTCAAAGACCTTGCAGCTAACAAATATCAAAGCTGGAGGGGCGCCTAGGTCCTCCAATTTCGGGTCACAAGTCCTTCAGCAGCAGAATAAGTGGCAGACTCAGCTTCTTGAAACCCCCAGGGCAGTTGATCTGCTATTAAAACACCACACATGCAGACCCAGAGGCTACCGACACTCCCTGCAGGTTGGGCTAGGCATAGGTGGCCACCCACTGAACCTACCCCCATTACTTTCCTCTGTGGGCTTCGTGGCCCTGTGACTGGATGAATTTCTTTCATTCCTGTACGCCCAGGTTAATACTGAGACCCAAGCAGAGTGTTTGCTCATTTAGCACCGTTCACCTTGCATTGTGTGCTTCTTTACTGATCTGGGAATATTTCATTGCTTCCTAGAAATGCAGGAAGGAATAACTAACCTATAGATTGGCAGTTTCATAAGCAGATATTTAATTATAGCAATCAGATTCCTAATCTGTCTCAAACTAAACTGTCTAGCACAGATGTTCTGTTCATCTGGGTACATTGTTGCCCTGTTTCTAGATCTCCTCATGACTTGCAATTCATTATTCACTCCTTCCTCCTTTCCTCCCTTTTTCTCTTCCTTCTCCCCTCCTTCCTCCCTCCCTTTCCTCCTTTTCTCCTCCCTTTCCTTCCTTACCTTTCTTCCTATTCCTTTCTATTTCCATATCAGAAAATAAGCTTCATGAAATCAAGGTTCAAGCCTATCTTGGTCAGGGTTGTGTCTACAACCCCCTAGATGAATCCTGGCACAAAGTTGGCATCTGAAGTGTTTATTGAAAGCATCAATAGCAGAGACCATGTTTTGACTGTTTATCCTGTATCTTAGCAGTTCAGAACCTGACATATAGAGAATGCTGAATCATTTTAATTGAAAAATATGCTGTAATATGTATGCATGGCCAACCTTCAGGAATAAAAATTTTGTTTTTTTTCATTTCAATGTTTTCAAAACTAGAAACTTTGGTTTATTCATTGTTCATTTGTTATTTATCCATCAATTATTGGTAGAGTGAGTTGATAAAAAGATAACTAAGAAAACTTTTTTAGCATCAACTTCAGCAGAGAATCCAGTATATTACACATCTTCAATATATTTTATAAGTGAATAAGTAAATGAATAAAATAATGTTAAATTTCTGGGAATTGATATTACCCATCTAGGAAAAAATTAGCATTTGGGGGCAATAGGGTAATTTTGGCTACAAGGCATTGATTGAGGACACAGGACATCTTTGGACACTGGATAGCTTCTCTTTGGTTTTCTCTCTTTGGCTGTTTATGAAGAACAAGGATCCACAACACTTCTTGTAGAGTGTTGTTGGTACATGTGAGCAATGTCTGTGGACAACACTCACAGCTTTGCAGCCCTGGCATGCAAAGGAGGAGAGTTAATAAGAGTGGAGAACGCAAGAAGAAAAGTTATAAAGGGAAACAGGAGAGGTCAGGTGATGGGAGGCAGGGAAAGTGGGGTGAAGGGCGATGGAAGGATGCCAATGTTCAGGGATGCCCGCCAGGTAGGGAGGGCCTGTCCCTGGGGTCCTCTCTCATGTTCCACACAGTTACTGTCTCTTAATCTTATTATTTTCACTGTGTAGAGAAAACTGAAGTTCAGAGAGGTTAACAAGTCCCTTGCCCAGGAAGGAAAGCCAGGATCTACCTTCAGAAGCGGCTGGCTCAAAGTCATAAAGGTGAGTCACCTGGTGAGGAGTGACAAAGAGCCACCACCAGAGCCCTGCATGCCTCCCAGGGGCCATTTGGATTGTAGATTGTCAACCACCCACTCCAGGGGAAACACTTAGATATCAACACTTTAAATTATATGTATCTGTTAGTGCATTCTCTCTCATGCACATGCGCACACACACATTCATACCACAATCAACCAGAAAAAAAGGAAAGAAAAATTGGTTAATTTCTGTGTACCAAAGTCTTTTGGAATAAATGCTTAACAGAAAAGAGGCGTAACAGATGTCAAAGGGGCGGCATTCTCAAGTGCCATAATTCCAAAAGTAAAGCAAAACCCCTAACTCTAGCCTCACCTCCCACATATAGTAAGTAGAGTAAACAAAGCCACAAAGACCAAAAAAAGCAACAGTAAAATGACAAACAAAAGTTGAGAGGCCATGAAAATACTTTCTGAATGTCCATTCCCTAAAGGGTTGAGGTCAGGCATATGGTTCTATTCACCAAACCCTAGACAAAGGACTTGGGCTATTTTATGCCCTGATCATTATTGTTGGTTAAATTAAAGTACCATGAAAAAAGTGTAATGGAATATTAATTTCAGTTACTGTAGCTAATTGAAAACATAGCAAAAGCTGTGACTATGGAAAATGGAGTGAGAACACTCAGATGCACGTCCAAGTCTAGCCTAGTCTTTTCAAGTTGGGCAGTAGCATATTTTCAAGAAATGGCCAGTATCCCTAGAGTCTACACTTAAGTGCATCAGGAGAAATACTTGGCCTGGGAAAAAGGAAAAACAACTAACTCTCAGCTATCAGTGGGCTTGAAAAATGCAAATTCAATTTTCAAACTATCAATTGTTAATTTATTCACATGAAAGACATTATAGAAACATATAATCCCTGTCAAGTTGAGAACTGAGTGTCTTTCATTTTGCTCTTCTCAGTCTGAAACCTAGATCCTGGCATCTAGATGATGCTCGTCAATAATTGTTGGGCCAGTGGAGGAAATGATCTTTGAAGACCTTCATTTATTCTAATAGACAAGAATGCTTTCTTTCTTAGACAACTGACCCCCCTTTGTCAGTGAAAGTCACATCAACAGGATTTTGGGAAAAAAGACAGCTCTACTTTAGTTTGGTATGTAAGTCTGAGGGATGAAGAACAGAATCAGGAAATTTTGTGTCTTGTTCATTCCTATATGTTCAGTGCTCAGAATAGTACCTGGCACATGTTAGGTGCTCAATAAATATTTCTTAAATTAATGAATATATGCTTAGTGTGAAGTTGGAAGGGGAGAATGCATTAAGCAAAGGAGACAAAGTTGAAAACTCAGAACTTCAGAATGTGGTTTTATTTCGCCTGAGAACTGATCTGAGTTATCAATTCTCAAACATCAGGCAGACTCTTATTTGATGTAAGTACAAGAGTCTCTTCCTCAAATTGGTATAATCTGTCTTGTGGTATTAACCAGGTCTCTCTGAATTAGTGTGAGGAACTAGGGTAACATTTTTAAAGACATCAGTTACAGCCAACTAAGTGAAAGTTGCTCTAGAATAATTAAGATGCATGGAAACATACTATGTGGTACCAGTCATTCTCACGTTACAGGAGGATGGTATGATTTTAAGGAAAAATTTTATTATGTTTCTGGACTTTATACTCTCAATCTCTACTGCCTATTCGACATGTGAATTTTTCACAGAAAAAAGACTTGCTTACTTTTCCTTAAAAAGAAATGATGCTTTACTGTTGATCAAAGGCCAGTGATGCACAGGATATACTTGTGAGGCCATGTTTAAGTAGCAATGAGAGAAATGTTCTTCTAGAATGCTCTTAGAATGTGTCCTGAATCTACACTTGACAACATAATGAAGGGAAAAACAGAAAAACAAGCTGGATGCACTTTAGCAGGAGTAATTTGTATGGAGTTGAAAAAAATGTCATCAATATTCAATAGTTACCCTATATGGCATCTGACTTTTCTTCATAAAATGACTGTGTGTGGTATTCTGTGCATGTGGGTGGTATTTTTTTCGAGCCTTTTCAGACAAGTATGTATATGCTGTTTGTTGTCTTCTCCTTTTGTTATACACTTAGCCATCAATTTAAGGGGGGAAAAAGACTGTTGAGACAACATTTATTTTCATTTAGGCAAGGACCACATTTTCTGAATCCATTTTGAATTCAGTTCAAGTGATGGAAAGTTGGTGAAATTTTGCATAGAACCACAAATGTGAAAAATTGTCACAAAGTTTACTATGCCTTTCTTGTGTCGTGATCATACATGGGAGGCAAAGTTGCTACTTTGGAATACATCTTTTTTGAATTGAATTCCCAGAACTGTAGTGCAAAGATGCAGGCAAGGATTTTCACATAGTAAGGAAATGTTCAATGGGCTTTTGCATTTTGTTCTACCCCAACCACTGTATGAATATGACTCTTTTACATCAGTGGGCAAAGTTCTTGGGTGTTAGTGCACACAATGCGGCTCTCTTTAGCAACCACGAGGAGCAGGAAAGTCACAAGGGCAAGCAATAAAGCCAAGGGGGAACATGCTTTATGAATGCAAAACTTACAGTAGAACTTTAGACAGGAAAAAAGTTGACGATGCAAGTTAAAGCTGGCCCTAGGCAGCAATAACTTACTGAAGTGGCATTTATTTGGCTGATAACCCAAGGTCTTGCTGAACTTGCTAGTACAACAGAGGTAATCTTTATGGAAGAATGAATTACAATAGCAGTGTGCAGTAACATTATTTGATCTTTCCAGTATTTAGAATGCCCTTGTAAGCTGCCCCAAAGCTCTGAGTTTCAACTTTCTGCTGTGACTTTGAAACTGAAATAGGAATTCTTCTACATATCCTAAAAGATTGTTGCCAGTAGGTATGCAGTTTGTCTTACCTGCAGTAGAGCAGGTGATAAAGATGTAACATGAGAGTTTATCTCATGAGGTAAATGAGCTACATGTTGATTGGGTACAAAATATATGCTCTAAGACATAAAATTACTTGCTCAAAGGCACATAGATAGTTGACCTGTTTCAGGTGCCATGTTGCTAGCTATTATTTGACAGCCAGTTAATGGCTAAGAAAAGACAGCTCAAGGTGGAAAAGGATTAGAAGAAATACATCAATGCTTTTATGAGAAACCTGTGTAGTATGAGAACAAGAAGAACATTGAATTTTTGTAAAGACAAGTTTTTCTTTCTTTTCTCTTTCCTTCCTTAATTGGGAATGATATTAATGGGCATTAAATAATTTTGCAGCTGCAAGTCTGAACTTTATTTATAGTATACAATTCCAATGTATAAATAAATCTTTAGTGAGCACAGAGAGGTCTTCCGGGAGGGTTGGTATGAAGATTTATCATTTTAGGTTTAAGACGTATGGAGAGTTCTCTCTTCCAAAACACATGTAGTTTTCCTTACACACCCTCTGAATTCCAAACAGCATTCAGTGTGGGTGGGTAAGCTTGTGACACACACCACCACACCTGGAGGATGAGCTGAATCATCCATTCATTGCAGTTCAGATATTCAGAGTTACCCAGAGGCATAATGATGAGGCCAGGATCCTCAGTCTCTCGTCTGCCACCGCCTTTTCCTTTGCCTTCCTCCAACATCACAGTTTCAGTTTGTGAGCTTTCAGGGTGGGTGGAGGTAGAGAGAAGTGAGAGACAAGACTAGAAATATGAGGACCGTCAGCGAGAACTTGGAAATCTCTTGCTCTCTCCATCCGCCATTTTTCTCCCTTCAACACACTGATACAACTGAGTCTCTCTAATCACCATAAAGAAAGAACCCACCTCATCCAGTATTCCTCTGAACTATTTACTTCTTCTCATTCCCCCTTCATTCCACACTTTCTTGAGATTCCTATGAAGTCTCTCCCTTCATTGGCTTCTGAACTTTTCGACTTAATATGGCCTGACCCTGGCCTCCAACTTGCCTCTGAAGATGCTCTCACTGAGTTCAGCCATGACACAATTGCAAATTCAGAGGACATGTTAAAGTTATTGTTTGGCAACATATCTTAGGTTCAGTGCTGTTGATTTCCTGATTATTCTTTCAGCTCCTTGGTTTCCACAGTCTGTCTTAACTTTCTGTCATGCTCTTCATAAGTTTTTCTTGTCTTTCATGTTGGTGTTCTCCCACGGTCTCTGGGGTCCCTCTTCTGCTTTTACTCTTTGCCTCCAACTCTTGTTTTTATACAACCGCTTCCCCTGAACTCTGGACCGGCATTTCCAGTCATCTCACAGAAATTTTTCATGCCTGCACTGTGCAAACCACCTGTTCAGCATATCATTTGGTATACTGAATTCGTTGTCTCTCCTCCAAAATCATTTCTTCCTTTTACATTTCTGATTCTGTTTAATAGATCCACCATCCACTGAATACCATATCAAAAAGTTGGAAATCATTCACAAGGCTTGCACTCTTGTTGCTCACATGATTGTTCCCAAGTTCTCTTGATTTTATTATTATTTTTTTAATTTAACCACTGAGCCCATCTTCAGCTCTTTTAATTTTTAACCACTGGGATTCTTAACCACTGAGCCACATCCCTTGCCCTTTTAATTTTTTTATTTTGAGACAGGGGCTTGCTAAATTCCTTAGGGCCTCCCTAAATTGCTGAGACTGACCTGGAACTTGGAATCCTTCTCACTCAGCCTCCCAAGTCACTAGGATTATAGGTGTGCACTACTGAGCATGGTTATTTTGCTTCTTAAATGATTCTCAAGTCTGTCTTTTCCTTTCCTGCCCATTTTCACTCCTATAGTTTAGCTATTCATTTTTTTTTTTTTTTTTTTTTTTTGGCTTCCAGTCTCTTTCTTCCTATGATTCGTTTTACCTAGCACTTCTATAAGAATGATATTTAAGGGATAATAAGCTTAGGTTTCTTTCCTGTTTATAACTCATCAAAGGTCCCTACTACCTATAGGATAACAATTGCAAATATGCTTAGTATGTGCCACATGCTATTCTAATTGCTTTGCATATATTAACTCATTTAATTCTCATGGAAATCCTGTCAGATGGGCAGCTATTATTATATTTTCATGTCCACTTTACAGATGGGGAAGTAGGGAAATAGAAAGGTTAAGTAACTTGCCAAGTTGGGGCAGGAATCAAATGCAATGTATGCTCTTAATTGCTGTTCTATTGTAGCCTTCCTTATTGTTAGTACAGAATTCAAGGTCCTTATAAATTTGGTTCCTGCTAATCACTCTGCAACAGTGTTGAAAAGTGGGACCATCAGAGGGGTTTGGGCCCTCAAGCCATTGCCCTCCTGAATAATTATTACTATCATCATAGGAGTGGGTTAGTTATTTCAGGAGTGAGTTCCTGATAAAAAGATGAGTTTGACCTCCTTCCTCTCTCTCAATTCCATATGCACATGTCCTCTCTTGCCTTCCACCGTGGGATGATGCAGCAAAGAGGCCCTGTCCAGATGTGGGCCCCATAGTTTTGGACTTTCTAGCATCCAGAAATGTAAGGAATAAACCTGTTTTTTTTTTTTTTTTTTTTATATTACTCAATCTCAGGTATTCTGACACAACAGGACAAATCAGACTAAGACAGGGTCATTGGCAGAAGAGAAAGAAAATGTTGTTAAAAGTGGAGATGGATTTGGAATCAGGGTTGGGACCCTGATTTGGGACCAGGCAGCAACATACAAGAATTTAAAGAAAGGTGAACTGTGAAGCTGGGGCTACCTGGTAGGTGAGGTGGACAGGGGATTTCAGCCAACCGCAGTGCAGGACCCAGTAGGCAGCCCAAGACCTCCGTCAGTTGGGTCAAGCGCCAGTACAAGGAGCCCATGCTGACCAACCTTCCTCAGTGAAGGAGGCCAGAAGGTCACCTCCAGCGAGGGAGGTTAAGTTGAAGGAAGTGAAGGGGCGGGCTCTTGATGATAAAGAGTGTTTAAAATAGCCAGCGTGGCCCCTATAATAATTAGTCAACAAGGGATGTGTAAAACCATTTCTGAAGATCAGTGAGAGCTCAGCTGAGGTTAGAAAGCATTGCTTTACGGTGGCCCAGTTTCCATGGTTTCCTTTCTTATGCAGCTTGGGAAAGGGAACAGAGAAAACCAATTATTGTCTACAGTAAGTCTAGGGTAAGAAATAGTAGCTGATGCTAGAAGCTACTATATATTTTTCTCACAGTGCCACAATATTATTTTGATATTTAAGAAAAAAAAAACACTTGAAAAATGTAGGTCAACATAAAATGTTTTTAATATTAAAAATTGTATATGATTCAGTCCAATTTTGAAAATCTGCTCTGAGTGGAACCAAGGTTTTACATTAACAAGCCTATGGTGATTTATATTTAACTCTGATTTTTTTGAAAATTTGAAAATATGGGACCACTTGTTACAGTGATTTGGTCTCTCATCTAGCAAGCATGTGCATCGGAGACCAAGAATGTACAAATAAATAGTAATGATATAACACAAATTTCAAAATTTTTGAGTGACACATTAACAATGCGAAGTTTTCCACTGACTGATATTTTAATGTCACACCCCCAACAAACCTATAATTAAAGTTATTTTGGCATTTTCATCTCAAATCCCTGCTTTTGGGGGGTGGGCGGGGCATAACTCCACTTTCAAAGTGAGTTTCCAGATAAAATTTGACATAAAATATAAAGTCTTATCCTTCCCCTCCACCCTTCCATCACAAAATATAGGAATATATGGCTTGTCAGTTTTAAAAGTTATAAAGGTATTTTTTAAAATGGAATTGAATCTTCTTCATTTGTTTGTATGGACCTGTTGACCAGAGCGTATAGGTGGGAACTAGAGTCTGGCTACAGTGCAATTCGCACAAATACCAGAGGCCATTATATAACAGGCAGCAGTTCTAGGCAAGGTATAGCTCCATTTAGTATACTTTTCTTCTTTTAAGAAGAACATTTATTCATTTTTATTTTCTTTTCGGGAAATATTATTTGTTCTGTGATTATTTCCAGGAAAAGAACTCAGGCCTATTGCTACATGTTTTAAACAGCATCAACATAAAAAACTGACAAAAGGTCAAGGCTGTTGAACAACAATCAAGCATATCTCTTTTTGTATTTTGTCCCCTTCTTTTAACCTTTTGAGCACAGGAATTTCACGTGGAATTCTGATGGATCCCTTTCTCTTTTATTTGTTGCATCTAGTGTGCACGTTATTTATGTATGTTAGAAAAGGGAAGAAATCTCTGGAAGAATCTTCCTCTGCCCATCCGGCCCTCCAGTTGAACGTGGACTCTGACATGTGAGGGAAGCTTTAGACACTTGTGAAGTAGGAGTGAAATTCTTCACTGGAATTCAGAAAGTGAAAGGAAAGTGCTTGGGAAAAATCTTATGCTGAGGTGGGGGGTCACAGAAAGGCCATTCAATTCTTGCAGGAAGGTCACAGGGGCAGTGGGAGGGGTCATGGACCAAGGATCATTTGAAGAATGCCATCCTTTAAGGAGGTTTTAGGCACAGCACTGGTAGGAAAACATCGATTTAGTCTCTCTCACACAGAAAATTCCAGGAAATGTCTGCCAAGACATTCTATAGGCCAGGAGGGGGTGGGGTGAAGTGGGGTGTAAACTCCAGCCTCCATCATTTATTCACACCAGATTAAGTACTGAGTCACACATACAATTCCTTCCTGAAATCCCTGGTCATTTTGTGTTCCCAAGGGCTTTACTTTTGCTTCAGAGGAACATTTTTTCTTATTAACCTCTTTCTCTCTCCTCTCCCCAAACATGCACAACTTCCTCAGAAGTAACAGAGTTTGAGCTTTAAATACATTGAGAGATTTTATAGTTCCCTCCTCAAGTTCTCTGGTGTCACCAAAACATATAAATATGAAAGAAAAGGTACCACCCTTGAGTTAATGCAGTTCTCCATAAACCTCTGCAGCAAATTAGAGGGTTCCCATTTCCCTAGTTGACTGGCTAGAAGATGTTGGGAGAGAGTTTTTTTTTTTTTTTTCTTTTTCAACACAAGGCTCTTAAGAATTTGTAGAGATGTATTTTTAATACTGTCAATAAACAGCTTCCTCAAGACTCAGAGGGGCAATAATGGAAGCTGTTAACAAAGTGTGAAAAGCAACAGGCTAGCAAAGGTTAATCACATGGCTGCCCACTAATGACCTCTACAGCCCTCAGTTGAAACCCAACAGCACTCGTAAAGACCAATCACGTGAATAATTTCCTGTCTGAGGTGGCCTTTATGGTTAAGAATAAAAGCAGGGCTGATTGTGAATAGAAAGCCCCCTGGCAGGGGAGGTGGTTATTATTTTTAAGCTGATCTAAACACCTGGGTTTCCCACTGGACCCCATTAAACTTCTTCCATTATGTCTAAATATTTCAATCATTTCTGTGGCCGTTGTGAATTAGTGCATTGCGAAGGTCGGCAGAACTAGGAAACGGGGTAGCTGACTTATGGCAAAGACCCCCCTGCCTCAAGGTGATGACAGCCAGGTAGGGAGACTCCCAGGCCTTGGGGAGGGGCTTGGAAGGGTCATCCCTCTTTCTGTCACTCTCTGATCCCACCCTCCCTCAAGGAAGACCACACGTAAAGCCATTCAGACCAAGAAAATTTTACTATTTTAAAGGCCTCTGGACGAGGGGATTCCATAGCTTGCCCTGGAAACCCCTTTCATTGTTTAACAGCCTCACAATCAGCCAACAGTTTTCCCATATAAAGAATTTAGGTAATTTCTGCTCTGGTTTAGACCCATTTTCCCTGCCCTGTCCTTGGGTGGCTGTATTTTGCTGATCCTTCCACATTTTATTAAATACTTGGCTAAACATTACTCCTCTCCCAATAAAATTGCTGAAGTCTTTGAAGATTTTATTTTCTACCTCCAACTTATAGATCGGAACATATTTCAGTGAGGAGCATTGGTTAAGGCTCTTATCAAAAACAAGGACATTTTTAGATTCATGGCAAGGCTAGAACTTAAAAACAGTATGTAGGGCTTCAGTATTTCAATCTGGTACCTAGAACTTGGATGGTCCTTTGGGCAATGGGTTGATCTGTGCTCAGTGCTTCTCTTGTTTGCATATTATGTTATTCTAGAATAATGTATTTTCAAAAGTGTCTCTTTCTGAATTGTATTATAAAGAACAACATGTAGCAGAGAAATGAGTAGGATGTAGATATGGAGTCAGATCTAAATTTATATTTTTCTCTGTGGCTTCCTGTGAGAATTTGGACAAGTTACCAACTACATTAATTTTCTAGAACTAATACCTACTTCCTTGAGCTGCTGTAAGGAAGGAGAGAGTAATTATGTATATATAATACCTGAAACATAGAAGCATCCAATATGTGTCCCTTTCTTCTTATTAGCAATTCTGAATCCAGTGATTTACACTTGATTAAAGATCCACAGAAGGCATTCAAATTTAGCATATCGGGGATTATTAGTTCCAAATAGCTGACACACCACTTAAACTAACGTAAGCAAGAGAGGGATTTGCTGTTTCATCTGCCAAGTGGCAGCAAAAAACTTAAAGGGTAGCTCTGTCTTGTGGTTGACTAAAAACAAGACTGGGAAACTGTCCTCGGGACATTCTTCATCTTTCTTCTCTTCCCATCTCCCAGATCTCAACTTTGTCTTCTCAGCACAACCTCTGTTGGACTGAGATACAGCCATCTATTGCTCTTGGGTTTACATCTCCCATCTTTCACTTTAGAGAGGGGGGTCAATCCCCTCTGAGCTCGTTAGAAAATCATGGGGGTACAGAATTTGGAGTGGCTCAAGTTGGTCATGTGCCCTTTCCCAAAGTAACCCACTGAGGTTGGGAGTTTGGAAAAAGAATTTTGAGGGTCACTTTTTATTAAAGTCACAGGGGTTTGAAGTAGTGATAGGGTCAATTCCCTAAAAGCAGAGGGTATTCACACTTCTGTCCCAAGCCCTGGTCTTAGGGTTAGCATGTTCTCAGTACTCAATCAGGCTTTCTTAAAAACATCAATGAAAAGAACAGCGAGTAGACTCATGGGACAAGGGGACCGAGTTATGACATTGGCTTCCATCATTATCCTCCCTCCCCAGCTGCCCAGGACCCAGGTTATCCTAGCTCCTGAGGATGTGGCTCTTTCCCCTGTGGCTTCTGTGTGTATGTCTCCATTGCTTATTTGAGGGCTGACTTATGGTATACATTATATATTTACATGTCCAATTCCATAAGCATTTATTAAGTGCCTACTGTGAGGTGGGCACTGCCTTAGGCACAAATGATTCTGAGATGAATAGGACAGAGTCCTGGGCATCAGGTTACCTTTACTCTAGTCAAGGACACATGTAAGTAAATCGATTACAAAATGGTGCCTAATAAGCACAATAAACTAAGAAAACAGAGGTGGTACGGGAGAGAGACTAATGAAGGTGCGCAGGAGTGAGAAAAGCCTCCAACGAGGAGCGGACATGTGAGCTTTCTGACGAGGTTGCCAAGCACGCCTGATGAGCCTCGTTCTCCTACACTTCTGCATCGGGTGATCAGGTCCACACAGCAGTAACTCCTCACTAATGACACGAGCCAGGGTTCATCGAGAAGCCTCTATTGCAGACACTGTCAGGGTGCTGCATTTATGATCTCATTAAATCCTCACAACTCTTTGAGGGGGAGTGCTCTCCACTTTATAGATGAAGGACATGAAGCTTGGAGAGTGAAACTTGCCCAGGTCACCTGGCTGGCACCAGGCAGCGCCAGGATTCTCACTCGGATGGGTCTGACTCCGGGCCCAGGCTCTTGCCCCAATACTCTGCACAACTGAGAGGTCTCAGGAACTGCACTCAGCACTTTAGACTTTTCACAGTGCTTTTACCCATTTTTGACTCGTCTGAACTTCTTAAGCACCCTGGGGATGACATTGGCAGGGCATCGTTATTCCATTTGAAGACAAGGAAATTGAAGCGTTAGAGCAGGAAAGTCGCACAGTTAGTAAGAGGGAGAGCTGGGCCGGGACTCTGGCTGGTTCACTTCTAGTCTAGTGCTCTGTTCTCTGCAGAAGGAACAGAGAGCCTGCACCGGCACGGAAGCTGCCAGCGTCGCCCCACAACGGTCCTGCCCTCCTCCGCCCTGATCTCCCAATCTCCACGTTTTCTGTACTTCATTTAAAAAATCCAGGTAAAATTTCTCTACACAGTCGGGAAGGAATGGAGAAGGACGAAGGGTATATTCCTTTCTGTACCTAGCAGCAGGGATGTCAAAGACTGAGCTTATATTCTTGCTCATAAATTATTCCAATAGAGGGAAGAATGCAGGTTAGGCCATGACCCTAACAAACATGCTGCTGGAGAAGGGTAGGTGGCCTTGAGTTTTTATTTTAAAGGAGTATTTAGAGGTGCGACCCTCCTAGGCAACTCATCATGGGAACTGATAATGGTGTAAATATTACAGATTGCCAGTAAACCACAGATTATTATCAGATTCGAACGATCCCTGGTCAAAGCAGGCTGTAAATGATCTTGCTATGGAGAATGAAAGGTCAGCAATAGCAACCAGTCATCGAGGTGGGTCTGGGTCCTACCTTCAGTGGCAGTGTCTTAAGGGATTTCACCAGACAAAGCTGCCTTGTCCTTGTCAAGTCAGCCCCCTTCCAGGGTCCAAGGGCTCTCCTTTGGCACTCAGTTGAAGAATTCCAAATTGAACCTTCACCACAAACAAACAAAAAGTCCCTTCATGTGATTTGAACTGTTCACAAAGCTTTCAATGTTCAAACCTCGTTATTTTGAAAAAATATGACCCTACTCTTTTCTTGAGTATTTAATAGATACCATTGAATAATTTTTCCCCTAAGGAGTATATGAGAAAAAAATATACAGGAGACCCATCCTTAATTGATCTTTTTCTAAGACCTGAGGTTAGACACTGAGGTTGAGATAGAAACATTTCAGAGATGGAAACAAAAGTGTATGGGAAAGCACCAAAGGAAATAGAACTCTCTTGGAAAGGCAAATTAAAGCACAAATAAACTCAAAGTATCTAATATATCATATGTTCTGGAGGGTATTGTACTAATATGAAAAAAAATTTCATCAACTGTGAATAATTATGCATATGTCAGACATTTGATAGCTCCATTCCATCCTCACTTCTGATAGCACTCCTCGGAGAAAACTTTTCCTAACTTCCGGATCATTCTTCTCCAACTGGGTGGGCACTTCTGCATCAACATTCATACGATGTGGGTGCATGTTGCTATTGATATAGTCATCATATTGTATTATGATTAGCTGTTATTATGTCTTCCCCACCAGACTATGGGCCTGATATGGCCATGTCTAGTGTAGTTGTATAAACTGCAAAGCAGATTCTCAGTAAACAGTTGTGGCACTAATGATCAAGTAAATAAGAGAAATTTTGAATCTTAATTTTTAGGTGAAACCCTGTTTAAGCAATCTTTTCTGATAACATAAGCTTGAGAAGACCTAGTGCTAACTATGCCACTTGAAGTGTCATGACACATACTACTTTATCAATTAATTACTCTGAGATATTTTGCTGTAAAATTTGGTGTAGTCCAGCAGTATTGGATTCTGATGTCAGAATCATGTTAAGGAACACCAAGTAATATCATGCCTGATGAAATGCTGCTTAAAAGTTGAATAAAAACATGAGATGTCACAGGCATAATTAATGCCAGATGAGTGCTAGACTTTATATGGTACCGATTTGAAAAGGACAAAGATTAGTGTGGAAAGATCTGCAAAATTTTCTTACAGAAAACGAAAGCTTGCAGGACAAATTCAATCTGGCTTGGTGGGAGGTAACGAAGCACCACGGCTTTCCATTTTTTCCTCTCCTACCTCTGATAGGACACACTTCCATGAATAGTAGTATCTTCTTGTGTAGGTTTTAAGTTGGTAGATGGAGTTGTGAGAAGACCTAAAAAAGTACCCTTTACTTTTTGAAGAGCTTCCATTGAAACTGTGAGTTCCTGGGATTTGCTTCTCCAGGAATCTGAATCATGGTACAGGGAAAGGAGTATGTCCTTCAGCTGTTCTTTGTCTACCACTTGGTTATGTCATCAGTCTTATTTGGTTCCATGCTCATTTCAGGGATGGACACTCTGAGGCCCACAGAGAACAAGTGATTTCCTCCAGGCCACACTGAGTTAGGACTGGAAGCCAGGATTCCTGCCTCCCAGGTAGTAAGGTCTCTTCCTTCTTTCCCTTAGGGGAAAATTCACTTGGAATCTGGTCTCCTTCTGCAGTGGTGGAAAAGCTTTGCATTTGCAGAGGTGACACTAGATGAGGGATGTCATGAACACAGAATCTGCACTCTGCTGCTTCCAAGAGTTGTCACCAGAGCAGGCGATTCTACTTCCATGATTTGTGAAATGGTCCATCTTTTATTACGTATTTTACCTAGGACCTGCAGGCTTTTAAAATGGGCATATTTTCACTGGGACTGATGGGTCTTTCCAATTTCCCCGGCTCCAGGCGCCTTTGAACTATTCTTGATCCAAATGTGTATATTTCTAAAGAGCACAGCCTCCACCTCGGTTCAGACTCTCCAACTGTCAAGTAACTCCTTGAAAATAGGGATGTGGTGAGGCGTGTTAGCTTGCTGCTCCCACCCTTGAACTCCTGCCTCCCTTTCTGTGATTCATTTATATCTTCATATCCTAAAGAGTGATTTAGTTAATTTTCGTGTCTTACAAATTTAGTTTTCTTGTTTTGCTAAATAGTCTTTGTATCAATCGCAGAGATCCAGGTTGAGAAAAGTCCTTGTATTTCAAATGGATTTTATTTATATTTTGTCAGATAACTGTTACATTTGGAGCCCTTTTTGGAGATGGAGGTATAATCTAAGGACTTTCAAAATCTTGTTCCATTCCCCCAAATTTCTGTTGAGGTTAGTGGTTAAAATAAATTTTCAATAATAAAAAAAAAAAGACAAGTGTTTCTAAGGATCTTAAGAGAGAGAGAGAGAGAGAGAGAGAGAGAGAGAGAGAGAGAGAGAGAGAGCGCCTTACAAATACCTTCCTACTTTTCAATATGAATTATTTCCTTTTGGTTTTTTTTTTTTTCCCCCAAAGTAAGCAGAGACTTGGCCAAGCTTATTGGGAGGCAATTTTGAAAACAGGTGAAGCTGGATCTAACAATGACAACCACAACCACAAAGTCTTTTCCGGGGCACTCCAGCACATCATTCACACTGGACTGCATGTTATTCTCCAGGGTGGATGCAAACATACATGATTGAGCCTGTGCTCAATGACAAAATAACAGTTACCTAGTGAAATGCTTCCCCACCTCAGAAATAGAAATCCCCGTGAGTCAAAATTCTTGGAAATAGAAATTGTGGTTTGTACAGGACCTGATTTGAGACACAGGGCTTTTATTCTTTTTCTGCTTTGTGTGTGTGTGTGTGTGTGTGTGTGTGTGTGTTGTTCTGTTTTCACAAATCATAGAGTTTTACTGTAATACTGGAAAAGGTCTGTGATGAGGCATGTATTTGTGTCCAAGAGGATAAAAAAAAGTCTCATCTAGCTTCTTACCCCTTTGGTAAAGTCCCATGGAAGCAACTTCCCACCGTGTTCTTGATAAGGAAGGAAAACAGTCTCCAGTGAACGTTAGGGAGTAATGGCTCTCTAACGGCAACACGTACACAACTCACTCGAGAATAAACTGTGGTGCAAACACCTAATTTTGACAAAACTGCTTGTGTGGGGAGTTACTAATTAAAAATCCTCATGCTCTCCCTTCTTTTCCTGTTCAAATCTGCAAGGTTATTTAATTGAAGTCCTATTTTGTGGGTGCAGATGCAGGATGGGTTTGAATCATCAAACAGATTTGGCGTGTTTTGATTGTTGTGTGCGCCTCATTGCTATTCCCAGCATTGCTTAGGCTCCTCCTCGGGTGGACTTAGAAGCTTGAAACAGTAAAAGAGCTCTTTCTTCTCCTCCCGCCCCCTCGCCCCCCATTTTCGTTGAAACTTTGCCAATATCAGATCGCATTCTGTCTGTTGCTGCATTAAAATGAAGTCATCCCCTCCCGCCATCCCCCTCCTCCACCCCCATTCTTCCCTTTCCTCTCCAGCCCCACAGTTTTCGTCCTAAGTGGGGGAGACTCTTTTGCTTGCTCAGGACCAACTTTTTGGGGGGTTTTGTTTTTTTCCCCCTGCCTTCCTCCTTTCTCTCCTTCCCATTTTCCTCCCCGTTTCAACCCTCTTCTTAGCGGTGGTTTCGGATTGGGGGTTGTGAAAGGGAAAGAGAAGGGGCCTGGAAAACAGCCTTGGAACCGGCAGGTGCACGGCCCCCAAGCAGCTGCTTGCGACTTGCAAACTGGAGCGTCTGACTTCCCCCTCCACGCCAAGAGCACTTCATATAATCCTCTCATGCAATTCACACTGTAATTGCACAAATCCCAACTGCGCGGGCTCGGCTCGTTATTATTATTACGGTGATGTGGGTTGTTGTTGTTTTTCACTGATAACAAGATCTTCTGAAACAGGGACCCGGCCTGTGAATTGCTTTTTGTGTAAGATGAGCTGTGTCTCCAGAAGCAAGATTTTTTTTTTTTTTTTTTTTTTTGTCCTGCTCTGAGCCCTGTCCCCCGGCCCCCCCTCTGGCCCTTACCCCCTCGAAGGCCACTCAGGGGGTAGCACATGTGGAACTTTTATGCGGTTCTATAGGGCCTTTTATTATCCTGTGGGCCTCATCTTCTTCTTAAGAAAGAGGCCGTTGGTTAGGTGCTGGCAATGAAAATTATTTTCTTGAACACCAGCTTGTTTTCTCAAGGTTCTGTGTACTCCTTTGGCAATTATGGGACTAAAGGATCCTTTTATTTTGTTTTTGGTTTGTCCATGAGTGCTACAGACTATGGGACAATCACTTCATGGTTTTGACGAAGAATGGGGCAGGGATGAAAGTATGGGGAGAGGGTATTTTGTTTTTAATGCCATTAAGAAAGCTTAGATAAAATAAAAATGCTTTTATTGCTGATTAAAGAAAACCTGCTATTTTCAGGGTCAGAAAATATCTAAACTATTACTGATACCTATGTCTCATTTATAACTTTGATCTATAACTTTGATTTATTTTTTACTATTTAGCAAACTTCCGATCTTCATGATCCCTGTTGTGATTTTTATCATAGTCCCCTACTACCTATACCTGCATCATTGTTAAATAGCATTTTCTCTGTATAGACTTAGACTTTAAAAATAACTTACTTGCAAAAGAAACTAAATCTACAAAAAAATGTCATTACTATGAATGGTAAATGAATACGGTATGCTTTAAAGAGAAAGCTACCATAAAAAGTAAATAAACAGAAACAATTACTATGGAATTCTTTTGTGTCAGAAGTGTTGGAAAACATTGGAAAGGTGTTTGAGATTAACAGAGGCTATTCTTTCTGCAATCGAAAGAGAACTACAAAGAGAATCAATTCTCATTCGGTGTGTTTACAGCTAGGCCAGGGTGGCATGATGGGCCACTCACCCCGGTCACTTCCACGTGTGCTGTGTGTCCCACCCATGGGATCCAAAGTCCACCATGGACACTTAGTTCTAGAATAGCTATTTATTTTTTGAGTTGCCACATGATGTATATGAAATATATATTTCTAATAAGAGATGAGAAGAAAACCACTGTTCTTCGGGTTTGAAGAATTAGTTTAATAGTGGAATTAGCCAGTCCTGGGTGTAAAGAACCAAAGTTCTAAAACACCATCAAGAGGAAACTTAAGAAAAAATGAGTTTTTGAGATCCAAATGGCAATAATGGAAAACAAAAAGGTAAGCCCAACAGGATACAAAGTTTGGAGAAAGTGAAATAAGATTTAAAAGAACAATGAAATGAGATGGGTGTGATCAAGATTTGAGATTTTCTATATACTCGCATGTGAAGTGTGGGAGGGTCTGACTGGGTAAACTGGTAAAATCAGAGTGATGGAGAATATAAAGAACCCTTCTCAATTAATTAGCTTGAGTTCAGAAAACACCATGAAGAAAGCTGTCCATCTCACCTCCCACCCCTGCCACACACACGCTCACACTACAGAGGTATAGGGGTTGATCAGTCTCACAGGTTTTTTTTTCTTTCTTTCTATTTTGTACTGGGGTTGAACCCAAGGGCACTTAACCACTGAGCCACATCCCCAGCCCATTTTTATTTTTTACTTTGAGACAGGGTCTCATTAAGTTTCTTAAGGCCTTGCTAGGCTGCGGAGGCTGGTTTTGAACTTGTGATCCTCCTGCCTCAGCCTCCTGAGCCTCTGGGATTAGAGGTATGCACCACCACGCCCACTCACAGGTTTTCTAGATAGCGAATAAAATATTTTTAAAAATTAATGTCTAAAACTCTTCCATACACTCAATATGACTTCATTAGGTAAATCTTTTCAGTTATTGCTAATGGTTATATGATCTTTACTCCCTATAATGCTCTCCCTGCCATGTTCTTCAGTCTTCAGGGTGAAGGCACATCCTTGAAGATAAGTAAGGAAGCTAGGAAATATTTCTTCAATAGAAATGTAGTAGCTTTTCAAGTGACCTTTTTGCAACATCCATGTTCCCTGCCCACCCCACCCCCCCACTCTGGGACAGTACGTCAGGATGGAGAGTGTGGGTATGTTTCATTAAGTATCTATTCTGTGGTTAGCTAGTTAATGGCAGTTTCCAAAGTTGATGCAATTTATTAAAAACTACTTTTACTATTAATATGTTTGTTTCATGTAGATGACCCACCATTATTCTAAGTATGTTGATAATATGAAAGAAATCTATTTATCAAATATTTACTGAGGATGTAATATGTGCAAGGCTCTGTGCTAGGGGCTAGGAGAACAAGCATGTAGCCAATTTTAAGGATAGTTGATGAAAATTCTAGTAAGTACCAGAACACGAGAGTAGTTCCCTAACCAAATCTTCCGCAGTCAGGAAAGTATTCCCTACAAGCTGAGAACATGAGTCAAATAGGAATTAGTTACGAGGAGTCCGAAGGGGTCTTTCGGGAGAGAGAGTATTCCAGAAAAGAGAGAATTCCAGGAAGTCGAGGTGAGTATGAGGAGCTTTGCAACCTTGAAGTGGTTCAGCATAGCTGGAGGTTGGGTGATAGGCAGAGGGAAGGGGCAGAAAGTGAGGGTGTTGATGTGAAGAAGGCCCCAAGAAGGGGTTTAGATTTGATACTAAATGAAAAGAGAGCTCACTAAGGAGTCAACTGAACTCTGGGGAGAAAGCTGGCCCCGGGAGGTGGGCAGGTGGACCCATACGTGATGGTGCTGAGGTAAGGAAGGGTGGAGTATCATAAGGCACCTGGTCAGATGAGCCCGCAGGTATGTGTGGGGTGGGTTACATGTGGCCATCTTGGATGGTGATGATCTTGCAAAGATAGCTTGCAACTGCTTCTGGATATATAGGTTGCTGCCACCCCAGCAGACTGTCTATACAGGCTGAGCACTGTGATAGTGACTTGGAGGTGAGATTATGCAGAGAAGTGGGTGACAAATATGGAAAGCCTTTTGTCTCTGATCAAAGACAGTAGTTTTAAAAAATAATTTGGGCAACATTTGGCTAAGAGTGTGTGGTTACTTTCCTGTTGCAATATGTCTAATGTCCTTTGTGCTTGTCTTAACCTTAACAATGAGCCTTTAATTTTAATGTCAAAGTTCCCACCATCTGGTAATAGTATTGAGATAACATTAATGAGGTATCCTCCTCGGGCCATGCACTGTGATGAACACTTAACATATATGATCTCATTTAATCCCCAACTCTATGAAGTATTATTATTTGTATTTTACAGACAAGAACACTGAGGTTTAGAGAGGATAAATAACACCAAATCTGAACTGAAGAGGTAGGATTTCAACCCTGGGTGGATTTCCAAAGCCTGAACTCAAGACCAAACTGCCATAGTTAAGGAGGTATAGTGTGTTGGACACTGAATCTAATGATTGTGTACAAAATTAGACATTTTTAAATGAAAAAAAAAAAATCAAATCCAACTTGTTGGGAAACTTTTTTTCATTTCTTTCTGCATCTTTCTCTTAGAATTATGCTCCAAGAAAAAGGTATGATTATTAAAGAGTTATGAATACTTGTTTCAAATTAAACTTGGTTTCACTGAACATACACACACACACACACACAAGAAATACAAGAAGTACATTTTTCCTAGATTTTGATATTTAAACTATGAGAATCATATTTGCCAAAACATTAAATAGGCTCTTATTTCTACTTTTTGCATTTGGAGACCACTTATTCTCATGATCCTTATATTGGAAAAGATTCAGACTTAATCATTCTAATCTTTCTTAACCACTCCTCTTCACTGGGGGTGGGAGGCATAAAATGTGTTACCAGAATCATTATACCATCTTCATTGTGCAAAGAGTTTAAAGATCAAAACTAATCTCAGCCCCCTGTTTTACACGTGATCAAACAAAGAACTGAAGCAATGGAGGGACTTAGTTGTCCAGAGCTAAATGATGAGTCTGCACCATGGAGTGAGAAGGGAGCCCCTTCCAACAAGAGCAGTTCTTGGGTTGCCACACCCTCTCCCCCTGGGTCGCAGTGCTATGGTTGCCCCTTCATGACAGTTTCACTTTCCAGTTAAATGAGGTGGGAACATATTAGTTGAAAAATTCTAGAAATAAACAATTCATAAGTTTGAAATAAATTTTATTATAGTATGTTATTATAACGATTCTTATATCACTTTGAGTACTTGTTAATCTCTCTCAGTACCTAATTTATGATTAAAACTTTATCATAGGTATGCATGTACAGGAGAAAGCATGTATATAGGGTTTGGGGCTGTTGGCAGTTTTAGGCATCTACTGGGAATCTTGGAAGGTACCCCCATAGTTAAGGGGAAACTACTGTGTTCCTGGTGGAATAAACATGGTGCATCTTCGTGGATGACCCATTTTACTTTAAGATTTAAAAACAAGCAAGAAAATTAAATGCAGTAGTTAGTAATTTAAATCATTTTTTCTATTAAATCAAACGTGGTCATATTGTGGAGTAAATCATAGGGATTTAATAAGCAAAACAGAAGACTTCAAAGAAATGCCCCTGCTTAGTAATCAGAAGGAAGGAGAGCAAGCAGAGGGACTGCCTCAGCCTTTATTGCACATCCTTGTGGTTCAAATGTGTTCTCTCCTTTAGAGATATTCCAGAGGGAAAGTTTTTGAGTCATTCCAGGTTCTCTGTGATGGACAATAGCGAGCTACCAATTAATAACACTATTCATAATCATGCTGTTAAATGACATTGTGAGATGCCAGAAACATGCTTTGCAGTTTCCATTAATATATAATTTAAAAGTGTCTAAATACATGCTAACAGATCACTTAATACAATAGATTTTAATTTTTTTATCTGCAAAATTTAAATTTTTAAGGTAATTTCAATAGATAAGGTTCTTGATTAGAAGTGTGTTATGTGAATGAATGCATTTTGCTACCAAGGTTATCTTTGAAATGACGTGAATAATCTGTTTTATGCCCACAAGTACTATGAATGCTAACACTTCATTCTTAACTCATCTAGTTGTCATTAGGTACAGCAGCTGATACAATCTTCCATTAGGCAGTCTCAGAACTGTGGGTGGTCCTGGAAACTATACCATATGAACTGTAATACACAATGGGGCGAGTGCAGATCTTTTTTCCAGTTTTAATTCTGAATCTTGCAACACCCATTGGTTGAAATCAAGCAGAACAAGAAAAAGAAGCTAAGCATCCACCTATATTGACTTGTGAGAGCAGAGTTCATTCTTTGCTCCTTACTAAACAATCTACATGTACTACAGTTTTTTTTAATTTAAGTTGTTTATTTACCTAGCCAAAGAAGCTAAAATGGCAATGCAATCAAACATTTGGCTGCTTACATTTTTAAAATCAGATGCTTATAAAATAAGATACTGAAAAGAAAACAATTGTGCATTTTCACTATACTTTTGATTGAGCCAGCATTGAATAAATTTTGTTGGGACAATTTGGAAGAAAACCACACGATTCACTCCAATACCAAATTGGCCGTTGTGTTATGGTAAAGGGAGTTCATTCATAATGTTTGGAAACTTTGTGCCACTTTAAAATGTCTGAAACTTAATTGTTATATATTTCTAAAAAGTTTCATTATCCAAATACTTTAAAGTGCCTTAAATATAATAAATACTCAATAAGAAGCTATCGATTCGATTTTCACAAGAAACAGAATGCTTTGGAAGCCCAGAATAGAAGGAAAATGCCAAGTAAATGAACCATTTTGCATTTATTAGGTGGGGATGGAGGCTGGTGATATGGATAGTTTAGGCAACTTAGGAAGAAGAAATCTGCTTGGTAATTTCAAGAGAAATGTTCTTTTAAAAAACTAATCTTCGTGTTTATGTACTTTTATATATATAGATATAAATTTATATCTACACATATATAAACTTTAAGCATACAACCCGTGTGACAAGCAAACTGTCTTTCATTTCTTGGAAATGAGCTACAAATGTATGTACTTATATATTTAAAAAAATATATATATA